>NC_058416.1:25970628-26055820 GCF_002201575.2 Neomonachus schauinslandi | reverse complement strand
GTCGTCAAAGAAATCTAGATATAACCTCTGAACTGAAAGATGGGAGTTTCCAGATCTAAAGGGCCAATCAAGGATCAAGACCTCAGGACAAAAGAAGAAAACATACCCACATCCAGGCTGGTGGGGGTGAAACTTCAGAATGCTGAAGACAAAGGAAAAGCCTAAAGGCTCCTGGGAGAAAGAGCAGGTTATTTAAAGAAGAATCAAAAGAACTTTGGTTTTCTCAAGAGTAACACTGTAAGTGAGGTCAATAGACCGATGCCTTCATAATTCTGGAGAAAAAAATTACTTCCAACCTAGAATTCTATTACCCAACCAGGGCAGAATAAAGGTATTTTCAGGCATGTAACATCTCCACATATTTACTCAACACATTCTCTCCCAAGGAAAGTCTTGAAGGGTATGTTTCATCAAAAGGAGAGAGAGCCAAAAGAATAAGAGATCTAATAAAGGAGAAAGTGAAGAACACTGTAAGAGGACAATGAAGAGGAATGCCAGGATGTCAGCCATGTCCTAGGTGTAGAAGCAACCAGTGCAAATTAGAGTAGGTTCAAAAACATACAGCCAAGAATAATGTCAGGCTTCTCTCCAAAGTGCACAATGACTTTCATTGATGAGACCCACAATGATCATGGTAAATGGATAAGAGTAAACGAGACAGTGAAGAACTGCCTGATATGTTTCTTTTAACTATCATCTTAGCAAGAGATTTATGCTCCCACAGACTACAATGCAAAAGAAAAAAGACCTGCCTGAGAAGAGAAATTCTCGTATATTCCTACATGTTTGTATCCACATGGAATTTCTTTAGGCCAGTGCTGCCCAACAGAAACAGGATGCCATCCACACACGCAATTGTAAATTTTCTACTAGCCACATTAAAAACCTAAAGTAAAAATGTTAATTAATCATTTAAATAATTTAATTTATCCCACTATATCCAAAATATTATTTCAATGTGCAATCAGCATTAAAAATTAAAATACATTCTATTTTTTTGTACTGTTATAAATCTCCTGTGTATTTTACACTTGCAGGCCATATCAGTTCTGACTAGCTACATTTCAAGTATTCAGTGGCCACATGTGGCTAGTGGCCACATGTTGGACAGAGTAGCTCTAGAAGGATATACACAGAAAGAAGCTCATTAACAGTGGTTCCATTTCTGGAAAGTGGAACTGGGTAGCAGGAGGTAGATCATTTTTTTTTTTTTAAGATTTATTTATTTGAGAGACAGAGCATGAGCCGGGAGGTGGGGCAGAGGGAGAGGGAGAAGCAGACTCCCCATGGAGCAGGGAGCCAGATGCGGGACTAGATCCCAGGACTCTGGGATCATGATCTGAGCAGAAGGAAGATGCTTAATGGACTGAGCCACCCAGGTGCCCCAGCAGGAGGTAGATCTAAGGGAGACTTAGTTTTCACTATTTACTATTTTGTTCCTTTTGAATTTTGCACCATGTGCATGTACTACCTACTTAAAAGAAAAAAAAAAGGAATAAAGTACATTCCCTAAAATAAATCATACAAATGTAGATATCCTTTAACCTACTTCTAGAAATCTACCTCATGCATGTATAGAATGATGAATAAACAAAGTTTACTTGTTGCAACACTGTTTTTAATACCACAAGACTAGAAATAACCTAAATGTCCATCAATGGACAACTGGTCAAATACATTATAGGCACCCATTCAAAGAATACTGTAAAACTGAAGTAAAAAGGTAATTATGTCCTGATGTGAAATAATCTACAAGATACACTGTTATGTGAAATATATGACCATTTGTACTAAAAGGTAATATATACACAAAGTTGCTCATATATGCACAGAGCTTCTGGAGCATTACACAAAAACCTAGAAATGCTACTAGCCTTTGGAAAGGCAACTGGGTGGGGCAAGGGACAGGCTGACACAGACTTTTCACCATAAATCCTTTTGTACCTTTTGAATTTTGAATGACAATAATGTGTTACCTATTTTAAAAGCCCATCATTCTACATCTAGCTGGTATCTGCTTTTTATTTACCATGCTTGACCTTCATATTTAAGTCCATCTATAAAGACTAGTGGTAACTACTAGTTCCTTTATAGAGAGGTTTGAGTCTTGTTTTTCCCAGAGGCCACAGATGTTTTTTATTGGAAGAGTTTCTATACACACACACACACACACACACACACTCACTCTCTCTCTCTCTCTCTCTCTCTCAGCATATAGTTCCCTGAGTCCTAGCATTACAACTCCAACCCTAGCTGCTGGATTCTTATCTAGTAAATTCCCCCAAAACCAGTTTTTCCTTAACACAGACTGATTTCCAAATTGCTGGTACCTGGGAACATTTCTCTCCCTCTTCTTTCCTCTCCCTCTCCCGCTCTAGATCAACTATATACATAAGAGAAATAAAGTCCATCATTTCATTCAGTATTTGTAGCAGGTGGAATGGGCCTAATCTGGGTCTGTTTCAGCAGGCCTGTGAGATTTTTAAGAAACCTAGGTAGAGAAGAGTATAGTCAATAGTGGCAAACACTGAAAACAACAGTATAACTGAAAAAGACTGCTAAACTTGGCTGTTCAGAATTCACTGGTGACTTCTGAAAGGGAGGTAAGAAACGGAATATGAAAGAGTGGCAAAAAAACATTTCACAAGGTTCAAGTCTAGAACAAAGGAAGTGATTAAATATAGAAAACAAATGCAGGTTTCAAATATCTTCAAATTGCAAAGACAAAATATTCCCCAAATACCTATATGAATTTTTATTTCAGATGAAAATCAAGTTAGATATTTCAACATAAAACACTTGAAATGTGATGGTACTATCTCAAAGAACACCTAAGGTCCTTCTAGAAATAGTGTAAAATCACTATTAGATTTTTGGCAATCCATGTTCAAACGTATACCACAGAGGTAGAGAAAAAAGCAAATTACTAATGGCGTGGATTTTTACAATGGTTTTCGTCAAAGAAATGAGGATCATAGAAAGCATTAAAAAAAAAAAATACATAAAAACTAACTGAAAAACAGATTTCTCAATTCTCACTGTTACTATGCTTTTTTCCAAAGTTGTAAGCTAGTAAGGAAAGACACTGCCATTGGAAACCTAAGGTGGCCCCATGGGATGGAGAATGATGGGCGCCTTTTAAACTAAAGTAAATAGAAAACATTCATGTATTCAGTTTTATGGACTCTCAAAACCTAATGTGAGAGCTTGAATTTAACCCTGAAAGTAGGTCATTAGTTCAGTGCAAGTCCACATTAGAGGGAGAGGGAGAAGGGAAAATAGGGATTGCTGTGTAAAGAGACTGACTACCTGATCTTGGGAGTTCTATTCCTTTCACCTTGAATGAGTTGTATGGAGTCTATAGGTCTATAATCAGCTTGTAAACATAAAATTACATGCTGGTTTTATCATTTCCAGATTATTTAAAAAAAAAGGAGGGGGGCATCCAATTATTAGGGGACCACACAGGCCCAGGCCCAGGCCCATACTCAACTCAGCACGAATATTCAGTACTCCAACTGCCCTTCAAACTCCCAGAGTCTGTCTTGACCTTCTGCTGAAGCAGCCACTTCAAGTGGGTACAGTCCTCAGGCTGTGAAAGTGTAATCAAAGCCAAGTCTAGAATAGGGTTGTTCCACAGAACTTTCTATTAAATTAAATTTAACATTTATTTCCTCAGTTACTGTAGTCACAGTTCCAGTGCTAAATAGCCACATGTGGCTAGTGTCCACCCTGTTAGTTTGGGTCTACAGCCAAAGTTTTTCTCCACGATCTATTATTCTTCAGTGGAGCTCCAAAGGCTTCCTGGGGAAGAGGAAAACCAAGCAGGCAGGGCTTCAGCAACTGCCCATTCCCCTTACATTTTGAGATTCTGCAGAATGTTTCATTTTTATTTTTATTTTTTGCAAAGCCTTCTGGTTGTTGTTGTGTGCATAGGTGTTTGTGCGCTTTCAGTCTGAAAACTGCGGGCTTAGAGCAGAAATGACCAACGTACAAATCACAGGCCAAAGGTGGACCCTCCTGATACTTAAAACATTTTATAAATAAAAGTTTAATTGGCCAGTTTACATGAACTACACCCTAACCACCTGTCTAGGAAGTAAAAGGTTGGTCTAAACATGGAAAATTTGCATTCACTGCCACAGATAGAACAGCTCTAGTCAACAAAAAAGTTTCCATAGTTCATTCAAATCAAGGGAGAAAGCTCATGGGTCCAGCTCCCATTGTAGCATTTATCAGGAGTTTATTCTGTGAACTTTGCAAATCAAATTCACTGCCCCACATTTTGTAATGAAGGATGGGATTAAGATAGAACCTTTCCTTCATATTTACAAAAGCTTAACGATTATCTCTTTACAGAATTGTTGGAAGAGCTGAAGCAACATATGAAAATGTACTTTACCTTAAACACGGGCAAATTACAGGATCACAGATTTCCCATGTTACTTCCTGAGATCCAGTCTTTTTTGAATTCAAAGACTCAAGGTAATGAACTTGATGGACTTCCAGTGGCTCCCCCATGATTATTCTTCCTTACTAACTGAATACATTAAGCCTGAAACTATGCCCTCCCCCCACCAAGTTAGGAGTAGGACACCAGATTTAAGGAAATGCAGGCTTTCAGATGCAAACTGGACCCGTGGACTGAACAGATAGCAACCAGGGTCTACACTCACTTTCCATTGTTTTCATCTTGAGGCCAAAGTAATTTCCGATTTTGAAAAAGTACAGAACTACCCAGGAAAATCAGTGACCATTTTATAGTAAACTCACAAATTTTAATGGTATTAAAATCACTGATTTTAGGATTTCTGTTCTCTTACAAGCACAAACTAAAGACAGATCTAAATTACCAGGCACCGGTTCCACCGCTATGGCTCCGATGCATTAAGAGGAACCCATCCACTCTAGAATGTAAGGCAAGTATGTAAATCACAGAATTACTCTAATGTTTCTGGCTATCTGGCCAAATCGGAGGCAGTGTCTAAATTCAACTAGCTTGGCAAAATTATATTCTCCCCACATGAAATTACTGAAATTGAAGCTGAGAGCTATCCTCGATCTGTCTATCTAGAATCAGCACTGAAATATGTCCTAATTGAATATATTACAATTATAACAATCTGCAGTAATGATCAAAATTGATCAGAGACAAGCAATAAGCCTCAAACTGCATTTTTAAATGAGTAAGACTGAATTACTGTTGTACTACTGGGGAAAAAAAAAAAACCTTTAAAAAATAGCTAAGGCTATGTATTACAAGGTCAACAATTAGCATTTAATAGAGTATATGATTTAGAAAGTTAACTCAGAGGTAGGAGGGAGAATAACCCCCAAAAAATTATTAAGGCTAATACTGGGTCAAACTCACACACATAAGCTGCAAGAAGCCCTCACAGACAGACTAGCCAACTGTCCACACTTGTTGGGTTCTCAAAATCTCTAGCACACGGTCTTAAAGCTAGAGTGAAACATTTTACATGACACCCCTACAGACTGACAACTTACTCTGAAGAAAAGGGGTGGCATGGGGTGCTACATCACTTAGATCACCTTTCTTTACTACTGGCCTAAAATGAAAGGCTTCTCAGACTGGAACTGTGGTGCTGCTCTAAATGGCAAAACAAATGACAATCATGTTGGTCATAGTAGGTACTGTGGATCTTCCATGAAATAAGTCATTTGAGGGGCGCCTGGGTGGCTCAGTCGTTAAGTGTCTGCCTTCGCTCAGGTCATGATCCCAGGGTCCTGGGATCGAGCCCCACATCGGGCTCCCTGCTCAGCGGGAAGCCTGCTTCTCCCTCTCCCACTCCCCCTGCTTGTGTTCCCTCTCTCGAAGTCTCTCTCTCTGTGTCAAATAAATAAAATCTTAAAAAAAAAAAAAGAAAGAAAGAAAGAAGTCATTTGATATAGCACAATGTTCTACCCCTTTAGGAACATTTGTTAATCATCCTGAATAACAATCTAAAGTATACTATGTAGATTACTGCATTCTTAAAAGATCTTCCCAAACATGGTTTAAGCTAATTGATGAACATTCATTACTACACTTTCAGGTCTGGTCCTGTACTGAATGGTCCAAGACACGCTAGTTAGGCTCTGAATGTTTGTTTTGTGTCTTGTAGATTAACTCTATTATCCTCACCAGGCTGTTATCTGTTTTTTCTTACAACACAGTAGGCTAACAGTTCTCCATCCTCCTACCCCACCCCCCACTACACTCCCCTAAACCTCCCGCATTACCCACAATCTACTTCTTTCTAATCTGTGGGCTTAGAAGCTAGATAACTTTGTTAGAAACATCTGAAATATATGCCAACAGGTTCTGATGAAGGGTCTCGATGGCTCTCCTGTGACTAGAACTTTAGGTGTGGACTTAGGACAGTTTACAGCTATTTCAGGCCTTTTTTGCTTAGTGTCTGGTTCTCAAAAGCATTTTATAATAGGTCAAGAATAAGAGTGTAGGCAAATCATCTGGATTAGAAAGAAAACAACTAAAAGCCACAAGGAGAAGAGAGCAAGAGATCATCTGGGAGGACCCTATGTCTGAGGCAAGTTCTAAGTATTTCAATCACAATCATTTAATCCTTGTAATAACGGGAAGAGGCAGGTGTCATTACCTGTTTTCAGTCAGAAAACCAAGGCTCATGAGTTAAGTAATTTGCCCAACATAGTAACTGAGAAACCAGCCATTAGCCTAGGCCTGACTCCACAACCCATGGCCATTCCACTACATGGGACTAGCCCAATCCTTATTCTTGATGCAGCTCAGTTTCTTTGCACTTTACTTCCAATTCTTTCACTGGAACCTGTCCGATGCAGATCTGCTTTCTTTCTTCAGCCAGTTTCTAGAACTAAAGGGCAACGTATAATCAAACTAAGGCCTAATTAAGCTTAGCTCTACACGTGTTCATCTGTCCAGCAACAAGTATGTTTCTGAAAACACTGGCCATATCCTCAGTTTGTGTAGATTGTGAAAAAATGGTGACAAGTCTCCCCCCTCCCGCCCCCAAATACAGACTGTTCCCAGTTACACTATGAGTTAACACTTGACATCTTCCCTGGTGATATCCTCTATATTCGACAGAAAGCAATGCAAGCATACTTTAGGAACTGGCTCAGTAATGCATCACAAGCTCCCTCAATTTGTACAATAACATGATTTTCTTACTCTAAAGACTGGAGGGCAGGCAGAAGATAGGAGTTGTTTCCACTTTTCTAATTCCATTAAGGAACAGGGGTATACTTGTTCCTTGTTAGATCCTTTATTACTGAGTCCAGGGCCTGACACAGCAAAGGCTATTTGTTGAATAAATGAATAAATGCTACTTGCTCAATAAATACAAGTTATTCTGTTGAATAAATCTCCTGATTGCTTTTGAAATCTTTGGATTTCTCATTTCTGACATACCCTTGCAATACTTGGTGGAAAACAGCTTTCATCTTATAAAAACTAAAAGCTTAGAACGGTTCCTCTCCTCCCATCAGAAGACAAGGTATCTTAAAGACATGCCCCTCTCCATCCTCTAAAAATGACTCTTGTCCCAAGAACATGAATAAGCCCCCACCTGCCAGACTGCACTAAATACAGCTTTTATATGCATTACAAAAACACCTGTATAAAAAGCTGCTACAAAACAAGGGCTTTGGAGTCCTAAAGCACAAAGCCAACAGAATGAAAACTAAACAAGAATAAAGAGAGCTTTCAGACATTTATAAAAGCCAAAACTGAAAATATTTGCTCAATGTAAAAATTTAATGGGTCTTTGATCAGCAGGTGATGCAGCTCGACTGTTTTTCACTCACACATCTCCCCTCAACATGAAGTAAAAAGATTATAGCAATAGGATTCTAATATTTACAATATGAAAATGAAAAGGGGACCTTCTGCCATCCTGAAGTAGAAACCACCTTTGTTCCTATTAAAGAGAATGACTGTTGAAATATACAAAACCATCCCCAAATTCCTACTTAGTTAAAACACATACCAGGCCTGACAAGCCACAAACAACAGGAAATTACCCTGCATGGCTTCTTATAAGACTATTACTACATGAACCTTACAGACTGTGTAGAGATGTGATCACATACTTACTAGGCACAGGTAAGTTACAACCATGAAAAACCAAACTTTTGCTGAACACCTACAATGTGAAATCACTTTAGAAGGCATAGCTACAAAATACAAAAGCGACTAAGAGCCATTTCTTCCTGAGCAAGCCCAAAAATGGATGTTTCCAATCACATTAATAAAAATTTGCCAATGGACTACTTTAAACTCAGTTTTAACATTAAGAGTACTAAGTGGGCATTTGGACTCAAAATATCCTTATCTACTACCACAACTAATTTTATGGCAAAAATCAGGGAATTAAAAAAAAAAATCAGTGTTACTTTCTGAATTTAATATAAATGTTTGCTAAATGACCTTCTGATTGAGAAAAACTCCACCAATATCCTGTATGTTGTTTAAGGCAAATGAAAAAAATCCTCAAACTAGGATACATTTATGAAATCCATTTTACATTATTTCTCCCATCTGTTACATTTACTTCACTTATCTCTTTATTTACATTAAACTCCTCAAACTTCATTTAACTATTTAACTTACACTTCTATCTAAGGAAAACTTTTTAAAGGGGGTCAAAACTAGAATAGCAGCAAATGTATTTTCAGAGTAACAGCAAATTTATTATCTTATTCGGCTCAAGAAAAAAACATCCTTACATCAGAAGTACAGTACGGTTCAATTCATATAAAATCAGAAGAGAGCAAATGAAAAGAAACTAAGATAACAGAATTATCAAGAATTCTATAAATTAATTCAAATTTCTGGGAGCTCTTCTGAAAGATGGAATTACTCCAAGTAGGTTTGCGTGACCATTTATTTATTCATTAACAGTTACTCTTCGTGTGTCACTTTAGAAGTCTAAAACAAAATTTAGGACACTCCAAACTGTAACAAACAAGACACGATTCTGATGGAAAATGCTGCGTCCAAACTCGTTTTACCGGGAGATGCTTTTTTAAATAAAGGTTTAATTGACAACAAACCAGTAGTATTTAGCTTTTAAGGGGTCAAGAGGAAGAAACAACAAAACCAACCTAGGTATTGTTTTTCTTTTGTTTCGGATCAAAAGGAAACCATAACCACAGAAAGGTTAAGTAAGTAAAAGGCCAAAGTACCCAACCCCAAGGACGATATCCCCCAAGAGAGAGCAAAACAATTAAAGTTGCAAATTTGTAAACCAAGTTTGAAATACGTGAAATCAATTAGCGTGCTTTCTAAAGGCGTGTGATCAAAACTAATAGGCTCCACTCACAGAGCAACTTTCACAAGTGAGCGCAGAAGGATCTCGACAGAGTTATCAGCCGTGTGCGTGCTTGTGTAAGAGTACACACAAGCAATTCAGACCCTGGGACCAGAATGGTTAACAAAGGTTACAGGACAAAAAAAAAAAAAAGTGGAAGCAAAGTATCGCACGCTCCTAACACGGCTTGCCAACAACTCCCGAAACAAGAGCTCGGTCCCTCCGGCTTTGAAAATCAGAACAAACTACTAAGCGTGTTCGCGGCGGAGGGGACGGGCCCCGGCCGGCCCCCGCTCCCGGCCGGGTAGCTCGGGTGCCGACCCCTTCCCCTTCGGCCCGCCTGGCCCCACGCCCCCGCGCCCCGACCCCGCCACACCCCGGCCCCCTGGCCCCCGTGGCGATGTGACGCGGCGACCCTAGCCGACCCGAGCCCGAAGCAAACACACCCCTAGCCCCGAGGGCCCGCCAGGCGCCGCCGGTTTACCTGCACCGAGGCTCCGGGTCCCGCCCCGTCAGAGCTGGGGGTCCGGGACCTTTTGTTCCTTCCTCTTCCGAATGGGATGAGGGGCTGAGAGGGGAGAGGGGAAGGGGCGATTGGAGGCGGAACTGAAAACACTCTCGCGGCCGACCGGCCCGCCCCGCCCCCCAGCCACTGCCCGGCCCGCGGCCCGCGCGCGGGGAGGGGGCGCGGGCTCGGCCACCGCCCGCGGGAGGGAGGGGGTGGGGACGCGCGTCCCGCCGCCGCCGCCACCGCCTCTCCTCCCCTCCTCCCCTCAGGCGCGCGCCCGCCCGCATCCTCCACCTCCCCCCCCCCCGGCCCGGGCCGCCCGGACGGCCGAGCCCTCCCCCGCCGCGCCCGCCGGCCCACCTCCGCTTCCGCCCTGCGCCCTCCGCCGCCGGCCGCAGCGGCGCGGCGCACCCACCTCCGGGCAGCTCTATCGGCGCTCGCTGGCTGCTGGCTGGGAGCTGCTCCGCCGCCGCCGCGGCCGCGCGGTAGACCCGCCTCCCACCCCGGGCCGCGAGCCCCGCCGATTCGCCGGCGCAGCCCCGGGGCTGGCACCCTGCCGCCCGCTGATTGGCGCCCCCGGCCGCCCGTTAGGGCGCGAGGCACGCCGGCCGAGCGCAGCGCTCGGCGCGCACGGAAGACAGGGCGAGAGGAGGAGGGAAGAAGGAGGCCAAGCGCCCGGGAAGGGCCGGGGCGCGAGCGGGGCTCGAAGAGTCGCGGGCCACTACCTCCCCACCTCCTTTCCCTTCGGCCGCCCCGCCCTCCCGGCCGGACCGGCGGCGCCCGCAGCCAATGAGCGCGCGTGGTGCTCGGGGTGTGAGCCGCGAGTCGGGGGCCTCGAATCGGAAGGGAGACGTCGCTCGCTGATTGGTCCCGCCTCCCCCGTAGAGCGTGAGGCGAGGCGCGGTCGGGCGGGAGGGCTGCCGGGCGGCCGAGGACGAGGCGGGGTGGGACGCTCATGGTTTCGGTTGACTACGTCTCGGACGCGCTCCGACGAAAGGCTCTGGGAAAGGAAGGGATGGGGGCAGGCGAAGGGAAGGCACGTAACCTGCCGCGCTGCCGACCACCCGTCCCTCATCGGCTCGGCTCGGGGTCCCCTCCCCGATCTCCTGCCAGCGCCATTGGGTGGGGCCTGTGGGGGCCGCCGCCTAGTCCACCTTCCGTACTCTGGCCGGGAGTGGACACGTGCTCGTCCCTGGGGGAGGCCCGAGGGCCGCCTCGAAGACGGGACGAGCTGGGGCAGAAGAGGGGTCCGCAGAAGCCGGGGGACCGGACCCAGCCTGGGCCCGCCCAGAGGCGAATGAGTGGGCGGGGCCCTCGTGGTGGTGAACGGGGCGGGGTCCGAGATGTAAATAAGCCCAAGCGGGGATCTTTTATGGGTATTATTAGGAGCAGGGTAGGGGATGCCAGGTGTTTTTGAAGAACCGGAATCTTGGTTTTGTCTTCGTTAAAAATGGTGCTAATAATGCATGCTCTGAAAGGTCCTTGCGAAGTCTAAAAGATAAGCGCCTAGCACGATACTTCTTAATTGCTGGGTTGTCTTCCCTTCCTCTTAAGTTTCTCCAGTGTTCGGGCGATGTTCTTAGGCCCCAGCCTCGCACATCAGCGATACAAGGCCCTAAGCTGCTGGCTGCCCAAAGCTGGTGGATGGGTATCCACACTCCGGTAATCTTGTGGCTTTTACCCTATGGACGCTCAAGCGTCTTCCGGAAACATTGAGCCCAACTAATCACATCAGGTATTTATTAAGCACCTACTATGTTTGGCAGCGAACACCGTAGAACTACAGTTGAAAAGAAACTGAGGTCTTAACACAGGTAGTTGGTGCCAGATACAAGACTAGAACACAATTTTCTTGGATCCCTGGCCAGCAATCATTCCCATCAATCTTTACTTCGTGGGTTCAGTTGGGAACTCAAGATAAACTAGGGAAGTGGCACAAGCAGTACAAATCTGTTTACTAACGGGTAATAACAGACGACCATTTCAAACAGCAAGAGTTCTTGAAGCATACTGGACGAAAGCGTCCCTGAAGAGAGCACCTCAGACAGGCCCAGAGACATATTTGGCCATTCTCGGTGTCTCACAGCTTTTCCAGGCTTCCTTTCAAAATCTTCATTTCTACCATCTCTCTCCTCAAATATGGAAACCCTGGGGTTAGGCAGATTGTAGTTTTGAATGCTGCTCTGTTCCAAATCCGGGAGCTTTGACAAGTGGAATTCACCTGCAATGATAGCTGTTTAAATATAGTTCTGTGGTGATTAAATAAAACAATAAACATGAATAGCATTGGGCTTTGAAGTTAAAAGAAAATCAATAATCGTTATCATTTCTTCCCTTCTGTTGCTTTCGTGGGTTTGTGCTAAGATGAACCTACTCAGTAGAAATCCTTCCTTCAAAAGTTTACCTCTGCCGTGGTTTCTTCCATTGTCCGGTTACAGTCAGCTATGTTCACCCCTTTGAAAAAAATCGCTTCTGAAGGAGACCCAGGAAACCAATTGGTGGAGCTGTTCCACCTCCTAAGATTTCTGTTTCCACTCCCAGAGACACCAGGAAGGATAGTCTAGGGCAAAGGCTGTTCAATTTAGAAGTAGGAAGGCTGTTTTTGGTTTTTAGTCCTTCTTCCTGCAGACACAAGCCAACAGTTTTAATATGAAATAACTTATAAAAAGCTTACCCAGGATCACACAAATCTTTTCTCCTTTGTGACCAGTATGTGCATTTTGGTGTCCGCATGCGTGGGTGAGTAGTAGAAACAAAAGCAGGACTGGCTGGAATTCCAGAAGAATCTCCCAATATGGGAGTTTGGTGCTTTGGGGTACATTAATTCAATGGATAATATGCTTAAGGTCTACGTTAGAGCATCTCTCCAAAGTGTCAGAATTTGGATTCCTAACTCTTCCATTTAGGAAGCTTTCCAGGATTTCGGATTGAGGAAAGGGGAGGAGGGGGCAACCTGACTACAGTGATGTCCCCAAAGGTCTTAGAAACAGGAGCATGCCCTACTGCCCCCCTCTGCTAGAACTGCATCTAAACCAAAGTGGGTCAAGACAGAAACTAAAGGCAGATGGAGAAGAGATTGCTGTGGTGACAATCAACTTGGAAATCCACTGGGGTACCTCAAGACAGACCTAGATAGACAGGTCGCTATTGCATAAATTATATTGAGTGGGTCTTATTTTTATGTGGATAGACAACAATTTAACCCTTCATTACACATGACCTCTCAAAATCAAAACAAAATCAATTCAGAATCAATTTAAAAGTAGTTAAATGTACTGGAAAGACCTATAGGAAAAACAGTAATGGTGGTTGCTTCTGGAAAGAGATCCATGGAGTCATGAGTGGAAAACTTAAAATTTCATCATTAATTCCTCTGCAGTTTGAATTTGTAGAAAACATATCCTTGTTGGAATGATTTTTCAAAAGATGTAACTCCTATTCCATATCCTCTCTGATAAATCTATAAAGCCCTTCCTGGTTACCCTGGCCCAGAGAATCTATCACTCACCTCTGAATTTTCTCTCATGGTCACAATGACTTACATACCATGACTTCGCTTTGATTAATGTCTTGATCTGTTAGTTTAGTCTTGAACAGTTTTTTAACTTCTCATGTGTCTGTTTTGTCTCCCCGTTTAGATTGTAAATTCCTGAAGGACAAGGACAGCATCTTGTTCCCAGCTGTCTTCCCACACTCTAAGATAAAAAATACTAAGTAACTGAAGAAAGGTGAAATACAGGATCAGGACAGCAGAAACATGCTCTGTGTGGGTCAGGGGTCTGTGGGCGTTCTACACAGCTTTGCCCCATCTGTTCAGTTGTCCTCCATACAACTGTTGAGTAGGTTGTCAGCATCCAGTCTCTATATTCGCTCATCCTGATGGAACCAAATTGCAGTGAGCATTACTGCACCTTAAAGAAAGATCCGATTATTTGCAACTAAAAGGACACCTATTAAATGAGATAACCTAAGTAAAAATTGTAAGGAATAGATGTGTGGGGTTATTTTTGTTGCAAATGATAATGAAGAAATCCAACACCAGCTGGATTTTTATCTCAATATAGTGAAATGTCATGTTTTAAATGAACTTATGTTGAAGATGTGTATACCTGCCTCTATGCGGTCCATATTGACATGCTAGTTTTTATTAAAAATAAAAAAAAAAATTTTAACATCTGATGGGAAATGCTGGAGACAAGTATAAAGTATGTACAAGAACAAAGAATTAAATTTGACATTTAGCTGGTATCTGTGATGTGCCTATCGTAAAAGCATGTTGGAAAATTCTCATTTCATGGCCAGAATCTCTCAAGAGAAAAAGACATACATGTAGGGTTTTTGAGATTTAAAGAGAGAAAGGAATTGAGAAGTTGGCTCTGGTTGAGAAAAACATAGGTAGTGAAAACTAAAGTTATATATCTCATCATTCTCCAGGCATCTGATAATTAATATTATATTTCTTATCTATACATTTAAAAGCATAAATAATCATTGGATTAATTAGTTATTGGGATAGCTAATCCAATGATTGCTGAACTATTACTTGGTAAATTATAATATAATTTTAATGCAATGAGCACACCCATAAAGCATTTAAGTATTATTTGAGATCTACATATTTGGGGAAAAAATAGACAAAGGCCCATCCATGTCTAAACGCTGAAAGAACAATGTATAAATTATTTGAAGTTCTATTGTAAAGAGGGATAATTTGGTAGTCATATGTCAACAATAGGGCCTTATGCCTTGATTATAATTGTCTGTGTGTGACAATATTGACTGAGCCAGGCTGCTGCTAGGCAGGCTTAGTATATGAAGGTATAATGCTCTTGGAAAATTTCAAGCATGTTAGCATAATTGCTCTGATGAAAAATGAAGAACTTATTTAACATAACTGACTAGAGTAGACAATAGATGCATAATCAGTGTCCAAATGATTGAATTAATGAGCCCCAGTTGTTTGTCCTTACTGTAAACAGTCCTCAACTATGAAAAAGACATTTTGCTGAAGGAGTCTGACAACTGTGTTAGCTGATGAGTGGCCAGAATATCATTAATGGTGGGAAAGAACCAACTACTATTGGGTCCTAAAGATATCAATGGTGGATTTCAAGGAGTAAATTATTTAGCTACATAGAAGTTTCATATCAGCTCCTCCTTGCCTTCATACAATCATGGACCCTGATCAAAGCTCTTATGCTTAGATAAAGAAACCAAGGCCCAAACTTCTTCAAAATCCTATGGCTGCTTAGTGCCAGAAATTATACATGGCGTCTACCTTTCCTGCTCTGACACCCCACTCATTCTTTTCCCCTGGCCCTGGTCTGTACCCTCACCCATGCCTTCGCTACTCTCCCCAACCTCCCTGTTTCCATTACCTTCTGTGCCCATATCCTGACCAACTATTTCACAGCGAAAATAGAGACAAATTTCCTGTCCACACCTAAACCCCTAGCACTAGACAATATGTCTGTCTCCAGATTTATGCTTCCCTCCACTTCCTGCTCCTCCTTCTGGAAAAGGCTTTCCCTTCTACCTATTCTCTGTTCCCTTGACCACCTACTCCAGGTTAGCGCACCACACACACCCCCAAACACTCACACCTGCCACACTATCACATCACCTAATTAAATTTCTCTTCAAAACTCTTCTCACTGTCTGGAATTACATCCACTTATTTCTGTGCTGATTTATCATTTGTCCCTTCTTCCCACTAAATGTAAGCTCTGTAAGAGCAGGAAACATATCTATTGTTCACCATATTATCCCTAATGTAAGCATACACAGAGACACTCAATAAATATTTTTGAATAGATGGATAATTTTCACTCAAGTTCACTCAAACTTAGCACGTGAAAATGGAAGTCATCATCTCCTTCTGTTTTCCTCTCTCAGTGTGTTTTAGTCCACTTTCCTGGAAAATAGAGCTTGATGCAAGGATGCTGATGTTTTATTTAGGAGATACTATCCCAGGGCAGTGACCAGGAGAGAAAAAGCAAGGAAGAATGAGAGTCATGCTTAATGATGCCTTACTGTGCTAACCACTGCTTCGTGCTAAGCCTTGAAAAGATACAGCCAGTCTCTTGACAGGTGCAACCACTCTTCCGTACAGGACATCTCCAGACAGACAATAAGGAAAAGTCATGTCTTAGAACAATTTGAGAAAGGGAGGAATTTTATCTTCATGTCTCCTGTCTCCTGTTGGTCAAAGCTTGTCCCACAGGGAGCTCGCTTTCCCATACTTCCTACCGTGTTGTCCATATTCTTTGATAGCCACTCGGAAAGCCAAGTGCCCTGCCCTGGAGTCCAGGAGTGGCGTGAGGAGACTGGGGGTATGTGGCTGGTTGGTCTCAGTCAAACCACCAGGGACTTAACTAAGTCACTCATGGTGGCAACTAAGACAGAGAAGAGGCCCAGAAAATCTGCGAAGACACATAAATAGAACCTGATATAGAGCAAAGGTAGGACCGCAATAAAGGTAGGTCCAGGTCTGTTTTATTCACTGAATCATACCCAGCATGTCCCACAATTACTGCTAATTAAATTTTGGTTGAATGAATGGATGCATGTATAAATGGCATCATCATCTACTGATTTATTTAAACGGAAACTTTGGAGTCATTGTGATTGTCCTTGCTTAATTCTTATGCATCAAAATGGGGACAACATTCCTCCTGGCTCTAATTCCTTAATATATCTCAGATCAATGCCTCCTCTCCACGTTTACGGCCTTGATTCAGACTTCATCATCTTCTGTTGGAATTATTGCTGTAACTCCTTAATTGGTCTTCCTGTCTCTAGTCTCACTCTCTTCCAGTTCATTCTCCTCCCTGCTGCCAAAATTTGCTTTCTTTATAGCATATTTTCCAAATGCAAATCTGATAATGTCACTATCTTGATTAAATTGATAGTTTTCCTTTTTTTTTTTTCCAGGATAGAATCAAGACGCATTAGCATAGCCTAAAAATCCTTCATGATCTGTGCTAGGCTAGTCCCTTTAGCTTGATACCTCACCACTTCCTACCTTGCTCCTTCTACCTCAGCCAGACTGAATTCGCAGCAGGACACCAGGACGTCTCACTCCTCAGTCCCTGTGCTGTGCTCTTGGTTCGGTCTGGAATACATATGTGCCTGATGAGCTTCTACTTATACTTCAGGACTGTTTCCCTGAAGTGCCATTCAGCCACTGCTGCTTCGGTCCGTCCCTCCACCCACCCACCCGGTATTCATTGTAACAGAGTTAAGAGAAAGGGCACTTGTGAAAGGATATTGGCTGGCTGACACTTTAGCTGAGAAGGCTGCAGAAGCAGGCCAGATGATAAGCAAGAGCAAGGAAGTCTGGGCAGCAGCTAGGGTCACAGCCAAGATTACAGCACCATATGTTGAGGGAGGTGACCATTGCTGCCACCACCATTCAACATAGGACCCCTCAGCCCACGCTTCCAGGTCAATGGCACTGGACTCTGGCACCACCTACCACTGGCACACCAGAGCTGTTGCTCCTGGAACCAGATGTCACCGCAGTGCCTGTTCTTGCCATCAGAATGGATTCTGCACCAGCCCTGCTTTGCATTATGAGAGCTTCTTTGAAGCCTGGGGCAGATCCATTAGGTTTAGGTTTACCAAGCTTAGCATATGTTTCTTGCTCGAGTTACAGGCAGGGCTGGGCAAGCAAGGAGCTGAAATTTTTTTTTTTTTTTTTTTACACTTCTCTATTGTAACTGGGATCTGCTTCTCTCCAGTAATCATTAGATTACCCCAAACAAAGAAAAGTGGGTCAGATGCCGGGGAGCCCCCAAATGGCGTATGTTCACCATGTTCTCAAATTCACTCAACAAATAAATTGTACATCTGCCTGGGCCAGGTTCTCTTTGAGGCACTAGGGATGCAAAAATGAATAAGGTGACCACTTCACACCCACAAGGTCCAAAAGACAAAAAAAAAAAAAAAACAAGCATTGACAAAGATGTAGAGAAACTGATGGGAGGAATGTAAAAATGGGGCAGTCACTGTGGAGAACAATCTGGTAGTTCTTCAAAAGATTAAACAGAAGATTAAACAGAGTAAGCGTATGACCCAGCAATTCCACTCCTGGATATACAACATAGGGGAGAAATGGCAACATATGTCCCCTCAAAAACTTGTACACAAGTGTTCACAGCAGCATTACTCATAAAAGCCAAAAGGTGAAAACAACTCAAATGCCCATCAACCCATAAATAGACAAACTGTGACATGTCCATACGGTGGGATATTATTCAGCCATGAAAAGGAATGAAGTTCTGGGGGCACCTTGCTGGCTCAGTCGGTAGAGCATGGGATTCTTAATCTCAGGGTTGTGAGTTTGAGCCCCACGTTGGGTGTAGAGATAATTTAAAAAATAAAATCTTTAAAAAAAATGCAGTTCTCAGACAAGCTACCACAGAGATGACTCTTGAAAACATATGCAAAGCGAAAGGAGCCAGTCACAAAGGGCCACATACTGCATGATTCCATTTATGTGAAACACCCAGAATAGGCAAATCTATAAAAAGTAGATTAGGGCTTAGCTAGGTCTGGGAGTAGAGGGGGGCAGGCTGGGGAGTGGCTGCTAATGGGTATGGGGTTTCTCTCTGGGAGTACTAAAAATGTACTATAATTAGATTGGGTGATGATTATATAAATCTGTAAATATACTAAAAACTATTGAGTTGTATACTTTAAATGGATGCCTTGTGCAGTATGTGAATTATGTCTCAATAAAGCTGGCTTCAAAAAACAAATAAGATAGAAAGGTCTCCCTTTTCCTCAAGGAGCTGACTAGCTCCTTGGACAGCAAACAATTAATGAAGAAACAATACAACTTCAATTAATGGCAAGCCTCTTCCTCATCCCTACCTCTTCCTTCTTCATTCCTCAAGAGGGAATAGGTTCCTTCCTTCCTGTTACAACACTTATTAAACTTTTGCATCATCGTTCTCTGAAAAGTGAGACACTTGAGATAGAGAGTCTGTGGGTCAATGGGACTAACTTGCAAAGCCTGGCATACAGTAGGCTTACAATTGTTGTTTGTTGAATGGTGAATAAATGACAGAGTCAGGACTAGAATGTGGGTGTCCTGAGTCCCAGATCAGCACTTCTTCCAACTAGACCAAGCACATCAGTGCCTGAAATGAAGACTCCCCAAATGTGACAGCTAGCCAGGAAGAAGTCCACACAAAAGCAATCACGTTTTCTACAAGCTGTCAGTTTCCAGGTATGTGTTTATGCTTTACATTGTAAACATAATTTTGCTGTTTCCTTCCTAATTATGCTGTGTCCTTTGAATAATCTTTTTTTTTTGAGAGAAAGAGAAAGCATGTGCTGGTGGGGAGGGGCAGAGGGAGAGGGAGAGGGAAAGAGTCTGAAGCAGGCTCTGCGCTTAGCACAGAGCCCCAGGCGGGTCTCGATCTCACAACCCTGAGATCTTGACCTGAGCCCAAACCAAGTCTGACGCTTAACCAGCTGAGCCACCCACACGCCCCTTGAATAATCTTTCTTTTTTTTTTTTTTTTTTTTTTTAAAGATTTTTTTATTTATTTATTCATGAGAGACAGAGAGAGAGAGAGAGAGAGAGAGAGAGAGGCAGAGGGAGAAGCAGGCTCCCAAGGAGCAGGAAGCCCGATGCGGGACTCGATCCCAGGACCCTGGGATCATGACCTGAGCCGAAGGCAGACGCTTAACCATCTGAGCCACCCAGGCACCCATAATCTTTCTGCTTACTTCCTACACAACCCTCTCCCTTGAGTTCATTATGCAGGATCAGCTTCTCTGGCATCTTCAGCATCTTGTAATTGTGACTTCTTACCAATTGCCTCATCGACAGTGAGTGGGGCTTCCTGGCCTATGCACACAGGGTTGAAAGGCCTAAGTTGTAGAAATTTGGTTTTTCATTTACCAAGAAGCAGCAGGTAGAACTATTACAAATAAAGATTACTTAGAAAAATAATTTTTTACAGCCTACTGAGGTATAACTTTGCAACAAATGTTCCCTACTACTTTTTAAAAACTGCTTTATTGAGATATTAATTCACACACCATATAACTCACCCATTTAGGCTCTACAAGTCAATGGTTTTTAGTATATTCACGGAGCTACATAACCATCATCACAATCTAACTTTTGAACATTGTCATCATCCCAGAAGTAAACCCTATACTATCAGAGTTCACTCCCCATCCTTCCCCTTACTCCAGCCCTAGGCAACCACTCATCTACCTTTTTGCCTTTATAGACTTGCCTGCTCTGGACGTCTCATGTAAATGGACTCGTACAGTATGTGGCCTTTCATGACTATTTTCTTTCCCTTTGGTTGTCATCAAGGTTCATCTATGTGGTAGCATGTCTCAGGATTTCATTCCTCTTCATGGCCAAATAACAGTCCATGTGTGAATACGCCACTCTCTGTTTATCTACTCATCGTTGATGGGCACTTGAGTTGTATCCACTTTTCGGCTCTTATGAATAATGCTGCCATGAACATTCACATGTACATTTCTCTACTACCTTCTAGATCATAATAACTGTATTTTAAAACGTCCTCCCCTATGATGATGCTCTGTCTCTAAGCATGCTGCCTATCAGTTTACAAGATTCTGCCAGGCTTTTTCACAAAAGATTCTTAATGAATATTGAAGGGCTGGCAAACATAAAACTTTGCTGCTCTTGGAATTGGCTGCCGATATATAAAATATTTTAATGAAATAATAAAATGATGATCTCTCCAGTGACATTTTCTGACTTCTGTTCAAAGATGCCAGGGAGCCAGGTTTTCCCTTCATTCAACAGAGTTATGTGTTCTGGAGAATCTATCTACTGTGCATTAGGGAATGTGCACTGTGTGGGAAGCAAAATCCTTGCCCTGCAAAGGCTTCTATGGTGTTAGAAGAGAGAGATGGGGGAAGGGGCCCCTCACCTAGTCCTGGTGGTCAGGGTAGGCTTCCCAGAAGAAGAAGCAACTATAGCTTAGATGGCACAGCTAGAAGTTTGCCTTGTGAAGAAGACAGAAAGCAAAGGAAAACACAGACATGAGAGGAGCACGTGTGGATGGGAGAGAGGAAAGAAAAGAGAGAAGGGAGGGCCTAAGGGGGTGGGGGGAGAAAGATGAAACTGACTAAGGCCAGAGGAGCCACACTATTCAAGGTTTTGAATGCCAAGTAAAGATCCACAGCCTGAAGGGGAAATGTGCAAAATTCAGCAAAATTAAACATTCACTGGGTATTTGAGCCTCTACAAAAACAAAGGCAAGAGCTTATTGAAAAATACACAGTGTGAACGAGGACTCATGGATTGCTACTTTTTAATCTTCTTATACGATGCAAATAGTTTTATCTTTTAATCAAACTTTTCAGATTTGGAATCGATTTGTAATAATAGTGATGTTTAAAATTATTTTATTTTATTCTTTAAGAAATGTGTTTAGACCCTCCTGTGTACAAGAGATCACTCTGATCTCTGAGGCTATAAAATGGTTCATAATCTTGGCTTCTTAACTTCTAGGCATGATGTCGTCAACCAAGTGAGACACAAGAAAAGAAAAAAACCCACAAAGAGATTTTATATATTATATATATTTAAGGAATGATTTATTTAGAGGACCAAACATTACATTATGATTCAAAGAGTATCAGCACTAATCTCTCTCCTTAGCACAATTATAATTCATACAATTTTTTTTTTAAAGAGTTCTGTACCAAGAGACCTTTAACTAAGAGTCTCTTAAATACTTTTGCTTTGGAAATCTTTGTATCCTCTGGTCCAATTCAGGATGGAACACTGGGGGTATCATAAGTAAGGATTTATCAAACATTACAGCCAAAGTACTATTCTGTGGACTGTGAGAACACAGAGAAATGGCAGGCGTGGTTCCTTCTCTCAATGAACTTCAGCTCACCTGAGAATACGGAAGGTGGTGAGAAGGCCAGGGGAGGGAGGAGAGTGAAACTTTATTGTTTGTGCTCTCACCATGCAAGGCTCCTAAAGCTCATGGTATCTCACTTCATCTTCAAATGACCCCCGAAAGAAGGAATTTTTCTTATAAACAACAAAATCTCCAGAGAGGTGAAATAATGTGCCTAAAATCAATAAGTTACGGTGGACATTTCCAATTGAGGTACAAACCAGGAAATCCACACCAAGTGCAGACATGTGGGCAACCTCCTAGTTCAGGTGGGCAGGGATGGGGCTGAGCTCTCTCATAACTGACCTTCAGGGGTCTCGTTTGCCTCTCTACTCTTTAGCTCTGGGGAAGGTGATGATAAAACCTGAGGCTTGGCCCGCTGGTCACCAGGGAAATGAGGGTGTGTTTCTGCAAGGCCTTGGTTGTACTTCTGTGCCTGGGGAGATCACAGGGGCAGACATGCTGCCGTGCAGGCCCAGGCTCTGCCCCTGCCAGCTAAGCCTGTGTGAGTCCCCAAGATGGGCTGCATCGTGGGGTCCAGAGGACTTTGGAAAGTGGAGAGGATGAGGGGAAGGACAAGGGTTGCAGCTGGGAGCGGAGTGCTTTTGCCTTCAAATAAGATCAGTGTAGCTCAGAGGGTCCAGAAAAGAGGTGCCAAGTAGCCAGGGGGCTGCATTTCAGAGGGGCTGGGAGTGGAAGTGTCCCCAGCAAGGCTTACGGAAGACTGAGACAGTCAAGCTTACTGATGCCAGGGAGTCGGTATTGTACTGTTTCTGCAGGGCCTGAATGAGAGTTATTCCAAAATATCTACTAAGCATATACTAGGTGTCAGGTGCTATTCTAGATACTGGAAAACATCAAAAAGCAGTACATGAAACTAACAAAAATCTCTATTCTCTCAGTGCTTGCATTCTACCTGGGGGGGGGGGGGGGGGGGGGGGGGGGGGGGGGGGGGATAGAAAATATGGAAACTGACCAGTAAATATCAGGGGGTGTTAAGTTTGGTGGAGAGAAATAAAGCAGGGAAGGAGAACAGGGGTGGAGGGCCATTGCAGTTTTTAGTAGGTTGGTTAGAAATGTCCATACTGAGAACAACTTTACATTGGAACTAAGACTTGCAGGAGGTGATGGAGCCCACCATGTCCTGCTGGAGAAGGAGGCTCTCAGGTAGTGGAAATAGTGAGTACAAAGGTCCTGACGCAGGAGAATGCGAGGGGCAGAGAGAGCAAGGGAGAGAGAGTGGGGAAAGAGAGGGATAGGCCTGTGTTGGGGATTGTGTCTCCTGATCTAAGTAACGTGAGAATTTCCAGCATGTTCGGCTGTGAAGTTGCAGGTGTGGAATAAGGGGAGAGTTGGATTAGCCAAGGTGGGTGGGTTTTTGTCATGTGAAAATAAAGAATTGGAAGAGGGGCAAAAAAGTTGAGTAATTACAACGATGCATTGTCCCAGTTATTACTGTTGTGTAACCAGCCACATCAAAACACAAGGGCATAAAACAATCACAGATCCTGTATGTTGGGAATTGGGTCAGGACCCTGGGGGTGCCTTGTCTCTACTCCACGATGTCTGGGGTCTCAGCTAGGAAACTCAAGGATTGGAGAGTGGGCTGACTCAGCTCATGCTGGCATCGTCTGGAGACATCTTCACTCTGGAGAGTGCTGCTGGCTGCTAGCCAACACAGCTACCCAGGGTCTCTTCATGCAGTCCAGCTTCCCCACAGCCCAGCGGCCTCAGACAGCCTAGGCAGGGTAGGAAAAGGAAGTATTGATAAGACAGTGAAAGGTGATAAGATCAATGGATTGGAGGACCCAGTGAGGTCCAAGAATGTTGGAGTAAGGGTACCTGAAGTAGTGATTTGAGAGCGGGACACTTGAAATTGGGAATATGCAGTTATTGGTGAAGATAAACTTTAGTGTATGACCGCAGGAGTGTATGACTGGTGAAGCGGAGGGTAAGATCATCGCAGGTGGAGAGATCAAGGACCTGAGAGGGCAAAATTACCTATAGAAGAGTGATTGTTTTTTATTTGCCTTCTACCTCTCCTATAGCGTTATTCTGAAAATTAAATGATGTAATCTACACGAAGGTGGTGGTACAGAGCTTGGCACATAGTAGGTGCTTAACAAATGTTAGTGGAGGTCCACAGTGGGCATATAATCCAAATCACACCAGCAATCCCGCCCAAGGATTGTTATAACTCAGTCCATAAAAGAAGCACTCTCTTTCCTCTTTGGGTGTAAGGTTGGAAGGCTACAGCTGCCCCCATGGAGAAAACGAAAGGACTTAGGGCAACATAAAGGCAGAGGAGAGAGAAGATAGAGAGAGGATCCTGGCAGTGTTTGATTCCCTCGAGACAGTTGTCTCTACAGTCAGATCTACCCTGCCTTCTCTACAATTATTCACTTCATTTCAATAAGACTTTTGCAAAATCTTTAATTTCACTTTGCTTAAGCCAGTTCGAGTTGAGTTCCTATCACTTGCTATGGCAATAAAAACAATAAAATAATTGGTAAGGGAATTCACCTCTTGCCTCATGCTGGCCAAAGGGATCTACTACAAAGTTCATACATGGAGATCTTTTCAAGCCTAGAGAGAAGGAAGTATTGTAAGGTTTAAAGAATATCTGAGGAAAACATGTACCTGAGTTTGTCTCAACTCAGCCATTTGCCTGCTGAGTGGGCATTAAGTCTTGACATTTCATTGGAAGCCTCTGGAAGAGTCAGCCTTCCTAATTTATGTTGTAGCAAAGTTGTTGAAGACTTTATCTACCTCACCTCTCAGTGTCTTCTCTATGATGCACACAGGAGAAATTTAGAGTTTGTGACCAAAAATCTTTACTTTTCTTAAAGAACTGGCAAGGGTTTTCTTTGTGGAAAGAAAGAACTAAGTAATCAATTATGTTTAGTTGGTGACCGGGTGACTTTGGTCACCTGGAAGCTCAGAGCCAAGAATACGGAAAGACTGTAATCATGACATGTAATATAATCCACATATGAGAATATGTGAATTTTATGTTTTCCTACTAATCTTAATTTCTATTTTAATTTGTACTTTCTTTACTACTTACTTATATTTTACTATTTTATGACAAGTGTTATATAAAAATTCCTCAAGTCATTTAGGGAATAAAGCAAAGGATAAATAAATAAGCACACATACTAGTATTCAACCTGAGAAATAACCCTTTGCCTCTTTACTGTCAAATGCTGGAGTTAAAATTTCCAGTGGAGATGGCAAATCTGAAACAGCCCCTTTACTCTAAAATATGGCAGTAAGAGATGACTATAAAAAACAAAACTAAAATAACACAACTGGGTTCACAAACAAAATAAAAATTTCCATGACCCAGAAACAAAATAAAAACATCATCAAGTAAACAGGGCTGAAGCCATGGCTCCCTGGGCTTCTGGTCTAGAGACATGGCATGGCTAGCAGTTCAGTTCCTGTAGAATAATGGGGACCAAATGTGCTCCACAGAAGATGAAGTATTAAAGCCAGAAATACCTACCTGACCATGAAGAAAGGCTGGAAAAGAAAGCTGTTTTTGGCTAATGTGTGGGCTTACAGCCTTTATAAAGGCAGAAAGGAATTCTGGGGGAGGTAGGAGACAGAAACACAGTCCCACAAGCAGAAACTAGACCAAGGTGCCCACTGGCCTGGTGATTGATCTGAAACATCCTCAGTATCATCATAGAGCAGGAACCTCCATCCATATATATATAAGGTCTGGTTCTAAACTCAGATACCTGGGCAAAGGTGGGCAATACTTATAAGAAGCATTCACAAATGAACTAAATAGAGCAGGGAGAGAGAAATGAATCTCCCTCTCCAAATGAGTTTACAAACTAAAATTACTGCATTTGAAGAAATCTAAGGTTAAGAAAGACTGCAATCATGATCAGAAATTAGAAATACACATTTGTTCCATTAGGAATAGATTTTAGAGGTATTCTAAGAAAAGACTTAAACATAAGTATGTTTAATATGCTAAAACCAGGTACATAAAAATAAAGACAAAAAAGCAAACAGGCAGAAATAAGAACAGCTCTACACAATGAAATTGATCAGAAATTTTGAAAGAAAAATAGATTTTGTAATTAAAAACTTACTAGGCCATTGGGCACTTTTAAAGAGCAACTTAGTGGGTTAGATGACATTATCACAAAATTCACCCAGAACACGAAGTGTTAAAGAATAGTTAAGAGACATGGAGAATAAACTGAGAAGCTACACAATACATCCAAAAAGAGTTCCAGATGAACAGAATAGAGGAAATGAAGGAGAAACAATAACTGAAGAGGTGGCAGCTGAAAATTTACCAGAATTAAGGGTTGTTACTTGTCTTTGATTTGAAAGTACCAAGTACCAAGTAAGAAAAATGAAACTAAATGCCCACTTAGAAACTTAACAGTAAGACTGCAGAACATCAAAAATAAAGGAAAAATCTTTAAGAATTATTAGAGAAAAAGATAGATCACCTAAAAATAAATGATAGTTAGATTAAGAGCAGGCTTCTAATTGGCAACAATACACACCAAAAACCACTGGATTAATAACCTCAAAATGTGAGAAAATATATTTGGCAAGCTTGGATTTTATAACCAGCTAAACTGCAATTCAAGAGCTAGCAAAATATAGACACATACACATAATCTGAGCATTTACCACCCACAAATCCTCACTAAAAAAGAATAATTGCACTTTCTGATTTAAGGAAGTAAGAAATGAAAAAGAGGGAAAAAAATGAAAGAAAGAGAAGCAAAGCCAGAGATATGAGAAAAAAGTTGTGAGCACAGAATGAGAAGGTATGTTTTTATAAATTTAATAAGAACCTGGCTGCATTAAAAATAAAAATAATGGGTGATATATGTTTACAAAGGGAGAGTAAATTGATATTCTAAACACTAATAGGAAGATTGGGGACACACTGTTCAATAGGTAAAGTGTATTCATGTTTGTACCATCTTTAAAGAGGAATAGAAATATTGGCCAATTAGTTAAATATGTACAAATTAAACATTTAGAATAACTGCTATAAAGAATAAAAATAATACCTAGAAATTCCTAAGATGGGGATTTAAAAATAGAAAATTTTATCTATATACAGAAGTAAGGAATGCAAACAGAAAGCAAAGAGGAATATGGTAAATAGAAAGCACAAATTAAGATGGTAGAAGCAAGTTCAAATATATCAACAATTTTAATATATAGAAAAGGATTAGGGCGCCTGGGTGGCTCAGTTGGTTAAGCGACTGCCTTCGGCTCAGGTCATGATCCTGGAGTCCCGGGATCGAGTTCCGCATCGGGCTCCCTGCTCGGCAGGGAGTCTGCTTCTCCCTCTGACCCTCCCGACCCTCCCCCCTCTCATGCTCTCTCTCTCTCAGTCTCTCTCTCTCAAATAAATAAATAAAATCTTTAAAAAAAAAAGGATTAAATTTACATATTAAAAGGCAGAGATTATCAGATTGGATTCAAAAATCTATCTATGTGTTGCTTATAAGATACACCTAAACAATCCATATAGAAAAGTTAATAAAGGGATGGAAAAAATATACCATGGGAATACTATCCAAAAGAATGTGAGGACAGCAGCAATGATATGGAACAAAATAAAATATAAGGCATAAGGCCCATATAGGGATATACCACGTAATGATAAAAGCAACAATCTAACAAGAATATATATTAATCATGATCATCTAACCACACAGCCTTTAAATATACAAAATAAAAACTTGTACATTCACAAGGAGAAACTGACAAATCTGCAATCATGGTGTAAAATGTTACCTGCCTCTTTCAGAAACTGCTGGAGTGAGCAGACAAAATAATGGAAAGAGTATAGGAGATTGAAATAACAGTATTAATAAGTATGATCCAATAGATTATTTAGAAACCCTGTTGGTTGGGAGATTGGTTTACAGGCTCTTTTGGAGAATACTAGAATAAACACTCACGGGTTTGAGCTTTGGGACATGGGGGCATCCTCAGGCAGCACACCAGGCCTCACTGATTCTGAATTCCAGGGCAGGGTCCCAGAGGTGCCCACTGTAGGGCAGGGACCTAGGGGTGGAAGCTCAAGACAGAGCCTCCTGGCTTGACTGAGCCACTTTGGGCAAATCACTTTCATCTTCCTAAACCCCAGGTTCTTCTACAAAATACAGATAATAGTAAGACATATATCTTTTGTTTTGTTATGAAAATCAAGTTGTTGGTTAATGTCTATGAAAAACTTAACAGAGTGATTGGCCCATATTAAGTGTCTGCTATGTGCAAAGCATGATGTAGTTGTAAAAATGACAAAGACAATGACATAGAACCTACCTTTAAAGAAACAAGATCGGGGCAGCCGGGTGGATCAGTCAGTTGAGCATCCGATTATTGGTTTTGACTCAGATCATGATCTCAGGGTCATGAGCTGGGCTTTGCGCTCTGTGTGGAGTCTGCTGGAAATTCTCTCCCTCTGCCTCTCCCCCAGCTCGCGTGCGTGCTATCTCTCTCTTGCTCTCTCTCTCTAAAACAAATGAATCTTTTAAAAAATAAATAAATAAAATAAGTAGGATGGTAGCAATGGTCCAGCAACAATTTACTTCATCGTTTAGCCAGACAAGCACATGCTTTGGTATCAAGCACACCCAGCTCTACCATTTTCTGTCTAATGTGCCTTTTTTTCTATTTGTTAAATTGAGATAATAATAGTACTTATCAGATGGGGTTATTGGGAGAAATGATTGGAATAATAATTAAGCATAGTGTTCGACACGTCTACAATATTCAGTAAGTGGTTATTTATATTACCTATAGGATTCTGTAAAGGACAACTATTACCATAAATAATATTGATAAGATTAAGTAGTAGAAAATGATGTAGAGTTATGATAAATGAAGATGAAGAAAAGACCAAGGGATTTGGTTGAAAAATGTATCTCAATGTCTCCAAGTCCAGATTGACATCAGGAACAATATGATTTGGTAGTAGAAAAGTATTTCTCTTCCCTCAGGCAATCATCTTTGATGTGATGTAGGATTATCAAATTCAACCACTCACAATTTTTAATTCCCACATAACAATGGCCACATCATAATTCTCTGACAAGAGCCAACTGATGAAAGCATAAAAATCGATAATTAGGGATCTTTTTTTTTTTAAAGATTTTATTTATTTATTTGAGAGAGACAATGAGATAGAGAGAGCATGAGAGGGGAGAGGGTCAGAGGGAGAAGCAGACTCCCTGCCGAGCAGGGAGCCCGATGCGGGACTCAATCCCGGGACTCCAGGATCATGACCTGAGCCGAAGACAGTCGCTTAACCAACTGAGCCACCCAGGCGCCCCGATAATTAGGGATCTTACTTGGATTGGTGAGGAGAATCATGTTACCAAATACTGCCCAAAGATTAATCTTAATTCTCTAACACAGATTATTGCATTTCCTCTGTTACCAACACTTTCGCATTCATTAATTTTGCTCTTTGGGTTTCACAACACCTTTCTGAGGTACATCTGAGCACATATGATTCACCCCATTTTCCAGAAGAGTAGATAGAGACACAGAGAGTTGACGCACCCATCCTAAGCTAGCTATCTAATTACCTAAGGCAGGTGTCATGCTAAGGTGAAGCCAGGACTAGAACCCAACTGCCTGCCCAAATCCATTAAACTAGGTCTCTTCCTAAGAGAAAGAATATGGGTCAAAAAACCTTGCTTGGATAGCACAGAGGCCAAAGAAAGTAGGTCAATCAATTCAGCAAGAATGTTCCATACTCAGACTAACCACCTAATAAATAAGTCGATGTATTCTTTTAGCAAATAGTATTTACCCTGGCTCTGGGAACACATGGAGCCTCCGTCATTAACCTATCAGAGTTTAAATTTAGCAAAGATGGAGAGTGGAAGCAAGGAATTTTTCAAAGGAGAGAGAAATGTACAATAGGCTCACAAAACTGCCATAGCGGTGTAGTAGAAAATTAATGTATCACTTCCCCAACACATCCCCTTCTTTATGAAACTAGACCCCCTTCTCTACAAACTGCTCCCCTTCCACTTATAATGAGCCCATAGGGGCTGCCATATGCTTCGATGACCTCAAGCCCACGGCCATAGTTGACTGGCCCAACTTGTGCCAATCAGAACCTTACCCATGGCCCCACCACCAGCCCATACGGCGTCTTTGTGGAAATTAGAAAGAGTGCCCCTTCCTCAAGACACTTTATGCCCATCTGTGAGAAAATTGTGGCAATCTACGATGTGTATGGTATGAATGGCACTCTTGGGTTTGTGTGGTGGCTCCCTATGGCAGGATTTTTAAACTTCAGACTGGAAACAGTAAGACAGTGTCTCTCCAGTAGCAGAGATAATAACACTCAGGAGTTTAGGACAGACATCGACTCTGACACATGGAGAAGGCTGGTGTGCAGTGAGACAGAATGACGTCAGTGTGTGGAAAGACGCCAAAATGCAGAACAGAGGGAGATGGTTCTGGTCATATTTGGGGCTATGATTCCAATTGTTCCTGGAGGCTCCACTGTATCCCTGCCTCTCTCATTGTTTGGATGTTCGACTCTTTTTTTCCACAAGCCAAAACATTCCTCTTTTTTGCTTATGCAAGATCAAATAGAATTTTTTTTGTGACTTGCAACTAATGCAGCTGTGAATTTAATTTCACTAATTTCCACATCCCTCAATTTTAAAAGCAAATTGGGGGAGAGCACATTAGCTTTAATCTCAACTTGATCGAGTATGATTTTCACACAAAGGGAAACAGCTCTGTTTCTATCTATTCCAACCCAGTAAGTAGTTTTTCATTCTATGTCCATGCCTAAAAAGAAAATTACATGTTGGCTGCCCGCTTTAATTGTTTGTAATCACTGAAATTTGCAATGCTATCCTGTGGTGTGTTCTGAGACCTCTCCTCATGGGGCATTCTTTCAGTATGGTTTTGTTGTAGCTGTAGCAATTAGAAAATTGGGAAATGTATAAAATCCAGAGGGATATCAATTTTGGCATTTCTTTCCTTTAGTCAATGTCTTTAGAAATGTGTAAGGCCCTAGAAAAAATTAAATGGAACCATGGGCTTTGCTACTGAGCTCATCCTGTTTATACAGAGCTCATCCTGTTCCAAGAGTCACTCGTTAACCCCATTGGTGAATCTAACTCTAGGGGCATCAGGGTCCGATGAGTCTCTTCCTGGAGGGAGAGGAAGACCACTGGGTAAGTTTAAAGGTCAGTATCATTAGTGGGCCATCTACTTTCCCAAGTGCACATGACCCTTTCATAGGCTTCTCTTTGTCAGAGTGGACTGTAATTTACAGTTACCAACAGATATGCAGGGCAGGAAGCTGAAAGCTTATTTGTGTACGTGCACACAGCAATCGATCAAATGCAACTATAAAGTCGTAAGACTAATTTTAAAGCAAACATAGCATAACTTTCTCCACCTTCAGAATGCTTCAAAAGTGTATTTTCTCTTTGGATATAGGAAGGAGCAATTTGGAACCACATTATCTAGCAAATAAGGTGGGTAATCGAGCTGCAGTATGCCATTTTGAGTCCCCAAAAAAGTGTTAGTAAGTTATAAGACTGGTTTTTCTATGTGGCTCAAGAGCTGTTTTCAAAAACAATTTCCAAAGGAAATCAGCAAAGAACTTTTCAGCGATGGACGCATCCTTGAAATAATGATGTGGTCTTCGAAAGAGATTACGTAGAAGGGGAACCACTCATTTGGATATAAGAGGCTGTATATGCTTACCAGTCAAAATAAGTTAAGTGATGAAAAGCATAAACTAATACATCTGCACCAAATATAGCAATATAAATATTTATGTTTCTAGAATATTCACCAAATGATTCTGGAAAAATTGGCAACTTAAAAAGAGTCAAGTTAGAGCTTCACCTTACACTATAATCTAAAATAAGTTCCCAAAAGGGGCGCCTGGGTGGCTCAGTCGTTAAGCATCTGCCTTCGGCTCAGGTCATGATCCCAGGGTTCTGGGATCGAGTCCCACATCGGGCTCCCTACTCGGCGGGAAGCCCACTTCTCCCTCTCCCGCTCCCCCTGCTTGTGTTCCTGCTCTCGCTGTCTCTCTCTGTCAAATAAACAAATAAAATCTTAATAAATAAATAAATAAATAAATTAATTAATTAAATAAAATAAGTTCCCAAAGTATTAAAAGGAAAAAATAAAATCCTAAAAATTGAGTGATTGAAAAATGTGAGAGAGATATAAGTGAATATTTTAAATGGTCTTAGGACAGATTTTCTAAGTAGAAAATTATGAAAGAAATAGAAGTGTAAGAATGATATATCTGTCTACATAAGACATTTTATAAGACCAGATGCATTTTATAGGAAATGTTATATTAAATAATGTTTTTCCTAAATGTTTGATCTTACTAGTCACCAAAAAAATTGCACATTAAAAATTTTGTGACTGGTGTAATATTTCCAAGTATATTAATGTGCTTGTTGGCTTAATCATCCTATGCATTTAACTTTAATTGGCCTGTGAAATCCATCTGTGTTGGGTGGTGGAGGGGATGGAGAAGAGGTGGGGGCCTAGAGGGTAGGAGGGGCACAGAGAATGCTTAGTGTAAGAAAAAGGAAGAGTTAATAATTTGCTTTTGATATCCAAAATCGGGTTTTATACCAGGAAAAAGGTCTTGAAAGACAGACTTTGTCAGGAAAAACAGGATTTCTAAATTCCTGTAGCTCCTGTTTAACCAGATTAGAGACTAATCCAAGAAGGCTCAGAGCATACAGTTTGTTCCACTGTAGAAAAATCGTCCACCTCTGCCTACGATGGCCGAACTCTGAGCTCTGCTGGCTTGGGGACAGAGAGGGTATGATACGGAGACAGTGGGGAGTCCAAAGGCAGACCTGTTTTGCTTGGGTGGGAAGAACACAGGAGAAAGACTGGTTTTCCTCTCTGCTCATGCCAGGCAGGCACTGAAACATCCAAACGAGTTTTGAGAAGCCCAAGGCCATTGGAACTAGCTGCTCACTGCTACAGATACAATGTACGAGAAACCCTACCCATGGCCCCTTCAAGTCCCGAGAGGCACGGAGGTGGGACAGGCAGGAGAAGGGCAGTTAGACAAACCATAAGCTCCTGGGTCCCCAGGGTCTGCTTGCTGCCAGCCAAGGATCCGCAGGAAGCCAAATGCCTTAGTGGGGAATGCAACGGTGTTGGCAGGGTCAGGGGACGGAAGAAGCAAAGGGGGGCTAAATTGCTTGGCTCATGGATGGAACGATGGTTGCTAGCACAGAATCCCAAGAGGCTGGGTGGGGACAGGTCCCCTCAGCAATACCAGGTACAGGTAAGAGATCACTCTGATCCCCAAGCAGCGGGCACCTTACGGGGAATTGATCTCTGAGAAGAATTTATAAATTGAAAGTACATGTTTAACCAGAGGACAAGGGGATGCTGTTCACTGGCAAATCTCAGGGCTCCCACCATCTAGGGCTTATAAGGAATAGCAGAGTATTTTTAAAGCACAATGAAGCACCAGTTTCTTAACACAACTAAGTGTAGCTTGAGTAATTCGCCACCCTGCTAACATGGTACCTTCTTTTTTTTTCTATCATGAGTTTTATTTTCCAATTTGTTTTTCTATAAAAAGCATGTATTGCCTTTGAAATATGATTACCTTTCTATAAAAGCATGCATTACCTTTGAAGTTAAAAAATACAATAAATGTTTTTACAGATGTTTGTATATTAAACGAGATCAGAAGAGAATCTAGGGTGGTGTTTCAGTTAAAATTAGTTTCTGTAACGTTAAGTATACAATAAAAATTCAAAGGTTAACAAAGTTGGCCTTCTTGATTTCGTTACACCTTACCCATATGTGTATCTTTCAGCGTGTATGTGTGTGCGTGTGCGTGTGTGTGTGTGTTTAAGATGAAAACGAGCCATCTTCTGCGCTGATTTTCAATCATCTGTATTGTGGAAGTCCAACACACCCTTCCTAATTAAGCATATGCTTACTGGGATTAAAGCTAGAGAAGAGATTTACCATCTAACGAGGCTTGCTCGGCTCTGAGCACCATCTGTGCGGTGAGCTGTGCCTAGAGCAGCCTGGGACGGAGATTTGGTGAGTTCACTGGAATCTGGTAAAGAGTCTGGCGAGACTCTGACAGAAAACAGGATATGGTAATTCTCTCGAGGCTTAGCCCAACTCAGCTGTGGTTTCCTTGATATGCTCTCTGATTTCCCAAGACCAGCCTTTGGTTTTTATTGCCCTGCAGTGGTTTTTCCACACACACCCTGGCTCAGACAGAATGAAGTAGATAATGAATTTGTGCGCTTGTTACTTCTCCAGGAGGCCCAGAGGCAAGGAGCGTCTTGCCCAAGATCACACCCCTGGCTGGTGGCAGAATGAAGACCTAACCCAGGGGCCTGGAATGCTTATCCAGGAGTACAAGAATAAGATGCAAGTGCTCACAACCCGAGATAATAACACCTGTTTACTTACCAACAGTCCTGAAACCCCTTCTCATTTTTACGATCCATTTGAGGGTGGCTCAAGTTCAAACTCATCTAGTCCCATAAGAATATACCACGAATGATTTCTAACCTTGGGCAGTGTTGAATTGTATTAAAATACAGGCATTCTCCTCCCTGGGACACCCCACCCCTGAGCCCTCCTGCACTTGCCACTAATGAGGGTTTCTTTTTTTTTTTTTTTAAGATTTAATTTATTTATTTGACAGACAGAGACACAGCGAGAGAGGGAACACAAGCAGGGGGAGTGGGAGAGGGAGAAGCAGGCTTCCCGCGGAGCAGGGAGCCCGATGCGGGGCTTGATCCCAGGACCCTGGGATCAGGACCTGAGCCGAAGGCAGACGCTTAACGGCTGAGCCACCCAGGCGCCCCAATGAGGGTTTCTCAGTAAGGCAGCTAAGATGTGTTATTATTGGTTTGATAGGTAATATAAGCACATTGCCTAGAAGTAAAAACAAAACATAACAAAAACAAAAAAACATAAAAAAAAAATCTAGGGGAAAGTAATTCTCTTTCTCACGCTCAGTCACTTAGTTCTCCTCAAACACAACTGCTGTTATCAGATTTTCAGGTATCTTTCCATGAATATACAAGTGTCTATATTTATATACAAATACATGTCACTTAAAAAATGGATGGAAGTGTGCTATTAATACTGTTGTTCTTGCTTTGTTTCACTTGCTGTATCTTGACAATTGTTCTATGTTAGCGCACACAAAACCAGGCAGCGATGTCTTTTCAGTACCAAATTTCTATTCTTTTCAAGATTATGACTGGGAGGATTTGAACAATTAATGGTCAGGATACAAAGTCATCCACATACATAAATGTTGGATGTTCTCCTCGTACAAGTCTAGCCCATTGCCATCATATCAGGCCACACCTTGGCGCTGGAAGGGACTTTAAATGTCCTGTGGTCTGACTTTTTGCCCGGAAAAAGAATCCCTTCCACGTTTTTCCTGACAGTGTCGCGTAATCTCTGTTGAGGTAAGCTCCATAGGCATCCCGTTTCCTCCCCAGATAAGCCATTCAAACTCCATGGTGTTCACGGCCTTCTTCTATCAAGATAAAGCTGGACTCCCTTTCAGGAATCTGATGACTGCTACCACGGCACCCCACCTTGTTTTCAGATGGCCCTTCTCTGGGAGCGCCCAGGTATCCACACCCCCACTGTCCTGGGCAGGTGCCTTGCTGCCATATTGTCTGAAATGGAGGGGCTCAGACCGGGTGCGGCCATATGGCGGGGGCCTGGCCGACTCAGAGCAATTGGCAGAGTTGTGCCTGAGGACAAAGGGATATTGCTGGAGACCTTGCTCATCCTTTCTCTCCTTTCTTCGAAAACACCTGGAACAAATGTTATCCCATGGGTCAGTGGCCATGTTTTCTGAGCCAGAAAGGACACACGTTGGCCACCAGGTGGAAAGGAGGAGGCACAGGCCCGGGTGGCCTGGTACCTCAGCTGAAGGGCTCCCTGCTCTTAGAAGTTCATGGGTTGTCTCTGAAAAGACAGTGTGGCCACCATGGGGAGTTGTATTGATTCTGTGATTTGAAGTTATGATATCGACTTGGAAAGAACCGAAGTGACAACTGTCCACATGTGTCGCCGGTTCACAGGGGTGTAAGTAATGCACTCCCAATTTTGACGAAGAGACTGGATAACTCTCATTCCCCGAAAGGGAAAACGGTACTAACCAATGCATGACAAATAAGAATAACCAACCCCAGAAGTCTCTCCACCGAGCTACAGGTGGCTTCTAAATTAGTTGCCAAAAAGACAAGGGCCGCACCTGCATCAGACCTGCCCCGGTGACTAGGGCGTGTCCTTATGCTCAGATCACAGCATGAGGAGAGCCAGGGCCCAGGCAGCCGTGAGGGTTCTGTGTGACCGGAGAAAGGTTTGGGGACCAGAGCGGAGGGACGGGCACACAGCCCAGATGAAGGGAAGCAGAAGGGGACCGTTTGCACCGCGAAAGCACGCGCACTCAAGCGGGAGTGCTTTTATTCTGCTTCTGGGCTCATCAATCTTCTGACTATGGGCTGGGGTTCCCAGTTACCTGGATACAGGTGGGGGCGGCCAAGAACAAGAGACATAACTCTGAGTGTGCTGATGAAGGAAAGGCGGGTTTCCCCCTGAGTTAGTCAATAGGCACATGGCTCTCTAGGTCCAACTTTACTAAGAGTGAGCGGCTGTTCCCGAGCCTCTAGCCAACTATGGATAAGTGGAAGCAAACTGAGTTGCTGTGAAACCATCAAGACGAGACTGGCTGGTGAAACTCAGACTGGGTGCTGGCTCTTCCTCTCCTTAAATGTAATGAGCCGTCCTGCTCTTTGGGACCCTTTCCCAAACTCCTAGCTAACTCTTTGGCACCAGCCTCTCATTCTTTCTCTCCATGCGGCCATCATCCCAGTAACTTTCAGCATGCATGTCAACAACCTGACAAACGTCTTGACTTCTGCCTCCTCAACTCTGTGGACCGCTCCTCTAGTCCACGTGAGCCACCCCGCCAGCCGCCCTTTCTCATTCCCAGCTCGGCTCTGCGGAGGGCTTGTCCTTAGCCAGCCCTCTCTGCCTCTGCCCTTCTCTACGACCATCAGCGAGGGGCGTGGGTTGGTGCAGACTCTATGCCCTTGGCCTCTGAGATGCTACACTCTCTGGTTCTCCTCTGAGCTATCTGACCAGCCCCCTTCTCTCTCTCTCTCTCAGGTTTTCTAACTTGCTAGATCGGTTAGGAATTACATTTAGCTGCACAGAGTAGTAACCCTACTACAAGAACTGAATAAAACAAAGATGGTTTTTCTCCTATCACAAGTCGTGCAGAAGTAAACAGCCCAGGACTGGTGCGGAGGCTCTCCAATGTCCCTGGTCTCCCAGGCAGCTTCTTTCTGCATTCCTATCCTTAGCATGTGGCTTTTATCTTCTTGGTGAGTCATGGTTGCAAAATGACTGTCCAATCTCTTGCCTCCTGCCCTCTGTCCAGGCAGAATAAAGAAGAAGGAAGCCACAAGGAAGAAAGGTTGTCATCTAGATGAAGAAACAAAAACTTTCCTCGAAATTCCCAGCATACTTTCACTTAGGTCTCATAGCTAGGAACTGTGTTGGGTGTTCCCTCCTAGCATGGGGGTGGGGGGAGGGGGTGCTCGGAAACGGATTTTAGGGGCTGGCACAGTGTTGCTCAGGGTTAAGTCAGTAAAGAATATTGGATGGTTACCAAGAAGGCAACTTGCACATTTTATTTATCCATGCAGCAGTTGATGGGTGTTTATGTTGTTTCCACTTTGTGGCCCTTAGGAACAATGCTGTTATGAGTTTTGTGTGCAAGTTTCTGTGTGGACATGTTTTCATTTCTCTTGAGCCCTCCGTTACTCCCCTCTAATACGAGGGTTAGCAAATTTTTCCAGTGAAGGACCAGATAACAAATATTCTAGGCTTTGCTCTATAAAAAAGGCTCAAGTCTGCCATTGTAGTGCAGAAACAGCCACAGACAACATCAGACAGACAGGCATGGCTGTATGCCAATAAGACAAAAAACTGGCCGGCCGGATTGGGTCCATGGACCATATTTTGCCAACCCTTGCTATAAAACATCATCATGTTTGTTTCCTTTGAAGCGTCTATCACAGACCTTGGAGGACTATCTGTTGCCTTATTTGATCTGTAGCTCCTCGCACAAGAATGCAAGCTTCACCAGCTGGCTGACAGCCAACATGTTGTTAAATTAATAAATGTACTCTAATTTGTTTCTTTGATCCCATATAAATAGATGTTTGAGTTGTTTTCGATTTCATGACGCTACAAACGCTGTTGCTAGGCATGATTCTGCCAATAGGTATAAATATTTAAAGTTTTAATAGACTTGACAAATCTTCCTCCTAAAAAGTTGTATTAACAAATATATAAGTGTGTCTATTTTCCCATACCCTAGCCAACATTGGATATTATCTAGTGGGCAAACAAACAAATCTCATTATTGTTTTATTTGTATTTGTGTAAGTTTTATAGCAAGGGTTGACAAAATATGGTCTATGGACCACATCTGGCTTGCTAGTTTTTTTGTATACTTTTTTTCATTCCTGGACCTTGATTTGTAAGAGCTCTCGTTGATTTTTATACAAGGGAAATTAGCCCCTTATCTGTCAAATGTGTTGTTAATAAGTTTTGCTGTGTTTTTATGTTTTTGACTTTTGACTTTATGAGAATGTTCTTTTTTTTCCATACAAAATGTTCAAGTTTTTTAAGTGGTCAAATTTATCAAACATCTCTTTTATCGCTTGTGCTTTTTATATCATATTAGAAATTCTTTCTTGGGGCGCCTGAGTGCCTGGCTGGCTCAGTTGGCTAGGCGACCGACTCTTGATTTTGGCTCAGGTCATGATCTCAGGGTCGTGAGATTGAGCCCTATGTTAGGCTCCATGCTGGGTGTGAAGCCTGCTTGGGATTCTCTCTCTCTCTCCTCTCTCTCTCTGCCTCTCCCTACTCTCTCTCTCTCTCTAAAACAAACAAAAACGAAAAGAAAAAGAAATCCTTTCTCATTGCAAAATTATAAAAATAAGTCATTCTTCCTTTCCTCTAGTAATCTTACGTCCTCTCTCTCTAACATTTCAATCTTTAAATTATTGGTAACGAACACTAGGACAGGTGAGAGAGGGAACCAGCTTTACTTTCTTCTAAATAATGAAGTGGGTGTCTGCATAAGCCATACTTTCCCTGTTGATTTGAAATACCATTTTTAGAAGACACTAAATGTCCAGAAATCTTTGGTATATTTAGGAATGATATTCAAAATATTTAAAAACAGGTGCAAGCTGGACACTCCCAAGCACTGGGAATAGGGCATCAGCCACGTCAGAACCTAGGGTGGGTGCAGGGAAGCGGTAGAGCATAGGCCACACAGATCTATTCCAGGGTTGGCTCTGGCTCTTTGATCCACCTCTACCAATTGACTTCCCTTCTTCCACCACTGAGGCCAGGACCCCCTACGGTCCCTGGGGGCCTCATGAAATGTCTGACCCAATAATGAAAACGCCTACCCCTAGACCTCTGTCGTTTGATAATAAATAGCTTGGCACAGAAGTCCCTTTTACTCGAGGATTCTATCACTTGCAACTCAGAGAGCATCTCCTCTGATAGGCAGGCCATGTGTGCACACAGGTGAGCTTGTGCACCTGCCACATTAATCAGCCCTGAGCATCACCGTAATGCCGAATTTGTGGCGGGGGAGAGGGAGAGCAAACGTTGCCCTTCTTTAGTAATGTTCTGGAATATTAAAGTAATCTGTTCCTTGAAGTATTCACCCATAACAGTCTCCAGCCTGGCACTCTGACAACGTTCTTTCTCAATTTATCCCATTGTTTTTGTTCTTGTCGCTAATTTGAATTTGCCTTCTTTTTATTCATTCATTTTGAATAATTCAAATCCCTTAGAAACTTGTCTATTTCATTCAGACTTTTTAATTTATTAGGCGAGAATAGTAAAAACTTACTCTTATAAGAATTACTGACACTATTTCATTGCAGTCAGATAATACAGCCAATATAGCTTCTTCCTGTCAAAATTTACTTAGGTTTTTATCGTGATCTATTTGGTAAAAACTTTCAAATCCTTCAGGTGGTATAGCATAGAGGTTAAAGAGTAAAGCATCTGAGGGGTTGAAGCCTAGTTCCACCGCTAACCAGCAAACATGGGACAGTCGTTTAATGTTCTCCTATGTAACATAGGGATAACAACGGTATTGTTGCGGGCACTAAATGACTAATACGCATAGAACACTAAGAACAGGGTCTGGCACATAGTAAATATTCAATAGATATTAGATTTGATTATTATCATCTTGTGGTAGGGGCTCTTTTTGATTTTATAAAATCAAAACTTTATGGTTTTTAAAACTTTATGGTTTTAATATTGCAGAGAGGTTTAATCTAAAACAGTGTTTGTTGTCTAGAGTAATTCTCATTTGCTCTTTATCTAATGTGTAGTTGATATATTCCTTACAATCTTTTCCTCTTTTCTCTTTGTAGTATTAATGCATAGGAATCTGAGTGGGGGCAGCATGTTATTCATCTTTGGATGGAATATCCTATTCCAGTTCATTATCTGCCCGAGGATCCTGTGTGTGGATCATCCTTAATTGTTCTCCCTTTTCCCCCAAGTGTACTTAGAGTTAGAGCAGGAGTGCAGGGCACTGAGGGCGGCCTTCGAGGGTGGCCTCTGCCTGCCCAGTGGGCTGGGGAGGGAGCAGTTGCAGAGAGGAGCCTACACAGGCTGTCAGTCTTCCCTCCTCTGCACATAGCTCATCCCATGAAAGAGGAGACCTCCTGGCTTGGACTCTTCCCTTACTTTGGGACCAACCAGTCTTCCTGCAGGGTGTTCTCAGTTAGGAAACTCAGTGAAAGGGCAGGACCACAGCCTTGTAGCTTCCCTTGGGGCCCACCTAACTGGCCTTCCGTTGCCGTGGAAATGGGCCCCGAGCAACACATTCCCTTTTTCCTCCAGGTCTGCTCATTGCGCCCCTATTCCATACCTACGCCAAGGGATCCTCTAACAGTAGGGAGCAGCGGCCCACAAGATCACCCTCACTTCAACAATTGCAACAATCACAAGTGGGGGGGGGCAAACTGAACCCAAGTTCAATAATTCGTTAGCAGGCCTCACAGAACTGAGAGCTGTTATCATCAGAGTTATGGTTTATTCCAGCGAAAGGACAGAGATTAAGACTGGCCAAGGGAAGAGGTGCAGAGGGCAGAGTCCAGGAGAGTTCAAAGCACACAGAGCCTCCAGTGATGCTGGGGACAGTGCCACTCTTCCTCGTAATGACCCATGATGATACACAGAGTCCTGCCAGCCAGCTCTGCGCACACAGGCCCCAGGACCCAGGGTTTTTCTTCGAGCCCCGTCACTTGGGCATGGTTGAACACCCACGTGACTGATCTCAATCTCCAGCCCTTCCAGAGGTTGAGCTGATACCTCATGACCCAAATCCCCCACCTAAATCACATTGTTAGTCTATCTGGAGTGACCCAAGGCCCCCAGACAAACAAAAACATTCCTAGCAGGCATGACATTCCAAGGGCTTTAGAGATTACCTCCCAGAAGCTGAGGGCAAAGACCAAACCTCTCTGGGCAACATTAGATGCTTTACCGCGCGCAGCCCCTGGGAACACTCTTATTTACATTTCTAAATCTGTACCTGTTTCGAATTAGAGGGAAAAGGTGCCAGACTTTGGTGCTCTCCTTTCCTTGGGCTTAGTTTCCTTTACATCTGGAACTCCGGGCATCTAGGACAGTGTTGACCCCTCAGAGGTGCTCTGTAAATATTTGGTGAATGGATGAAGTATGAATGAATGAATGAGTAGTTTTCAAATTTGTCGGGTGAGATTGTGTTGACATTTTTTCCTTTGTTTTGGACTTGGTTCGTTCTGCTGGGTTTCAAAGACAGTGGTGTCGCGAACGCGCATTTTGCCATCTTTCAGGAAGGGGACCCTCTCGTTGTATAGATGAGAAAGCTTCAGTCCAGAAAGGCTGAGTCACCTGTCCGCTGGTGAGGGACCGAGACGGGGAGAGCACACAAGTTTCACAACTTCTATAACTTCTCTTACCCAGTGCTTTAGTTCCCCTTTTCTTTACAAAAAATTCAACAAACCTCTTCCTTTCTGATGTTTGTTATTAGGCAGGGAGATCCCCTCCTTTGGGACGGCCTTCAGCTGTCCAGCCTGCCTCGTGGGGACGGTGCTAATGAGTCAAAAATTCATCCTCTCTGGGGCTGGGGTAGAACGAAACCACTAAGGACCTGAACACTGATTCTACCTTTGAACAAGTGGGAATTCACTGTGTTTGCATTTATTTTGAAGATTGATTGTCCCATCGAATCCCTCAAATATTCTATAGAATTATGGTTTAAAGAGAAAAGTTTCCATCCAGAAATGCTTGGGCCCAAGAGCCAAGCACTTGGTGAGAAATATGTTCTTCAAAAGAACTTTTTTTTTTTTAAGATTTTATTTATTTATTTGACAGAGAGAGACACAGCGAGAGAGGGAACACAAGCAGGGGGAGTGGGAGAGGGAGAAGCAGGCTTCCCGCCGAGCAGGGAGCCCGACGCGGGGCTCGATCCCAGGACCCTGGGATCATGACCTGAGCTGAAGGCAGACGCTTAACGACTGAGCCACCCAGGCGCCCCTCAGAAGAACTTTTTAAAGACAATGTTTGACCTGATAATTAAAACTATAATGAAGCGGCAATAGTAGCAAGGCTAGGAGGCCAGAAAAGAAGACCTTAAACGGGTGTTTCTTATATGGGATTGCTCCCCTGGAACCACCCATTGGGCCTGAGGTTCCTGCCACATTTTTGACTCAAGCGTAACTGTAAGCCTACCATTTACTGAGCACTTACTATGTGCCAAGGACTCTTCACAGTGACCTGGGGTCGGGGGGTGCTATTATTATCATCATCCCTGCCAGGGACACTGAAGCATCGAGAGGTTAAATAACTTGCCCGTGTTAAGTCAGCTGGTAATCGCCAGCAGATTAGAGAACGCTGATATATCGCCTCTCTCCTCCCCACCATGCCCACACTCATGGTGGTAATGCCAGTTAAATCCAATTAAAATGAACTTTAAGGAAGTTACTAGTTTTCTATTGGTGCATAACAAACGGCCACAGACTTAGTGGGCTTGACACAACACAAATCTATTATCTCCCGGTTTCCATGCATCGGGGGTCTGGATCTGGTTTAACCTGAGCCCTTCTTCAAGGTCTCGCCAGGGTCAAAGCAAGTGGTTGCCGGGCTGCGGTGTCGTGGGAGGCCTAAGGCGCTCTTCCAGGCTCACTGGTTGTTGGCGGAATTCAGTTCCTTTTGATTGTAGGACTGAGGCCCTAGAGACCCGAGGGGCTGCCTATTCTCTGCCTCGTGGCCTCTCTGCAATATAGCCATTGCTTCCTCCAGGCCAATGGAAGAGCACGCCTGCTGCTTTGGATCTCTCTGACTTCCATCTCTGACCGCCAGACCCTCTGTTAAAGGGCTCGCCTGATTGGGTCAGGCCCACCCAGGATAATCTCCCTTTTGAAGAACTTAAAGTCAATGATTAGAGACCTTCATTAGATTCCAAAATGCCATACCTGACCTCCCACACTCAATGGGAGGAGATTATACTGGGCACGTACACAAAGAGGCAGGAATCCTGCAGGCCAGCTTAGAATTCTGTCAGCCACAGAGGATAATATCGAAGAGGAAAGTGGCACACGTAGAGGTGGAGGTGGGGGGAAGGGCTGGGGGGACATCCCTACATGTAGGTATATGAGCCTCAGGTCTCTTTAAAGCACAAGCAAGTTGAGGCAGTTCCTCTCCACCCTCACCCCCCATCACACTGTGTCCACTGGCCAGTTACCTCTGACAGCTGAGGTGTGCCAGATGCTGGCTTGTCTTAGAAAATCTTCACCATCTCGTCGTCCTCCCTCACCACTCTTCCGCCACCTAACTCCTTATGCTCTGCCTCAATCCTGCCACAAGAGGCCCCATTCCATGTCACGCAGTCTTCGCAGTCCAGCCCACCAGGGCTGGGTGCCCCAGGAGGAAGGAGCTATCCTGCTGGTCATCTGAGAGGTCCCTTGGAGATCCGGGTGTCACTGAGAGCTGGTGAAAAGCAGTAAGTGAGGTAGTAGCTGTGATGTAGTAAGAGAGAGCTGAGAAGACAGCAAAGAGGAAGTGTGCCTGTTTATGTCATCTCTATTCGTTCTGGGGCATTCTCAAGGATCTTAGAATGATACTCTCTGATGGTCAAATTACTATCATAGGAGCTCTTTTTTTTTTTAAGATTTTATTTATTTATTTGAGAAAGAGAGAAAAAGAGCACAAGGGGGGGATGAGGAGGGGCAGAGGGAGAAGCAGACTCCCCGCTGAGCAGGGAGCCTAATGCAGGGTTCGATCCCAGGACCCTGAGATCACGACCTGAACCAAAGGCAGACACTTAACGGACTGAGCCACCCAGGTGCCCTGTATCATAGGAGCTCTTCATCAAACTGTACTCATCTTACTAATTCCCTTGACCTCTCCCCACTACTTCTTACCTCCCTTTCCCCAAGTTAGCCAGACAGCATTCTTGCAAATCTGGAGGTAGGCAAAACCCCACCTCTGCTGTGCTGAGCCAGCAAAACAGCTCTCCCCATTCACGGGGCCAAGTCACCAGTTAAGTTCTCTTAGGGGACCTCACAACGATGAACACTTGCTCAGCAGCCATGGAGTCAGGGGCTGTGAAAGAATGCTTTGTTTTTTTAAGAGACAGAGGGTCTCTTCCGTTATTTGATAGGACCAGAGGAGCTAAAAATAAAGCCAGGGAGAAATACCCAGAAGAGCGGTCAGAACACATCTTCATTGAAAAGTACCTCTGCCGATGAAGCATCTTGAATGAGAGTGTGGGTAAGAGTTTGCAGATGACTCAGGGTAAGGAATGGTGTCACGGACCCTTGTGTGCACCCCGTGGTATCTAGTCCAGCACCGTGCCCGTGGAATCTGAACAAAGAGTTCATTTCCATCTAGAGCTTCCACACCAGTTCACTCTAGGGAATAATTTTAGCCTTTGGGGCACAGGGAAGCTTTATCAATTCCTTCCGTTCATTGATTCTTTCATCCATTTAACCAATATTTATTTAATAGTGGAAAGAGAGTTATTTCTGCTCTGGTGATACAATAGAAATAGACAAAGTTTCCACCTTTTTGTAATGAGGAAAACAGAAAGCTAACAAATAATTATATAATGTCATGTAGTATATAACGCAGGGTATTTGATAAGTACTGTGAAGTTTCCTTACAAGAATATGATGAAAGCTAAAATCCTTTTATTTAAAAAAAAAGAAAGAAAAGAAGAAGAAAAAAAGAAGTCAGATTCAATGTTGCCTATGATTTCCAGAAGTTTGTGGGTCCTCTGCACCCCCCACCCCCATGGAGCGGTTCTCCAGCAGTGGTTCCCAAGCCCACAGAGAGTTGAACTTAGTACTCATTTGAAGTCTGAGAATGCTTTTTAAAGTTCCACCAACAATTCACTGCGCAGAGCTAAGAACCATTGTTTTAAAACATCGCTTTTAATGGACATGATAAAAAAGGAAAAGCCTGTATTATTGACAATTTACATTAAAGACAATTTATAGAAGGCTGGCAAAGAGAGACAAGCATGCTTAAAAGGCACCTGGTCGAGGCCTGCACTGAGCGGGGTGAGCTCCTCAGCGTCTATTTTCCGTGGCCTGTCCTAAGAGGGGTCTCCAGCCTGGGGAGCCAGAGTCCGGGGTGTAACCGAGGGCATGGTCATTTGCACAGTGCTTAGGCCAATCACACCTCCTGGTCTTTTGTTTTTTGTTTTTTTTAACTCATGCCCCTTTTAGATCAAAATTAAAATCTCAGTCTCAAAATTAAAAGCTCAGTCAGTTAAGCGTCTCTTGATTTCGGCTCAGGTCATGATCTCAGGGTCATGAGATCAAGCCCCACAGTGAGCCCCCAGTTGGGCTCCACGGTCAGGGCAGAGTCTGCTTAAAATTCTCTTCCTCTCCCTCTGCCCCTCCCCCCTGCTTGCATGGGCATCTGCACACTTTCTCTCTCAAAAAAAAAAAAAAATCTCATCTCTCCCTGGGGATTCTGAAATTAAGTCCTAGTGGTGTGTAATCCTTGGTCAAGAACTGGTGTAATTTCAGTGTAATCTCATAAACCAGGACATTGTTCAACACAGTTTTTCAGAATGTGTATGATAAAAGGATCAAGATTAAGATGATATGTTTGTGTTCAAGATACTTTTTGGATACATACACACTGATTCATGTCCTTCCCGCCCCTCCTCACTCCTTTCATTCTCACTAAATGTAGCACTGTACAGCTTACAACCAAGGTTATGCATTTTTGTGTTCTCACTGTTTGATTTCTAGGTGAAAGAATAAGTGGACGGGAAAGGGAAGGGGGAATTTGAACAGCGGGGAGTTTTGTGTAAAGATGCAAACACTTGATTTCACTCCCCACTGAAACCCCATTAAAATGCCAGTAAAGAGACTTTTTTAAAGGTACAAGCCCACGCGAATGGGGAAAATGGGAGAGCAGAAAACAGCAACAAAATTTGAGAGCTGAGAAGCAGCTAGATAGGGGATAATTTACCCAGCCGGCCCAAGAAATTGGAGAGAAAATTGAATCCCAAGCTAACAGCACAGAATGTGGAAAACCACCCGGATCTGTAAGCCAGAATCCCCATAAGGATCATGAACTGGCAGCAGTGGGTACCTCTGGGAGTGGGGGTGAGGGCGAGGGGTGCTAAAATGAGAATTGGCTTAAGGTTTGTTTGTGAAGCAGTCACATCTCCAGATTCCTTCCCCAAACACACACAGCCAAGTGACTGCCTCTCCCCCATTCTGGAAAAAGATAGGAGAGGGAGGGCAGTAGTAGGAGTCTCTGGCTTTGAAGAGGCAGGCACTGCTGAGACAGGCAAGGCCGAAGTCCCCAGGTACCATCTCCCCCACCCAGCTCCTGGAAGACTGGCAGCCAGATCTTCACCCTTTAGGTAAGAGCTTGACAGAGTCACCTCTGATGATCTGACCAGCCCCAAAGGAAAGACCTAAACATAGGTCTTGGACTTCCGCAAGGAAGGAGCCCAAACATGCCAAGGTGAAGGCTACCTTTGAATATTTCACTTCTAGCCCAGAGCTTTCAATAAGATTCTTTGTTTCCTGGACTTAAATATTAACAACCATCCATAGAGTGGGGGTAGCAATATCCCTACCCCATAGGATTGGTGTAAAGATGAAATGAGATGGTCCTTGTAGAGTCCTCAGAACAATGCCTGGCACATAGTAGGACTTCCATAGGTTATTGTTATAGATCGCAATACAGACAGACAAAATAAGGATTATCAGACATCTAAAAAAAGTCTCTAATAGGACCAGTAGAGACCAAAGCAAATAGAAAGTAAAGTTGCTTGGAGATTCTGCTACTGAGAACAAAACCCAACCCCCCTCCCCATAATTTATATAAATATAGCTATGCAGGGGCGCCTGGGTGGCTCAGTGGTTAAGCGTCTGCCTTTGGCTCAGGTCGTGATCCCAGAGTCCTGGCCTCGAGCTCTGCATCGGGCTCCCTGCTAGGCAGGGAGTCTGCTTCTCCCTCTCCCACTCCCCCTGCTTGTGTTCCCTCTCTCACCGTCTCTCTCTCTCTCAAATAAATAAATAAAATCTTTAAAAAAATATATAGCTATGCAAAAATAAATTTCTGTGGAAATACACATAAACACATAATATATTAAAATGTATGTATTTTGTGTATATACACACATATACACAAAGAGTTGTTGGAAATTGAAAATACAAGGGTAAATTTGAAAAACTTAATAGAAGCTTAGAAGTTAAAATTGAGGAAATCTCCCAGAAGGCAAAGTAACATGTAAACTAGATGAAAAACTGGACAGAAAGGAGAAGATAATTAAACCAGTCCTGGAGTTCTCATAACCAAGGATAGAGGCTCTGGAAAGTGAGATAAAGGAGAAAATAGAAAATCAAAGAAATAATTCAATAAAATTTCTTAGACCCGAGACATTTTCTGGACTAGAAAGCCCATGAGTGCCCAGTTGGACCGACACCGGGGTACATGACTGGAAATTTCAAAACGCAGGATTAGAGTAACTCCTACCAGTTCCAAGGAGGGGAAAAATCAGGCATAAAATAGTAGAGAATCAGGAGGCACGCCAGCTCCCAACAGCAACACTGGAAGCAAGAAAGTAAAGAAGCAAAGTCTTCAAAATTCTGGAGGGAAATTGTTTCCAAGCTAGAATTCCATGCCTAGCCAAACAACCAAACGAGACATTCTCTGCATTAACTAACCTTATTGTGGTTATCATTTCACAAGACTTACATGTGTACATCAAATCACCACATGGTACACCTTAAACTTATCTGTTAACAATATCTTAAGAAAGCTGGAAAAAATAAGAAAAATGGAATGACATACAAAATTTTTGGTAAGTGGATAACGGAACGAAAAATATTTTGTTGAGTTTTTCCAAAAACTTGATTATGGACGTATCTGGAGAATATTAACCACAGCTACTCAAGAATAAATCGTATTAAACATGAAAGAAAAAAGAGGACGTTTCCATATCGTGCAAGTCTGAAGAACGTATTTCCCACACCCCGTTTACTGGCAGCGGCTAGAGGATGTGCTCCACCAAAATGAGGGTGTAAACCCGGAGGGAGAGGCGGGACGCAGGAAAGCAGGGGGGCCACCTCCAAGTACGGAGAAGGCCTCGGCTCATGCGGAGCAGAGAAGGGCGCCCGTGGGGGAGGGCAGCCATGCAGGCTGCAGCAGGTGCACCGCCTTGGGAGACGGGCTTCGTGCACGTTCCATCGCTAGAAAAACTGACCCATGGGATCCTCTAGAGAGAAGATTCTACAACTGGCGACAGAATTTGAGGTTGAATTAGAAAACGCAGACCCCTCCGCAAAGGCAAAAACAAGATGACGATTCCAGTGAAGCGGAGAGCAGCGAGGGGTAATCACAGTGCAGCGCACCGCTCGGCGGAGCCGAATAATGTAAAAGAGTGGCGATCGATCGCACTCAAGCTGCGGAGGCATTAGCCGCGAGGCTGGGGGCTGGGCAGGGAGCGCGCATGCGCTGGGGCAGTGGGGCGGGGACCACAGAGCCTTTGGCACCCCGGTAGTAAGGCGTTAAAGAATGGCTAAAACCCCAAAAGCAGAAAGTGCCATACAGGGATATCATCTAGAGACAGACATGAAAATACGAATATAATTAGCCGAGAGAATGAAAGTGCTTCTGGGGGGAGAGAAATTAGGGGAGGCAAGCGGATGGAGTGCTGTCTGGGTTTCTTAGAGCAAAGCTCGAAGTGTGTGGTGTTATAAAACGTATCTTGTAGGTGTATAACTTTGAACAAAGATAGAAACTTAAAAGAAAAAGTTTTACCAGTGTCAGATAAGTGATGACTGTTCCTTTCCCTTTCACATCCAGGCGGAGCAGAACAGCCCTGCAAAGACCTGATCAGCTTTGTGGGGCTGTTTGTTGTTACTGTGATTTTTTTGTTTGTTGTTTTCCGCTTGCGTTTATAAACTTGGGCCAAAATCCTACTGTGACCTTTCAGGCCGGACCCTAGGCAATGACAAAGGCATGTCCTGGCAGGCCCCGTGGGGAAAATCTGGCCTCCCACGGCAGTTGGGGTCCACCATCTAGAGTCCTGAGTGCCCGTCAAGGACTCAGCCCCCAAATGGTTACCTGTCTCTGAAATATCTGAGATGTTTTCAACACTCTGCTTTATCCCCCTATTGAACTTGGCCCTTATGAAATCCCTGCCTTGGACAAAGTTGTGCCCCCAGTACATGCAAAGGATGTGCTTCCTTCCCTTTGTGGGTGCTCAGCATCCCAATCCAGAAAAGGACTAGAGCGTGTCAAGGGACCCTTGGTACATCTAGAAAGTTAACTACAAGTAAGCTTCTCTCCTGAACTCCTGCAGCATTTCATAACCCATACCCAATGGTTTAGCACCCAGGCACATCCTCTCCCCAAAGATGAGCTGGGTTTTTTTTTTTTGTTTGGTTGCTTATTTATTTTGTTTGGTATATGTGACTTAGGCTTGTCTCCCCCAGCTAGGTGGAAGTTCCCAGAGGGCAGAGACCCACCCTATGGTTCCTGAGCACAACACCCCCCAACCCCCAACCTCGTACAGTGCTAGAAGTCCTGTTCATGACCAGAAAATTTCCTAAAGAAATCATGATATAGGATAGGACAAGAGTTGATACCGACCCTTGGTTTTGCTCACTCCCATGTCCCCAGCACCTGGAACGGTGCCTGACACATAGTAAGTGCTCAAAACAAATTTTGTTGGCTGGAAGAATCAATGCACCTAAAAGAAAGGCTGGAATGGAATTGGGTGGCTAAAAATACTGAAGCATTGGGTGGGGGTGTGCTAGAAAAAGCTGTTGTTGGGGGGGCACCGCCCCTAGTAAGTGACTTGAGTGAACAGTAGGAAGAAGAATGCAAAGCCATCTACCTTCTGGCCAAGACTCCCAAGGGCAGAGTGTAAATAGTCAATCCTCTCAGAAAGACGGTTTAGCTAAATATTTAAAGCCTTACAAATATGCATTACCAACTATTTCCTGTCTAAGAAGTCGTTTGCTGAGGAAATATCGCAGAGGTAGGCACAAGATGAAAGAATAAGAATTTTTATTGCAGCATTATTTAGAACACAGTAAAAGGGGAAACAACCTAAATGTTTAACAATAAGGGACTAGTCACAAGAAAATGTTTACTTAACACTATATGTTGCTTAACGAAGAGAGTCAGGCAAAATTCTGTGTGCCTTTGCTTTGTGATAAAAAAATATATATCTGTGCATATGTATACATATTTAAGTAGAAACGTACGTATCTATCCAAATAGAAAAATCTTGGGAAGATAAATATGAAATGATCGCAGTATGAGAGAATTAAAGTTTGTTTTTTGTTTTTTGCCTTGGTGCTTTTCTTGTATTTTTAAAGTTTGCATTGCTTTTGTATTTAGAGACAAACTGTATTTTTATTTCTTTAAATGATACTATGTGGCATCGCTATCCAAGTTTATGTAGACAACAATACTGGTGAATAACTAAATGACTGTTAATAACACTCTTACCGACATCAGGAAATCAGGGAGACTCACAAACCTGGCCCCCTGTTTTGAGAGATGTGGGAATTCATTCTGGACAGACTTAACAGCTAAAAAAAAAAAAAAAGTGTGATTCTAAATGCTGTGCCAATTAAATTTAAAGAGTGTCACTTGTCCATCAGGCGATACAGATGTTAAAAGCCACGAGTGAGAAAACTGAGCCTGTTTTTAATGGTGGGGGGGCTGGACCCGGAAGGGGCCACTTAGGCAGGGAGGAGCAAACAGTGAAGTAGCTTGAGACACGTCATTAAACGTCTATTGTGCGCACCCCACTCTGTGGCAGGTGCTCTGAGAGATATTAGGGAAGCAAAAGACCAGCTTATAGTCTAATTAGAAAGACAAGCCTAGCACTTATAAAACCATTAAAGACAAAGCCTAGACAGGATTGTTTATAATTAGTGCTAAATAGTGAGATTCAGTCGAGTGCTCTGACAATAGTCTGGATTTTAAATATTTTAAGATGCTTCTAATATGTATATATATATGTATATTTAAACAGAATTTCATTAAGAATTCAAATGGGTTAAAAATAAGCAAGGATTAAACATTGGAGCAACAGGACACATTTTATATATAACCTCCTGGTAAGGATGTCCCAAGAGATCAGCATCTTAGACAAGAAAGACGCCTGAGCACTTAAGTTTGTGAGGGGAGCAGACAATGGGGCTCACCCCCTTTCTCCCAGGAAAGTCTGATGGACAGGAGAGATCTATGGGGGCCCAAGGACCCAAGGTGCAGAGGCTGCTAATGGATTGAAAGGAGAAGGGACACAGAGTTTTAAGGAGATTGGATGTGACAGAGATGGAAACACGATAGCAAGGGCAGAAACCTGGAAGCTGCGGCAAAGTTGGGGGTTCCTGGTAGACAGGGGTGCTGGCCAAGGAGTTGGCGCTGCTCATTGTCTTCCCTGCCTCCAGACTGCCCATCTCCTAAGCCTAACCCCACTATAAAAACACCATTTGCTCAGAAATTGGAGAGCATAGGAGTTGGATTAGGATTCCGCCCCCTTGATGCCAAAGTAATAACCGTCCCGTCCGTGAGATAATGTAGCCAACACAAGGCAAGAATCAAAGGAGGAAATAAAAACCATCTGTAATTCTCATCAGACAGGGTTACCAGATTTAGCAAAGAAAAATTGAAAAAGCAATATCTGGGCTGTATATATACTTAAACATTATTCACTGTTTCTCTGTAATTCCATTTTAACTGGGCGCCTTGTATATTATCCGGCAACCCCACCATCTGAGGTGACCACCAGTCGCTCCACTTGCCACCCCAGCCCATTTCTGAATTCCCTTCAGCCTTGGCTCTTCCTTTACCGCATTGGATTCTGCGCCTTCAACGAAGATTAGCTGAACCCTGAGGGAAGCTGTGGAAGGGCTGTCGTGGATTTGTCCTGGGCCCTGCCCCTCAGCAGGCACCTCAGAGAGCAGGCTTGGGGGACTGTCACAGCCTCCCGGGCCTCCCTGCTTCCAGGTCCACCCAATCCCACAGCACTTGACTGCAGCCAGGGGGACACCATCCCCCGCTGGGAAGAAGCCAGACACCAGGCCTGGTGCACTCCCATTAGGCCAACCCAACATGTGCTCAGCTTGGCTCCCCATTTGGCCACTTACAACATGACCAGCCCCCACCCTGCCAGAGCCACCAGGACGCAAAAAGGAATCCGAGGGAGCCTGAGCTTGCCCCCTTGGCCCGACACACTCTGCATCCAATTCCCCCCTCCCACACATGCGCACTCCCAGTCAGGCCTTTGGTGGCCCGTCCCTTAGGAACACCCTCCCGCTCCCCCTCCTCCCTTCGACTTCCACAAATCTCCTTTACCTCAAGCCAAAGGCCAGGGCTGCAAAACTCCTTTTTTTCAGACCCTATTCAGGAGCAGAGCTGTCAAGGGTTAGTGAGCTATCCCAGTGGTGGGGTGGGGGTGGGCGAACCAAAGGAGAGGGGGTCATAGGGCTATTTCCTCCCTTCTTTCTCCTCCGCCATGAGGCCACATCTATTTAGTTTGCTTTTATCAGAATATTTTGGGTGCTCCGATTCTTCGCCCCACTCCTGCCTGCAAACTCACACTCTGTTTTGCATATCACCACAGGGGGTTTTTGCATCTTCCATATATTGAACAAAGTGTTTTGGTTTTCATTCCTTCCTTTTTTAATGAGTAACTGTGCTCCAGGGAAATTTATTTCAAAATATCATTTCCTATTTGCAACTTCAGGAGAGACGGGGAAAATATCGCTGAAAGCCAAGTTAATCAATAGGGTTAGGGGAAAAAAAACAAACAAACCCAAACAAACCCACCTTAGGGTCATTACTAAAGCAATCTCTGTCAATTCTGTGCTCCAGATACAAGTGTTTAGGAAACCAGAAGCCACTTTCCCACTGAATTAAGCGGGTACTCACTAAAATAATTACCTGATTTCACAGGAATATGCTATTAACCCCAATCCCAAATTCAATTCTTTAGATGTTGGGCATTCGATGAAGTATTCCTAAATGTAATCCTTTAATCCACCTTAATCTCCACCCCGCCCCCACCTCATTTGACTACTGAAATGGAAAAATCCATCTGTGTTGCTGTCCAAGCCAATCCTGAGAGGCACTTGAGTCTTCCCGGGGAGGGTTAATTGGCAGAGAAGGGAATTCAAAGCAGCCCTGATGTTGAATTCATTTGCTCTGATGCATTCAGAGCTTAGCACCACCACCAAAACCCAAACTACAATAAGCAAGGGTGCACAGTTTGGTACACATGATAATTCCTCTTTACAACTTCTTTAGTTTCTTTTTTCTTATTTTTAAAAACGTGAAATGATGCAACTGGTCTTTGTTTAAAAAAAAACACAAAACACCCTCAATTCATACCAAAGTATGTGAAATAAAAAGTAACCATGGTTCTTCAATTGCAAATTAAAAGCAAAAGAAACCAGTTTTGATGGTTTGTAGGTATCCTCCCACGTCTGGTTTTCCAACCACAAAGGACCTGCCCTAATGCCCACACATACACATTGGAAAGTCAGAGATGCCGCTTTGAGCCTCACAGAGGCAGGTGAGCAGCGTCCCTGACATTCCTTCATCAAGTGGTTATGGTTTCCAAGTAGAAGTAAATATTGGGGTGTTGGAGGACATCTGGAAGAGGCAAAGGTGAGAAGATCTGCAGCTGCTACTCAAGGCCAAAGGCAAAGGCATTCCTTGCTAAAGGCAGCCGGTGGAGGGTCCTGCTCACTCCGGCTCCTTGCCCCCCACCTGCCCAGCTGCAGGACCCTCCCTATGAGGATCTTTGGCGGGAGTCACCAGGGCCAAACACTATATTCTTGTCCTGCCTCCAACCCCCCAGCTCCTGGCTGGGGACTTGGTACAGCTTATTTCACTTTTTGGTCCTCAACTGTGCTGTATCGAGTTGAGATGATATATATTTTATATTCCCAAAGGCAGGGGGCTCATGATGCTGGCCCCCCTGAGTGAGAAGAGAACAGCTATCAGAAGACCGAGGAAATTCAAGACCCATTCTTACTGGGACTGAGCACAGAGCGCCTCACTGCCCCCCACTGCTGCAGGATGGAGTCCCCGACCCTCCCCAGCCTCATTCCCCACCGCCAGTCCAGACAGGCCACCCCTGACACGCAGGCACGTGAGCCTCTTGCAGCTCCTCTCGTAGGACCTGCTGCCTTATACCTCCATCTGGCTCTGGGGCTTCCCTCAAATCCGCCGGTCAACCTGGTGGCAGGGGGTGGCAGTTCCGGGTGCTGACAACAGGCTGGAATACGTGACTGCCGCATGATCTGGACGAGGCCGGCATATTCAGTCCACACGAAGCCCAGCGGACATGTGTGCGCCTCTCTTCGGCTATCCGCCCAGACCCTGAGGACCTTTGAGTTTGAGGTCCCTGATCATCTTACCCCATGCCAGGCACACGGACCAAACTTCACACCCGCAGAAATGAGAACAGGCCCCTCACCAAGGGCCATGCCAAGGCTTTCACCCCTGGTCTCCAGCCTCGGAAGCCACAAGAGCGATGTCCCCTCTGGTAATGAGGATGGTCTTCTGGAAACTCTGCGCCTGCGCCACTCCCCGCCCCCACCAGAATCTCTCTCCCTCCCTCTCCCTCATTCTCCTGCTGTCGCCCCTCCCCCACCCTCTCCCAGCAGAATCCGGGCGGCACAATTGATCCCCACAAATGGCCCTGAAGCTGGGGGCCCACTGCAGGACAGGAGCTGAGGGCCCGCTACTTAGGAGCTGTCACAGACCAGCTGACGCCTTGGCCCCCTAAGCACACTTTTCCCCAGGTTGTCTTTTTGCTTCCTCCGGGCTGGTCCCTGACTCCTCCCCCGTTTCCCCAGTGCCCACGCGGGCCTTTCGCTCCAAGCTAGAGAGGCATCATTCCAGTAACTCTGAAAGAAGATGGTGCCAGCTCTCAAGGCCACCCACCTCACTCCTCTTGGAAGGCCACAGCCCCAAGGCCATGACCGAGAAGAGGCTCACGGCCGTCAGAGTCCTCGCAGCAGCTGCTGTGGGGCGGGTGGGGACTGCAGCCGCAGGAGTGTGGTTCTCCAACTCCAGCAGCATCAGAAACACCTGCCGGGCCTGCTGAGACACACATACCTGGGCCCCACCCACGGCGTCTGATTCAGGAGCTCTGGGGTGAGGTCGGAGAATTTGCATCTCTAACCAGTTCCCAATGCTGATGCTGCTGGTCCAGGGAACACACGTTGAGAACCACCGATCTCACTGTCCTCCAGAGAAACTTGAGTTTTCCTCAGGCACCCCCCCCCTCCCCCCCACACACACCATCAATCTTGTGGAGGAGAGAGCTTCCCTGCAGGAAGGTTAGGGTCCTTAGCACCTGCTGGTTAATCTATGGGGCCAAATCCAGACTCTTCGGGCTCCTACCCCTTCCCTTCTCCCTTCGCTCTCATTTTTCCTGTCCTGCCCACCTTCTAGTTCCTCTCTCCCCACAAGGGCTTTGTGTCTCTCTCTCTGGGCCTCTCCATACACACCATGCACACACACACACACACACACACACTTCCCTAGCGATGAGTTGGCAGGGATTTGTAGAGTAAGCTCTCAGCCATCTGGAGGTGCTGGGTGCCCTGACTGGCATATGCTAGAATACAGGCGGTGGAAAGACTCTGGGCAAAGAGACCAATTTGTTAATTTAATTGAGTTGCAAATAATCAGGAAGCCAACAGGGTTTGTGTGAAACCTATTAGGTGCTCTCAGAATCAGCAGCAGGGCAGGGTCCCTCTATGGGCCCGTCTCTCCCAACAGCAAGGGGCAGGTGCAACGGCCTGTGCCTTGTGCTGCTTCCTGGTAGTGCAGGGGAGGTGGAAAGATGCTCTGTAGAGGCTTGTCACACCAGTGGTGACTCCCCACCCCTTTACTAGGCTGGCGTACCATCCTCCCTTTCTCCAGAGACTCACCCCCAGGGTGAATGCGTGCCATCTGCCTTAGGAGCTTTGTGCTTCCCCTGCTTGGGAGCAGCCCAAAGCCAATGATTGGCTGACTTAGGATACAAAACTGGGCCCCTTATAGTAAGTGTCTGCCTGGGACTGAGGGTTTCCTGGGATGAAGGACTTTCATTGCTAAAACTGAGACCGTCCCAGGCAACCCAGTTTGTTGCTCTACCATTACCTCAAGGTTGAGCTAATTTTGTTTTAAAGATTTTTATTTATTTGAGAGAGAGAGAGAGAGAGAGAGCAGGGTCAGGGCAGAGGGAGAGGGAGAAGCAGACTCCTAACTGAGCAGGGAGCCCGATGTGGGGCTCAATCCCAGGACCTTGAGATCATGACCTGAGCCGAAGGCAGACACTTAACTGACTGAGCCACCCAGGTGCCCCAGGGTCAAGCTAATTTTGCTGTGCATGTGTTCCAGGCCTCTCTCTGGGATTGGACTCATACAAGACTCCAGAAGAGACTACATCCTTCCTTGCTAATCTACTTCCCAACCGGTCCTGCTTCCCTTACTCCTGAGAGCACTCCCCAATCAATCGTGCGTGCCAAATCCTTGTCTCAAGCTCTGCTTCTAGTGAACCCAACCTAGACATCCATCTCCCACCCCTATGGCCACCATGAACAAACTACAAACGCAGAGGGAATTCCTCAGTACTTCTAATGGCTTTGGTGATAAGGAATGTTCACGAGAGTAATAAAAAATAACAATGATGATGTTTATTGATTTTCAAGGGACTTCTTAGCTTCACTATGATGCCCCCTAACTCCAGCTAGTTGTCAAAGAATTTGTGCCTTAGTTGCACAGAAAGTGGAGGGCTCGAGGCCAGGAACAATTCATCTTTCTCTCCCTTTCTGTTAAGTACTTAACTGTGTAATCAACACTGCTCTTAGCTCTGTGAGGGAAAGAGAAATGAGAAAGACAGAGGCCCTGCCCACCTGTGTAGCTGTGTTGATAAGACCATTTCACCCCTAACATCTTAGAAGAGCATAGCGGGTAAGTGCTGGGGCTCGCTGAGGTGGCGAGGGGGCATGAGTTCAGGAGAAGGATTGCCTGGGTGGGTTGGGGGTATCAGGCAGGCTTCCTGTAGGAAGCGCTGCAGCTGGGCCCTCCAGGGATGAAGAGTTATGGCAGGTGAAAAGAAGAGAGAACAGAGATGTCCCCAGAAGCCATACCTAGGCAGGGAGACATGGGTCGTACTTGGGATCCTGGAAGGGGATGTTTTTCTGGAGGGAAGCCTTGCATGAAGAAGGAGGAGTTAGAGTCTGGGGACCTTGGCTCAATGCTGAGGAGTTGGTGCCCTGTTCTGTGGGTGGCAGAATGAGAATGGCTCCCAGAAAACTTCTGGCAGAGAACAGACTGGGCCAAACCTTGGGTAACTGAGAGAGCACCACCTTCTCCTTGAGGGATACCGGCCCCTGATTGGGAAGCTTGGTCAGCCACACAGGGAGTTGGGGACTTAGATGGGCCTAGTCTTTCCCCTCACTTCTCCAGCACAGCCATAGAAAAGATGTAAGAATATTTGCAAAGAATCGTAAGCAGGAGATGCTCTCCCCTTTCCTCCTCCCTCTAGATAGCCCTCTTGTCTCTCATCTCCGCTGACCCGCATCAGTGGTAACTCCAGTCTGTCTGCCTCCTTGACCCTCCTGGATACCACGGCAGATTGCTTTTCCTGAAACACCCTTCCTGCATGTCCCGCTCCGTCTGGAGGACATTACAGTCTCTCCACTGCCTTCCTCAGATTAGCTTCCAAAGCCCTCTACCCTCCAACACCACTTCCTTTCCCCTCCCTCCCCTATTCAGCATTTTCCCCGCAGGTCCCGGGTTCAGTCAAGCAGGTCACGACTCAAGCTACCTCATGGGCCCTTGCTTTGAGTCCTTGTTCAAACTTTTCTTTCTGCCAGAATACTTCACTCCTTTTCTGGGCCTGATTCCACTCATTCTTCTCAGTGCCTCCCAAATGTCTTCTCATAGTATATCCAGCCACATGGGGCTCACCCTCTCTAAATTTCTACGGCCTTGGTGGGGTGGATGGTCTGCAAAGATGGCTGCCCTCAGGTGCTCCCATTCCTGCATGCATCTGCTGCCCGTCCCATCCAAATCTGTAGTCTATTTGCTGACCCCTAGCAACCCAAGCTGGCTTCATGACTTGCTTTGACCTATAGAACACAGTGGAAGCAATCAATCCTGTAACAGTCTGGGATTAGACCTCAAGAGACCTTGTACTTCTGCTTTTAGAGTCTTAGAAGCTGAGAAACCTGGTAAAGAAGTCCGAACTGCCCTCTAGAGAGAGAGAGAGAGGCTTGGCCAGGACCTAGCCAATCCAGCGGTAAAGTCAACTGGATCCTCATCCCCCAGGCAAGCTGCCCCAACAGAGCCATGAGAACAGAGACTGGCCTCCCTGCTGAGCCCTATTCACACTGCAGAGTCATGGGCAAACAAACCCATGGCTGTGGTTTTTGGGTGTCTGGAGTCAGCTCCTACTTTGGTATGAATCCTGGCTCTGCCATTTGGCAAGCGCTGTGGAAAGTACTCTTGTAGAAAGTGCTCTCTGGGACCAGGCTTTGTGCTAAGTACCTGACACGTACTATCTCACGGAGTGGGGACCATGATTGTCCCCATGGCATGGGGAGTAAGTAAGTGATTTTTCCAGGCCCACAGCTAGTAAGTGATAAAACTGGACCATCCCCTGAGCCTGAAGTTCAGAGTCCAGATTCCTAATGACGGCTTGATAGTGGCATGAACTGTGCGGCCGTGAGTGAGTATTTCACTTCTCTGGGCCTCCTTCTCCTCAACTGTGGGATACAGAGACAAATATGGAGCTGGTTGGGGATGGTGGTTTATAAAGATTAAACGTGATGGCTCACATATGGGCTGGGCCCTGAGCAATTGCTCATGAAATTCTGGTTCCCTTTTCCCTGGTATGATGTAGAAACAGTCTCCCAGCCTCCTCCCAACAGAGACTGTTGAAATCCTGAAACCTCAAGTCTTAACATATAAAGAACAGTGTCACAAAAACTTACTTAGACCAGAATGCGCCAGAGACTCTGTACATCTGTATGGGAATAAAGATATCAGTTGAAAATAATAATTGATAATTAAGCAAAGTGGTTAGGGAGGGGGTTTGTATTTGTCTTAGTGATAGCCTAGGCTTACAGGGGAAGGGGGTGATGAGGAACGGCCACACCAGCCTTGACCTTTAGCTCCAGGAAATCTCAAACACTGCCTGCTGATGTGGGGCAAATGTGGCTGGCTGTTCGAAAGCAGGGAGGGGAACTGGTCACAAATGTGAACTCCAGACTTGAACTCCATCCTCCTTCTTCCTGCCCCTTACACAGTGGCTGGCAGGGTCGGTGCTGAGGGGCACTAGGGCTCGGTGTGGCCACGAGGGCTTCCCTTATATCTGCTTCTGCGCTCAGAAGCAGGTAGACCTGTCCCTCAGCCCCAGAAGGCGTTCTTCACGAGCGCTCACCCCCTACCTGGGCCTGGGGTATAAAACCAATGGTTATGGTTAGATGATCTTCAGCAGAACTGCATTGGCTGCCAACTTGCTTCTTTACTAGACTTAATTGTGGTCTTGTGTTTGTTGGCTCGTGGCTTACTTCATAATACACTGTCCCTAATTTGTTACATTTTTGGTTAAACTTGGTTCGTGTCAACAGAAGAACTTCACACTCAACGAACACATTTGTCAATAGCTCAGAGTTTGTCTTCTTTTTTGTTGGTTTTATACCAATATTTTCAGATGCATTTATAACCCGTCAGCATCCTCATGATTTTAGCGTCTGCTCGAAATGGGACCATGGCTCCGTTGCAAGCACATTTTCTGGATTTAGGTCTTTTTCACGCTGAAAGTTTGTAGAAGGGATAAACAAAGTGTGTTGACCCATATCACAGAATAGTACGCAATAATAAAATGAACACACTGAAGGATGAATCTCATGAACATAATGTGGCATGGAAGGAAGTCAGATATAGAAGAACAGACATGGTAATGAATTAGTGATGCGGTCTTACATGGGAAAGGCATAAGAAACGTGAGCAAGGGTTACTCTGAGAGTAACGGACATAGGCGCCTCTGGGACATTGGTAAGGTTCCACTTCTTGACCTGAAGGTGGTTACGCATGTTTGTTTTAGAATATTTTCTTAGGTCATATATCTATGTGTTTTTTATAATGGCGAGGGTTGAAAACAATCGTATTCTGAATTGAGTAGGAATTTAGTAGGAACAGATTCTATTCCATTTGTCAATTATAAGCTTCCCGATTTATCATTTTACGTTTACCTCTGAGTTTGCCAATTAAGCTTAACTGAAATCCATCCAACCATCAGATAAATCAGAAGATGGGGACTTCAGAGTCTGCACACTGCAGTCCTGCTATGTATTTGCTAGACGATAGGTGTCGAGCTAGGTGGGTGTATCAGTCACCAGAGAAGCAGAACCAGTAGAATGTGTATGTGACACAGAGAGAGATTTATTAGAAGGAATTGGCTCACATGATAATGGAGGCTGGGCCAGTAGGTCGGAGACATGTTTGAGTTTGAGTCTGAAGGCTGTCTGTTGTAGAACCAGAAAGAAGAAAATGAAGTTCAAAGGCAGTTTGCTAGGGGCGCCTGGGTGGCTCAGTCGGTTAAGCATCTGCCTTTGGCTCAGGTTATGATCCCAGGACCCTGGTAGCAAGCCCCATATTGGGCTCTCTGCTCAGTGCGGAGCTTGCTTCTCCCTCTGCCGCTCCCCCTGCTTGTGCTCTCTCTCTCTCTGTCAAATAAATAAATAAGATCTTAAGAAAAACAAAAACAAAAACAAAGGCAAAGAGCTGGAGAATTCTCTCTTGCTTAAGGGAGTTCAGTCCTTGTTTTATTAAGACCTTCACCAGATTAGACAAGGCCCACTCACATTCTGGAGGACAATCTGCTTAAAGTCCACTGATTCAAATGTTACTATCATCTAAAAAATCCTCATAGAAACACCCAGAATGATGTTGGACAAATACCAGCACCCTGGCCCAGCCAAATTAGTGAATAAAATGAACTATCACAATGGGTGTCACAGGCTACCCGATATACTCCTCATGTGGCCTCATGGGTTGATGATTTCGAACCCCATTTGTACACGGCATTTATGGACGCTGTCTGGGGTTGCACGGTACGTAAGCAGCAGAGGTGGGAATTAAATAGAAGTCAGTGTGACACCAAACAGGAGTGGTAAGAAACCTTTTTTTTTTTCGGGCATGAGACTCAATCCAGGAAAAATTTAAATATTTATAGGCTGCGTATTGTCATCCCAAAGGAAAACAACTTGAGTGAATCTCATGGGAGAAAATGTATTTTAAAATATAATGATCCAACTTGTTGATGGGAAATGGCCTCTGCTTTTTAGTAAAAAAAAAATGTCGTATCTGGGCATACTTCAGAGGAAGCAGCTTTCTAGTGCTTCACCCTGTGAAGGAAGCGAAAGTGGGTCGTGTGGCACATTCTGCACTCTGTCTGGTACATACCAGAAAGGTGACCGAGGACAAACAGGCTTCATTTCAGATGGAAGAGGATGCAATGAGTAGGTATGCTGGCAGAAATTTCTAGGCACTGGCCAAGGCTTCCGCGGCTGATGGCCCTGGCTTTTTATCACGTCTAATCTCACTTCAAAAACTCAAGGCGTGCCATTCCCTAGAGGAAGAGCTTTATTAGCACATAGCACTTAACCTTTATCAACCTTGACCTGAATGCTCTTTGGAGGCTGCAAATGCCACGCACCAAGAAAGGCAGCAAGAAGCAGGGGAGAGGAGGGTGGGGGGAGAGAGGAGAAGAGACAGAAGAGATGTTTTCTGAGAAAAGTGGGAAAGAGAGTGGAAGCTGGTTAAGGATGGTCTGAATTTTTAGAAAGGAACTATGATGGGATTGATGGGGCCCCAGAGTGAGGACGATCAGGGGACAGGATGAGGGAAGCAGGACGACAAGGGTGTGTTCCCCTGCAGAAGGAAGAAAGATGGTGCCCACGGAGCTGGGGCTGGGCAGTTGGGGGGCCACAGGCCGGCTGAAGTGGGGGGTGGCCATGAGCAGCCATCCTGGTGTGTTAAAGAGCATGGGCTTTAGAATGGATTCCAAAAAAAAAAGTCACTGCAAATTCAACGTAATGTCACTACAGTGCCATCATCAACATTACCGTCGACCCGTGTTTCTGGGATACTGTATTCTGTGTGTCAGTAAAAGGAGAGTATTATTTATCCTTTCGCATCAGGTTGCAGGAGAATTAAATATGATAATAAGTATGAAGTTCCACGTACGGAGTGGGCTCCTTTCTTTCTTTCCTCTCTCGTCTTGAGTGTTTGTAGCTTTGTAACTTCTCACGCTGTTAGTCACTGTTTGGCGCCTGTAATCTTCTCTCCTGGGTGGGACAGAAGCACCTGGAGGCAGGAAACGGGGCTCGGTGTGCGCGGGGGGAGCAGAAAGAGAGGGTCTGGGAATCAGGGGCTGAACTCCTCGTGCGCCCGCTCACGGACCGCGACCCGGGCACAGCATTTACCTCAGAGCCCTGTTTCTTTCTAACACCTGCCTTGAAGGGTCCGTGTGAGCCTTAGGAAGAATGGATGCTCAGGGCCTAAGTTGGCTCTCAAGGAAAGACTGTCCCCGGAGCTAAGCCCAGAGTGAATGTTTGGTAAGTAACTGGGGGACTGAATTCTGTGAAGCCCAGTCCCTAGGTGAGTTGGATTTCTAGTGTTTGCCAGTGAGGATCCCCCTTGGGTTGTGTAAGCCGAAGGGCTGCAAGTGTGGGTGGGAGGTCCTCCAACAGCGACGCCAGCCCAGGACCCCATCCTCTGCCTGGGAGAGGCCTGCATGATCCCCGAGTCATCAGTGGATGCGGGGGCTCATCCCCGGGATGGGGCAGGCCTCAGATGAGCCCGCACGGCCCCTCCACTCTGGGGAGTCACAGAGATACTTCCTTCCTCCTCTCTTCTTCTGACTGTGAAATGCCGAGATCTGGTGGCAAATTAAAACCCACTTTGTCAGATTTCCCAGAGATGAAAGGGAGTCTGGAGTAGATGTGGACACTGTAATTAGGACCCACCAGGCGCTGGGACAACAGCTCCCAGCCTCTGATCCCAAGGCTTGGAAGCCACATGCTTTCCAGAGTGGCCAGGCCAGGAGAACCCCCCCCCTTTCCAGCAGAGACGTCACAAGCCCTTAGAGGGGCTCTGGGCAGCCCTGCTTCTGTCCTGCTCCTGGTCTCCGTGTGGGCAGGACCCTCTCCTCTCTGCCATGAGGGGGTCTAACCGGGGATGAGCTTGACTGCCTTCAGCAGCCTCTCCCCTCAGGTCCTGCCCCTCTGCCTATTTGGACACTAACCCCAATGCACTCTTTTTTTTTTTTCTTTTTAAGATTTATTGATTTATTTGGGGGGGGGACAAGCAGCAGGAGGGGCAGAGGGAGAGAGAGAATCTCAAGCGGACTGTGCTGAGTGCAGAACCTAACATGGGGTTCGATCCCATGACCCTGAGATCAGAACCTGGACTGGGTAGGGAGCCACCCAGGCACCCCATCCCAGTGCACTATCTTGAGTGTGTGGATAAGCCCTTAGGCCAATCCAAATAGTTCCTAAACTGTCAACACTGTTCAGGTTCCCCTCCTCCATGCAGCCTACCCTGACCACTCCAGCTCAGACTCATCAGCTTCTCCTCTGACCTCTGGCTCTTTGGAGGCACCCCGTTTGGCGTCTGGTTGTATACGCGTGCGGTTTGATTTTCTTCTACACAAGGGATTCTGGTCTGAGTTCAGGAGCAGGCACCATGGGTCCTTTTGTTATTTCCCATCGCTACTCCGTTCATGGCCAACAGCCTCGTCCCAGCCACTCCCCTCTGGGCTCCGAGCCCCTGCAACAGGCTTTCGAGGGGTTTGCTGTCTCTGCTGCTGCCCTAGTGCAACCCATTCACCTGGCCGGAGGCGCTCTTCCCAAAACAACACTGACGGTCTCGCGTTCACTCACCCGGGCCCGGCCCCAGAGGCTCACTGTTAAATAAAATAAAATCATAGTAAGAATGATTAGCAAAAGATAAAGCTATTTATAGCAAATTCCTAGGTTACTAGAATAGCACTGATAGTTACACAGTATCAGTGTTGACTTTGAACTTCTTATGGATTAAAAAGATACATGATTTCTTTTCCTTAGCAGGACACATCAGAGAGATTTGACCCAGTTATCTCCTAAAAGTTTTGTAATAATTTGAGTTCAATGTTGTCATCTCGTATTAATTGCTTTTATCTGGTCAATAAATCTTTTACAACCCCCCCCCCCAAAAAAAATGCCCTCAGCGCGGTCCCCAAGCCCTCTCCGGGCTTGCGCTAACCAGGCAGACAGAGCAGGACTTACCTGCTCAGTGCCAGTCTCCCCGGTAGTTGTCAGCCTTGCGAGGGCTGGCACCGTGGCTGGCTTGGCGACCGCACCAGGTCCAGGGCCTGGCCCGCTGCCTGGCACACCAGCACATTTTTGCGGAATGAGTAAATACATGATTGAAGGAATGACCCTGTGTGGTCTTGAGATTGCCACCAAGCAGCGTTGGATTTAGTGCTCCCCTCGCTTGCGCATTCTGCCTTAGATGGCTAGCAAGAGGATTTGTGTGCCTCACTGAGGAAGGGCGCTGTGGGAAACCAGCGGGGGAGCTGAGGGGAGCCAAGGGTGGTGGCACACAAAAGACATTTTGTGTTTGTCCCCAGTGCGTGGCCCAGAGCTCCTAAAACTCCTGGGATTTCCTGAGTGATCTGTCTTTTGTTATTCCCAAGGACCCCCTTTCAACCACCCCTGAGTTTATGCTATTGAGGGGTCTCTAGGAGGGCCCCGGGTAGCTTCAGGATGGGGGCCGATCACCATGTGATTAGAGGGTTGGAGCTTTCTCGGCATCACCCCCCATCTCCAGGGAGAGGAGTGGGGCTGGAGGTTGAGCTCAACAGTGGATGGCCAATCAGTCATGTTTATGTGATGGAACTTTGATAAAAATTCTTGAACGGTGAGATTCAGGGAGCTCCCTGATTGTACTGGGAGGGTGTCGTACCCCAACTCCTTGGGCATGGAGGCTCCTGTTCTCCAGATCCTTCTGGGCCTTGCCCTATCTACCTCTTTATGTAGCTCTTCAGCTAGAACTCCTCCAGCCCATTGGGCCGTTGGGTCATCATGCCCCACCTCCCCCCACCACACACACCAGCTGAGCAACTAACTTGTGTCCGGCCCAGGGGACACTAAAGATACAGGACATGGTCTGTTCTCTTGGGGTTTTTTTCCTCACCTTGGCAGGGTCACCCTCTGATGTTTCAGGGCAGAGTAGGAAGCAGTTTGCAAGGATTTTGTTACTTCTTTTCTAAAGTTTTCAAAATATTTTCAATTGAGATATAGTTGATATATATTATATTAGTTTCAGATGTACAATGTAATGATTCAATATTTGCATATATTGCAAAATGATCACCAGAGTAAGTGTAGTTAAGAACCGTCGTCCTGGGCGCCTGGGTGGCTCAGTCGTTAAGCGTCTGCCTTCGGCTCAGGTCATGATCCCAGGGTCCTGGGATTGAGCCCCGCGTTGGGCTCCCTGCTCAGCGGGAAGCCTGCTTCTCCCTCTCCCACTCCCCCTGCTTGTGTTCCCTCTCTCGCTGTGTCTCTCTCTGTCAAATAAATAAATAAATCTTTTTAAAAAAAAAACAACTGTCATCCTCTGCTGTTATAAAATTTTTTTTCCTTGTGATGAGTATTTTTTAAAGATTTTATTTTTAAATAATCACTACACCCTACGTGGGGCTCCAACTTATAACCCTGAGATCAAGAGCCACGTGCTCTACTGACTGAGCCAGCCGGGCCCCCCTGTGATGAGTGTTTTTAAGATCTACTCTCAGAAACTTTCAAATATACCGTACAATATTACTAACTAGGGTCACCATGCTGTCCATTACATTCCCAGGACTTACTTTATAACTGGAAGTTTGTACTGGTGTTTTGTTATTAGTAATAAAGTGCTGGAACATGGAGATAATTTTCTCTAAAAAATAAATCACAGCACATTATCTCCGAATAACGCCTGTCTCCCATACTTCTGTGCTGAGATTTTTTTCTTGAGCCCTCAAGAACGGGGGGACGGGCCTGACTCGTGAGTGCCCCCATGACGGTGCGCGGGGCTGTGAGCTCCATCTGAGAACCGCCACAGCTGTGGGGATGTGCGGATCCCTTGTGAGCTCCGGCCTCTCCCCACATCGGGCAAATGGAAAGCCGGGGTTTCTCTGAGCACTGTGGAGGGCTGGGTGAATCCGTGGCGCCGGGTCAGCCATGGGGTGGCAGCTGTAGGGGAGGCTGCTGAGGGGGGTTAATGACCTGCGTCTGCTGAGCCAGCCATTCCCAGTTACAGGGCACCATTCCAGTTGCTGACGGCTCTCAGTTTTCTGCTTGTGACAGATCATTAAAGCCAGGCTCTGTCCCTGCTCCCTGCCACCTCGTTTTAATATTAATTGCAGCCAAAGCAAATGAGAAGAGCAAATCTGTTGTTCCTGAAACAGGCTGCACGTAGTCGAGCCAAATCGTAAGTGATCCTATTAGTATGCAAGTTATTTATGCGACTGCTCTCTTCTATGAGCACGGAGAGAGAGATGACTGCCTGGGGGATGAGAGGTGATGGGTGATGGTCCAACAGCCAGGAGGGGACCCCTGGGAGACTAATAGACCCCAAGGCATCCCGCTGTACCTAAACTCTGGAGGGGAGAAAGAGGAAGAAGATGCCTCTTCCTGATCAAAAGCAAGGGGCTGGGTTGCCCACCCATGCAGAGCATTGGTCAGATGCATGTCCCAAAGTCCCATCCATCCCATGACATGTCAGGTCAAGGCCCAAGTTATCTGTCTTGTGGCTGTAGTCCCTTAGCAGTTCCCCCAAGGCAAGTGACTGGTGTCAAAATGGATCTTTTGTCCTGCCTTCCTCAGAATCTGTGGAAGGGATGCGTCTGGGGGACTTGAGCTGCCAAGGTTTGCTTGGGAGGCCTTGAATGAAAATTTATGCCACTTCTTGGTGGCAGTTCTGTGCTGGGTTGATTACCCAAGAGGCCTACAAAGCCTTTATTTAAGGAAACAGCAAAGCAGGGTGGAAAAAAAAAGAAGGGGGGTGGGAATTCTTAAACTTTTGGTATTTAACACTTCCCTCAATGAACGTTGGTAGACTTCTTTTTGTATCACTTTAATTTAGACGTACGTGTGGAGAGGGCTTGGGTATCAGTCTTTTCAAGATCTAGGACTTGAATGATATAGGCAGCCTCTCCCCCATGGAAAGGTGGAGAATGGGCGGGGGCGGGGCATTAGTGATGTGTGTAAGAATTTTACCGTCTGGGAGGCAGAGGTAAGTTTGGGAGTTCCTTGTGGGGCAAAGCCAGATCTAGAGAGGAATAGCAGAACACGGCCCACCTCCCCGTGGATGTGAACGCTCCTTCCTGGGGCGCAGGGAGGTCCTGCCCCGTGCACACTCGGGTGTGTGTCTGAATAACCTGCAGGCCTTGTTAAAACACGGATCCCTGGCCTCCACCCCACAGTGGTCAGAAAAAAGGCCCCGATGGTAGCTCTTGCCAGTTTCTGTGGTGTAAATATTCCCATCGTGGCCAATCTCAAGCAGCCACATGATGCCACTGAGCTTGGGGAAAAGACAGGCATAGTCAGCTCATTCAGCAACCTAAGGAGGGACGGTTTCCTGGCAGGGAACAGGCCCGTAGCCTGGGGAGGCTGCTGGCATGACTCACGGGGCCACCCACCACCGCGCCGAGCTCCCGAGGCTTCCCACCAGGAGACGGAGGAGCAGAAAGTCTGAGGGCCGAGCCTGTCCTCTCTCCTGCTGCCCTGGGACACAAAGATTTATCCCAGGTGCTTTGCTTTTTGAAAAGTTATGTATGTATATATAAAAATCCTTTTCCTGTTTCATAAAATTAAATTTTAAAAAGGTGCCAGGAAGAAAATAAACACCATGTATCATTCCGCCGGGCAGAAATAAACACTGTTGACAACCCGGTGTATAGTTTTGTTTGTTTTAAAGAACCCACTCTCCCCCACACATACAAACACACATACAGCTTTTTATGGAGTTGTCCTACATATATTATTCTGGAACTCCATTGTTTCATATCCTACAGTCCCACAAGCATCTTCTCGTGTCATTAAATGTTCTCCTCCAACATGATTTGTCCTGGGTGATGGGTGTTCCCTTCTTTGGATGCACCATAATTTATATTTTGAATTTCTCATTCTTGAAATTTGCTTTGTGTCCAACCTTTTTCGATTTCAAACACGCTTTGATGAGCAGCCCTGTATCCATACGTTGCCATTCTATGGTTATTTCTTGGGACTCAGTTTTTTCTTTTTTTTTAAGATTTTACTTATTTCTTTGAGAGAGAGAGAGAGCAGGGGGAGAGGCAGAGACAGAGGGAGAGAGGGAATCTCAAGTAGACTCCCACTGAGCACAGAGCCTGACGTGGGGCTCGATCTCACGACCCTGAACTGAGACCAAGAGTCAGATGCTCAACCAATTGAGCCACCCAGGTGCCCCTTGGGACTCAGTTTTCTAATAGGAAACACTGGCTCAAAGAAAAGTATGCCTATTTTAAAACTTGTGATTCATCGTGTCCAATTGCCTTCCAGAGACGTCACACCTACTTAGAATCCCATCAGCAGCATTTAAAAGTGACTGTTTCGTCATCTTTTCATTGACGCTGGGTTTTACAAAGTTTCAGAAATTCTGAAATGTAAGGTTTTGTGTGTTTGCCTACGTTCGTTTTTCCCAATACGGTGCGGGAGGCCCACCGTGAGAGACCGACGGGCATCCGGGTGTAGGACAGACAATCAGTGAAGGTACCACCCGCTACACTTTAAAGTCTCACTAACTATTTCAACACTTGGCTCCCCAGGAGATGATATAGAGGTGGCAGCTCGCACAGTCAGCATGCCTTGCACAATCCCTGTGTCTGGGTTGAGGAGAGAGAGGGTGAAGGGCCTGGGTCTTCTCCGGCAGAGCCATCTTCTCCCCATAGAAGAGTGACATTTGGCGATCACGATTCCAGAAAGGAACAAGAGTGGACAATAGCAGGAAGCCGGGGAGGAAGAGGACAAAGTATTAACAGGCAAATGAAGACCAGACAAGAGAGATGAATCAGATGAGATCCGATACCCAGCCCGGGATTAAGTGCATCTGGCTCACTCGGGGATTTCACAGTCTTTTGCTTCAAGCCACTAATCTTTTCTGAGAGGTTCCCTTCAAGCCGTCTGGAAGGAATGAACAAATGGACGGCTTAGCCAAATGGTTGCGCCTGCAGTGTTTTACGCATGGGCGCACAGACACGTCGTCATGCCTCGTTGATTCAGGATTTGAAGTGTGGCTGGTTCAGCAGGAGTGCAGAATTTCAGAGTCAGAGGGGGTCTAGACCACATGGGGTCCACCTGTCCATTTTGCAGAGGGCAAAACTGAGGCTCACAGAGGTGGGAGGATCTCTCCTGAATTTCCACATTGCAATATTGGCGGAGCCGGGACTAGGACTCTGCTCTGCAACTGTTATTCTGACACCATTGCCATTTGTTTAGTATTTTTAAAGCTTACTTCATAGAGAGGCACAGAGAGAATTAATACGGGTAACGAGACTAAAAAAGTCAGGTAAGTCATTTCACGGATCGACTTCCCCAGGAGAGAAGTTACGGGGGCAGGCACCTAGGTGGAGGAGCAGCGAATAGCGGTACCTGAATGTGAGCGAGCTAGGACGAACGGGGCACCCCACTTCTCCCTCCGCGGAATGGGGTCAATGAGAGCCCCCCGACAGGTTGCGGGGAGGTAGTGGAGAGCGTGGCGCTTCACAGATGCTAGCTACGTGCTTGTTGTGTTGCTGTCATCTGAGAGAAACCAGCTGCTTCGTGGTCTAAGGCAAAGCCAGTGCCGTCTGGCAGGGAATATTCCTTACAGGCAAAGATCTAAGGTTGTGAAGGTGCACACTGCTCCAGGACAGAAAGTTTAACGAGAGCTTTGTGGCTAGACCAGTGCCGCCCATCGGAGCGTCTCCCCGCGCCAGTGAGGGGCTGGGGAGGAAGTAGCAATTCGGCCCAAGAGTCGGGAATGAAGCAGGAGGAAAGAGGGAGACTGCTTGTCCACCTGTTGCCTGGGTCTAGAAACTGTAGGGGAGCCTGTGGCTGGAAGCCCCTCCTGATTCAGCTTCTTTGGCAGAGGCTACCCTGCAAAAGCAATGGCTGAGTGCAGAGGAGTGTACACAGTAAGAAGAGCACTCTTGGAGCTGAGCCCAGGATCTGAGGTCTGTGCTCCCCGACAGCACCGCTTACTGTGATAATACTACTAGGGTGGATGCTGTTACAATGTTGGCCAAGCATCCACTGGGCAGAGCAGGGACAGTGATCAGTGGCTCCTCTCCTCTATTGGCTGCCATGGAAACAGCGAGAATACTCAGTGGACACTTGACCCTTCTCTGTGCCTGGTATTTGCGACCTGGACTGAGTCTTTTGGAATAAGGAAGCCCTGGGCAATTCTGGGTAGAGAGGAAGGTGTCTGGAGGGATGTGCTGGGTTTTCTGTTCCTATGAGCAGTGATTGCACATTTAATTATTTTGATACACAAAATTAAAGGGTCCTTTCTTGCATCCAAAGCTGGTCATACAGGTTGCGGATTGACATCCATGAAACACACATTTACAAACAAATGCAGCGCAATCCCAACTGAAGGCCTTAGTAGTCCTGAATTAAATGTATCATACATAATTAAAAAGGTTTTTTGATAATTTATTGAGATGAAATTCACATAGCATAAAATTAACCATTTTAGAGTGAACAATTCCGTGGCACTCAGTACATTCACAATATTGTGCAAACTCCATCTGTAGCTAGTTCCAAAACATTTCCATCACTCCAGGATAATGCCCCGTCCCCGTTCGGCAGTTTCTCCCACTGTCCACTCTTCCCAGACCCCTGGTGACCATCAATCCACTTCTGTCTTTATGGAACTATCTAGCCGGGGTATTTGATACATATCAATGGAATTGAGTTTGTGTAATTTTTGTAAAGGGAACACAGAAATGAGGCAGTAGCTGAAGGGACACAGGGTCCGATCACTAAAAGTTAAGCCTGCGCTCTTTTCACTCTCTGGTTTAAAGATGAAATCTCTGCACTTCTCAACTGGTTTTCAGGCATCTCTGTGAACTTTTTCTCTGCAAAGTGTTTGCTTAACTAAAGATTCCTAACTTTAGTTAATAATAAGAACAATAATAAAACAAAAACATTTACCAGGTTCTTAGTATATTAGATTCTGTGTTAAATGTTATAGGCATTATCTCATTGGATATTCACAGAAATTTTACCAGTCGGTACATTTCATAGATGAGAAAATTGACAAAGTGACTTAATCCAAGGTGACACAGTTGGAAGTAGCAGAGTTAAGATTGGAGACAAGTGTGACTGACTCTAAAATTCTGTCTTTTCTTTTCAAAGAGTGTTTATTAAAAAGGGGCTGACGAGGTACTATCTTCCAGTTATAAAATAAAGAAGACACAAGGCTGTAATTTCCAGCATAGGGAATCCTGTCAATAATATTATGAAAACGTTGTACGGTGATAGATGGTAACTAGACTTATCATGGTGAGCATTTTCTAATGTATATAAATATCAAATCACTATGTCGTACACCTGAAACTAATATAATATTGTATGTCAATTATACTTCAATTAAAAAAGAGTGTTTATTAATCCCAACACATATTACATTCTTCTTGCATTCACTGGTACTCCTCAGACTAACCACTGGGATTTTTTTAGCATCTATTTAATGCTAATTATTATTATTTTATTATTATAGTTTTTTCAAATCCATAGCAAAGTCACTATAATTGCCTGCTTATACATGTATTTATTATATTTATTATATGCTTATTTGTATCTTGAATCCTGTATCTCAAATGCCTCACCTCGCAGGAATGAAAATCTCTCCTAGTGCCTGCTATAAAGTAGGAGCTTAGTCAATAATAGTGGAAGAAAAAATGAGTACCATCCTAGGTTTGACTATTCGCCCTGCGTTCTAGGTTCTCCAGAACAAAGTTCTGTTTCTGTTGCTGAGAGGCCCTGAGCCCAGGAAGCCACAGCTTGGGAGCAAGGCCATAGGTATGGGCTGTGCTGGTCCCTCCAGATTGCCGCCCTCCTGGTCCCCTCACCGTCACGACACCCTCTGCTGTACCATGTTTGCCCCCCTCCCTGCCACCTCCCGAAGAGGCCTCTGCATTCCCACCCCAGAGGCTTGCACCTGCCATTCTCGTCCTGCTGCCCAGATTGCCATCCTCTGTCTCAGTGTCGGCTACTCTCAATTCCACGTTGTCCTCAGGACACACCTCTTCCCCCAACTTTCCCTGCCTTTCTTATCTCACCTACAGAGATGGGCCTCTGTTTGGGGAGAGCCCGCAGCTGTCGCTGGATGTCGAAGATGACCTGTCCTCAGGCCCGCGGCATCCGGGGAAGGCGGGGCTGGCAGGGGCCTCAGACACTGCCCAGACCTCGAGTGCCCAACTCCTCTGGGCCTGGAGGTTCATGGGAAGGGCCTCAGGGATCCCCCTTTGGGAAAGGGGCAGGAAGTGGGAGACCAGGCCAACAGGGCCCTGGGTCCCAGGCCCAACTTAACGGAGATACCCTGCTTTTGTCTATATTATGTGATTTCATTTGAAAAAAGGTATCAACTTGTCAAAAAAAAAAAAAAAAGTAGTTGCTTTTATTCTACTATTTTTTTCTACCTCCTAGTTTTATAGATAAAAAAACCCCAAATTATATGACTCAAAATTTTTCCTTCCTCTTTCCCTTCCTTTCTTTTTTTTCTTTCCATACAGTAGCGTTTTGGTGAATGGTCTCCAAACTAGGGACCTGATTCTCTTGCTGTCCTTACAGCTCGCCCTGCATGGCCGCCTTGCGAAGCTCTCACTCACAGAGTGTGCATGGGGTGATGTGGGCCACGTCTGCATCGCTCACCCAGAAGGGAGCTGCTTATCCCTCCCTTCCTCTGTCTCTTCATTGCCAGGGGCTGGGTCACAAACGGGTCACAGAGTGGGTTTCCGTAGTGTAGTGGTTATCACGTTCGCCTCACAAACGGGTCACAGATGAGCTTCCTTGGCAGTCTGGTGAAGCCTGCGCACTTGACCAGTGTAGTTTTTTTAATGCATAAAATAAAACACAGGAGATTACAGAAGAAAGCAATTATATTGACATATGGATGTCAAAATACCTAACCAGACACACTCACACAAACACATACACACAAGTGACAGAGTAGAATTGTGCTCCTTTGTTAACATTAAATAATAAAATCCAGCAGCAGCAGGACAGATAGCAAACTGTAATTCTGAAATAGGAACGAAGGTTAAATGATAGTTTGGGATATCTGTAACATTGTAATAGGATATGAAAGTTGATGTGATTTCTTTTGGCAGCAGAGTCCCTGACCCCGCTGTTTTTACACTGGGTTATTGCCACATTCATGATAGAAGGAATTGCTAAATTTCATTTAGAAGTTCGTGAAAATACAGGTGTGATTTTTTTTTCCTCACCTCAGTTCACAAAGGCCTTGGGGGTCCCCGTGTGGAGTCAGGTGGAGAACGCCTGCGTTAGGGGATGTCAGGGAAAAAGCTGAATGGACCTTGGATCTCTGAATGTCCACGTGGAAGAGAACCGCCCACGGGTCTGGGCCACTCGTCTCTCGACTGTCACGGGAGGGAGAGAAATGTCTTGTATTTAAGCCACGGGAACGGTGGGCGTCTTTGTTACAGTGGTTTCGTCTATCCGTCACTACTGCATCCAGTGAGAAAATGACTTGTTAGGTTTTCTGTTTGGTCCATTGACGTAAATTGCTCTGTGATAGTTGTTCTTCCCAACCATCTCCTCCTCTTGCGTGTAGACAATACCTAGATGGGGGCATGCGGGGGGGCAAGTGTTCAGTTAACACGTGCTGAATGAATACAAATCTGCACGATTGGGTCCCCGGCCCTCGAAGAGTAGACGCTGGTGACCTGTGGGGCTCTGGGTGGGGACGTGCTGGGTTTAAACCCCTATTCTGTCATCTGCTGGCGGTGCCACTCTGCGGAGCTGCTTGCACTCGCTAAGCCTCCATTGTGACAATGATAATTTCTCCAAGTGTCCAAAGTCCAGCGGGGTAGACCCATGATAACTCAGGTCTCACGGTGCTGCCCTTTTACACTTGGAGTCCTTCCATGCGGGGCTCCAGCACTTACGTGATTTTGAGATTGCTGTCTTTGCTAGGGATCTCTGCCTCCTGACCCGGGCGGCAAAGGTGGGGATGCGGCCCCCGAGGATTCTCGAGCCTGCTCTCTTTGCTCCGTAACAATTGTAACTACCCCTCTCTGAACGCGTCCTGCGTGTCAGGCCCTTCTTAGGGCGCTGGCACTAAGAAGACACTTAGTGCTACTCCCATTTTTCGCAGAAATGGAGGCTCCGAGAGGGCCTGCAATTTGGCCATGGTCATTCCGTCACAAGTGTCCAAGCCAGGATTTGAACTCAGGGCTAGTGGCTTGTCGGCCAGACGCGTCAGTCCGGTCTGCGTGCGTGGGTGGCGGGACAGAGTGGTTGGGCCAGGGCACCTGGGCTGCGAAAGTGAGCAGGGAGGGTGCAGCAGCTGGAAGGTGCCCCGCGTGGGCCAGTTTAGGGATCCCCAGGCTGGGGGGACCACCGAGCAGCTGGTCCAGTCCCCTCTCCTTCTCCTCAGGGCTGAGCGCTCTCTGCCTCTCGGCTCCCATTTCTGGCCTTGGGAGTGACATCCTTCACTCACCTACCTGCTGTCTGCCTTTCCTCCTCTAGACCCTTCCACGCCCTCTGGCCCCGGCCCCGTGCCCCGGCCTGTGCCTTGTGGCCTGGGCAGGGCCATGTGAATGGCAATGGCATTCCAACGGGGCTGAGGTCATTGAGTCCGGCAGAGCAGGCGGCAAGGGGAGGTCGGCCTGCGTCACTTGAGGGCCTTGCTGGCAGATCATAAAAGCTGGAAATGCCTGATGAGGTCATTGCACCCAGGCCCTGGGGGCTGGACCCCGCCAGCATCCTTGGTGGCTGACACATCCTGCCACCTCCCTTTGGAGAGGCAGAGCCAGCAGGCCCAGGCTGGGAAGGCTGCTCTTCTTGACCTAACCTTTTCCTTTGCTTCACTGTGGGACCCGCCCTGGCCTCCTGGGAGGGGAGGACGGAACCCCAACTTCTTGCTGGGCAGCTCTGGTTCCCCAAGGATCTGCAAACAGCCCCGAGCCCTTGCTTGCAGGGCTCCACCTCCAGAGGGCCCAAGCAGCCGTCCCGCTGGGATAGGGGGCTGTGGAAGAGTAGGGAGGGAAAAAGCAAGAAATCAAGTCATTACTGTTGATGTAAGAAGCTGCCTGCCATAGTGGATTGGGAGAGACCAGAATCTAGATTGGTGTTGCTCATCCGAAGGGCTTGCCACTCCTTTTCTGGGGACTCAGTTTCTTCATCTGTAAAATGAGTGTGTTGGCCTAGAACAGAGGGACACTGAGAGGGTTGGTACCTTTCCTCAGATGCTATGCTGGGTTCCCAGTGAGCTTGGGCCTTTAAAGGCCTGCCCCGCCTAACAACTTCTGTGTGCATGAAGGTCGCCAGGAAATGACATAGAGGCCCCTGGACTGGTGCCCAGATGCCCATGTAGCCTAAACCCTGAGGCTCTAGGGGCCCAGCCCCCAGGACAGCAAGCATACAGGCCTGCTTCTCAGAAGACCTGGTGTGGACAGATCGTCTTTGCAGTGCCTGACCAGGTCCCGGGAAAGAGGAGGAAGGGGACAAAGAGGCTCCGTCTCTTCTGGCCTCCCCTTACAGCCTCCTCATGATGCGGCAAGATGGAGGAGGGAAAATGTTCGAGGCAGCTAGGACCTGGTTGGGTCCGGTGCCTGAGGTCATCCACCCCAGAAGGTGCTTTTGCTATGCTCACTATTGCTACAACTCTGGAAAGAACGTCTGCTCTGCGGCCACAGTCAGCCCAGCCCGAGCTGGGAGAGTGGAAGCTGAGGTCATAGAGCAATTACAGGGCTGTGCAAATCCAGTAGCTTGCTGACCAAGATTTCAAAGAACCCCAAGAAGCAGGTGATAATATCCCCAGGTTTTCAGCTTCTGCATGAACCTACCAGGTCAAGCACAGGCCCCTGGGCCAGAATGTGCAGGGCACTTCAGAGTTTATCAACGTGCTCACCAACATTTAACTCTCGTGGCTAATTTCAGCCCCAGCAGAGGCCCCTGAGAGCGCCATATCTGGACTGATGTCCCCCGTCACATACATCCACGATTACCCCCATTTTTAAGTGACAGAACTGAGATTTGGGGATCACTGAGCTGTGAGTTTTGGGCCTGGCTTTGTCACCCCAATGTCCTGAGGCCATGTTGAGGTCTTTTTGACCCACTTCATCAGCTTGATTAAGCCATGATGCCAAAATACAGATTTTAGGTGGAAAACAGGGAGAAGCAATCTACAGCCTGGGGGCCAAATCCAGCTCACTGCTTGTTTTTGTAAATAAAGTTTTATTAGAACACAGCCATGTCTATTTATTTACCGTCTGTTGCTGCTTTTATTACAAGGGCAGAGTTGAGTTGTAGCTCAGACGGTGTGGCCTGCAAAGCCTAAAATATTTACCATCTGGCCCTTTACAGAACAAGTGTGCTCTGTTATAGGATATTTAAATCAAGATGAGTTTCCCCAAGAAAGCAGGTCATCAGGGAAGTTACTTCTTAGGCAAAGACCGGATGTCTAAGAGTCCGCAGAAATGATACAAACTACCACAAGCTCTGGTATTTAATCAACTGCTAATGACACCCAGCACCCTGCTGAGGCAGGCCAGGAGTGAGATAGGGTGGTAATTTTGAGGAACCAACCACCAGAGGAAGAAGGTGGTATTTGAGGCTAGAAGCTGGGGAGTAGGGGTGAGGGGCAGGTTTGAGTGAGAGCAGACTCTTACGCTCCAGCATGGGAAGGAGGCCACCAGGCTGGGCGGGATGGGGCAAGGTGCTCACACAGGGTCTTGTACATGCTGGGTGCTCCATGGAAATGCGGGCTTCGGGGCGTCCTGGGAACCATAACTCAGGCAGAGGGGGCAGGGCTGAGGAAGACAGGGCCTCCATGGCCAAAGGCTGTGTGAAAAGGAACAAGTGCATATCCCGCCCAACGATTGCTGGGGCCTGGCTCAGTGTGTGTGTGTGTGTGTGTGCGCGCGCGCGAGCGTGTCCCCTAGGCTGAAGTGAATGTCTTGCTGGGGTCCACAGGGCCACCCTGCAGGGGTATCAGTTTCTGGGGAAAAGGTGGGTGCTCCCAGGAGGTTCTCTGGATCTTTTCCCTCCTTGGGATTGACCTTGGGAGGCCGAAGGAGACCTGCTGTCCCCGCCCCCCCCTTCCCCGGGGATGTGGCTCATGGAGGAAAGACAACTGGCCCAGAAAGCTGACCAAGAAGCTCTGTCTCTGAAGGCAGAGGATCTAGATTCAGAAGGATCTGCACCTGTTTCTCTTCCATCGCCCTTGAATTCCACCCCCCTCCCTAGCCTCGTCAGGCCTTAGTGGATGGCCCAGCCCGCACTCAGCCAAGCAGGAAGGTTAAGGGAGGCGTCCTATGCCCAATTGTGGGTGGCAGCACCCATGGCCCATCTTCACCAGGGTCTTTTCCTTTTGCCAACTTGGCGGCTCTGGGTTTTGTTTTATTGGGGAAGGTGGCATTTCCTCCTCCTGAGATGGTGCCGGACAAGGGCAGCCTCTGGGGGCAGGGCATGGCAAGGACCAAGGGACACAAAGTGTGACAATGTCCCTTGGTCCTTGCCATGCCATGCATGGTTTAGAGTCTTGGACAGGAAAGGTCCCGCTTGCTCTGGAGATGGTGACGGTGTGGAGGGGTCTCCAGGGTGTGTGCACATAAGCCTTGGGTGGGGGACCCTCTCCCACGTGCTTCTCTGCATCGCTGCTAACTTCAGTGCACATCAGAGGCCTCGGAGGGAGGGGGTGCGTCTGGGGCCATCACTCTCTCAGCTCAACTCTAGCACAGCTCCGCAGACGCTCCCTAAGTGAACGGAAGCTTCGGTTCCAAGGCAGTGCGCTCTTCCCTCTCTCGGCATCCAACTGTCCGGAATCAGCTACTAGCTGCTCGGCGCTCACACTGGAGCTTCTGGGGCGCGGGGCGATCTTGCCCAGTGGGTGGGGTGTCACAGCCCCTCCTCTCCTCCCTGCTTGCCCCCCTGCGAGTAAACTCCAGCAGCCGAGACTAGAACCACAGTTCCTTTCAAGTGGGGCGTGAATGCTCCCGGGGTTCAGACCCCTCGCGGGCCCGCGGCGCTTCCCCCCGCCAAGCCCCCGCCCGTGGGCCCCGCCCCCAGCACGCGCTGCCCCGCCCCCGCCCAGCGCTTTGTTCCCCGCGCGGCGCAGCTGCGCGCGGCGGCCACACGGGGGCGCGGCGGGGCTGGCCTGCGGTCCCCATCCCTTCCCTTCTCCCCACTGCTTCCCCTCCGTGCTTCTCCTCCCTGCTTCTCCGCCGCAGGCCCAGCCTCCGCCCACCCGGGCTCAGCGCTGAGCGCACCGGCGCTGCTCGGAGGTTCGGAGGACGCGGGCTGAGGGGGCGCCTTCGCGGTTGTTTCCCATTCCGAGCCTCCCGGGGTACCCCGCGGGGGAGCCCAGCCCGCTCCATTCCGCTCCCCAACCCCTGTCTCGCCCATCGCCCACCCGTCGTGTAGGCCCCCGACCCCCCCGGAGGGCCGTCCTCATCTCTGTGACCCGTGGGGGGTGCTTTCTTCTCCTGGGGAGATTTCTCCCAATCTCAACTCTAGCTTGAGAAGAAATACCTACTTTGCTCAGATTAGCTGTCTGTAAATACTTAGATCCCAGTAGGCACTCAATAAATGTCTGTTGAATGGCTAAGTGAAATATGCGGGGCCCTGGTGCATTCATTATCATACTAATTTTTTAGAGCAGTTTTGGGTTCACAGCAAAATTGAGCAGAAATGCAGAGTTCCCGAATAGGCCAATGCCTCCTCCCCCAGCACAGCGTCCCCCACTGTTGTCACCTGAAGCAGAGTGGCTTATCTGTTATAATGGATGAACCTACGTGACTCATTATCACACAAAGTCCATAGTTTACATTAGACGCCACTCTTGCCCTTGTACAGTCTATGGGATTTGACAGGCACATGAGGACATGTATCCACCACTGTGGTATCCTGGTAGTTTCACTGACCTAAAAATCCTCTGTGCTCCCTAGTCATCTGCCCTCCCCCAGCCCTTGGGAACCACTCTTCTTTTTACTATCTCCATAGTTTTGCCAAATCACACTTAATTTTCACAACCATCCAAGAGATAGGAACTCACCCGGTTTTATCTTTGAAGAAACTGAGGCTCAGGGCTGTTGCCAGGGCCTACTGAGCTTCCTGCCACCGAGGCTCTCTGCGTCTGTGGTCTGGGATACCCTCTTGAGCAATAAAGCCAGGAGTGACTGGACAGCAGAGCCTGAGGGAACCCATCACCACAGCGCGGCCTCAACCTGGCCAGCAAACAGGCACCCTTTCCTGGGCGACCCCACTGTCCTGTGTGGATGTTACTGCAGCAGGGAGTATAACAGGTGCGGACGGCACAGCTTTGCTCTGGGAAGGAGGCAGGCAGGACCACCGCTAATGTGAGCAGCCTGGCGGGATAGTACAAATGGAGGCTCTGGCCAGTGGGCTGCCCCTTCCTTTCCCCACCCTGCACTCCTACCTCCCCATGAGGGACTGATTCCAGAGCATGTGTGGATACCCAGCCTGTAGGCCAAGTTCCAGCTCCAGCCTAGAATTGATGCCTCCAGCCTACTCCTCAAACCTAGGCATGCACACATGAGGGGGACCAGACGCCCACAGGAAAAGGAAACAGCAGAGGCCCTAGAAGTGGGTTCTGGGCTCTTTATGCAGGGTCCCGGGCACCCAGGATATGCTCCAAGTGAGCACATCCCCTCGACCATCTGGTACGCTTACTAGATTTAGCATATGATACCTGGTTGAATTTGAATTTCAGATAAACAATAATTTTTTTTTACTAAAAGTATATCTCAAGTGCATACTTATACTGAAAGATTATTGCCATTTATCTGAAATTCAAATTTGATTGGGTATCCTATATTTTATTCACTGACCCTACCTAATGCAACTTCTGATCTATCAGGAGAGACACACCAAGAAACAGGCCCTGGTTTGGCCCTCTGAAAATGAGGCTTGGGGCAGGAGACTCAGTCACCAAAGCGAAGGCTATACTGGCCATAGGGTCCTGAGTTCTGGGGGTGCTGGGGCCAAAGTCCTTGCCAAGGGCTAGCTCCTGGCCAGTGGAAGGCCAGTGTGGTTTGACATTAAATCTTAACACGAAAGCCGCTGGAATGCACATATGTTGGAGGGAGGGTGGGGAAGGGGCAGATGGTGATGGGAGTGGGGAGGGGGACAGAGAAGTGAGCTTGCCGCCATGACCACCATCACTATCCCTCCTAGAAGGCTGGGGAGGGTTGGGGGTATGGGGAGGGAAGTTCCAAGGAGAGTTAGGGAGGAGAGGAAGGGGACACTGACACATCCCTGGACCTGCCAGTGTGAAACAGCACTGTAGTTGTGTGTCTCGCTTCCCTGGCCGCACCTTTCTACCCTAGTTAGCATCCTGGGCAGGTGGTGAGGGAAGCAGGGCAGACAGCCTACTGAGCAGGGCAGAGGGTGGGCTCCCTGCTGGCTTGCAGTTGGCATTTGATGATCTGGGCCTGGGTCCATCAGCAGTGTGGTCTCTTGGGGCAGTGAGAGGAGCTGTCCTCGGGAGAAAACCTGGCTTTTAGAGAGGAGACATGGGATATGGTGGAGAGGCCAAGGTAAAGATTCTAGAATGAGTTCCGAAAATCTTTTGTGACCGACTGACCAGGCTGTATAAGAAGCTGAGTTGCGGTCTACCTAGGGGAGAGGCACTGCCCTCAAGGCAGTGTCCTGGACAAGCTCGAGCAGGCGGGGAATACTCCTAGTCCACTCCCCCGCAGGCCGCGACCATGTCCTCAATTTCTCTACGCCTCAACCTCCTTGCCTGATGAGTGGCGAGAACTGTGGGTTTATCAATCAAATGAAATCACACAGAACAGCAACTTGCCAATGGAAAAGTGCTGTGTAAGTACAAGATGGCATTCTTTATTAACGCCGTGTCTATTAAGCCTTTCTTTGGGGCCAGGGCCTCTGTCAATCCGAGAAGAATTGCAAACACTCTCAAGGAGCTCAGTTCTGGTGGGAAGACATGTGACCGGGTAACATGCGTGTGGACAGGGTACCCCAAGGGTGCAACATGGAGTCTGGTCGTGGAGATTTAATTTATCTTCAGACAACCCTGGGAGGTAGATACACTACCTACTCACCCTCCCTCAAGTGTTCACCTCAAAGGCACTTTTCATCACTTCCCACTCCTCCAAAGAAGGGAGATGGGGGGTAGAGAGAGAAGACAGTCATCTTCAGAGAGAACCCACTGTCTGGTGTCTGGACATGCCTGGCCAGGTCCTATTCCGTAGGTAGACATTAACTGGTACATCTAAGGACAGGTAACTATCCAGCATAGAGAATAAAGCAAAAAATAGAGTGTGAACAGAAAGCAAGCCCAAGAACTTGTTCTGTGTCGCAATTAAGGCAAAGCCCATGAAAAATAAAGCTTTTTGCAGAGATAATTACATATGCAACCTTAAGCACTTTGATGGCAATACGGGCGTGTGTGTATGTGTGCACGAGAACAGAATGTTCAGCAAGCTCATCCCTGCAGGAAAGAAGCAAGAGGAAGCGATCCCGTGTGTTGGCTTGTTTGCTTGCTATTGAATGGCATCCCCAGTGGGTTACTTCGGATCTGGAGTGGTGTCGTTCCTGACAATATTTGCATCACACAGCATTGGCTTATACATCCTGAGCGTTGGGCAACTTCAATCCTGGAAAGAGAGGAGGAAGGCCTTTGGTTGGGAAATTAGGCCCCTTTCAATGCTCCTTGACACAGAAGCATAGGATCTTGCAGTGTGACAGCAGAAAGACATCCTGGGGCTCATGCCACCCACCCCCTCACTTTCCAGATGATTTAAAATAGAGATTTAGAGAGTTGAAGTAACTTTCTCAAGGTCGTACAGAGAATCGGTGGCACCGAAAGGCTTGGAAAGCAGCCTCCTATATTCTGGTAAGCCTATCAGGCCATCCTTAGTGGTGATAAAGAGGGATTGAGAATGGGAAATGATTCAGGAAACTCTCAAAAATCCTGAAATCATAGATAAGTGTCTTTGAAACAGAAAAATCTAAACTAATGTTTGGACCCTGCTGTTAGCATCAGAAGCCATGATGGTGCTTCTTCTTCATATGAACTGATGAGAGAAATGACAGGGGACCGTTGTCCTCAGGCCAAGTCCACTGACTGCAGTTGACCTCTGTCCCCTTTCCATGCTCCTGCATTCAGACAACTCTCCCACTTGGGAGACCCCTCCAATGAGTGAGTATTAGGATGAGCAGAAGCTCAGAGGGCCAGGAACCCCCTTTCCCGTCTCTTGGCAACCAGAGTGGGAGACCCGTGTGGTAGCCTTGGCTCTTTGGACGCTCCTGCCTGGGACTTCACACCTGGAGACAGTGGTGCCCAGGGGAGGCGACATTCTTGGCATGGCAGCCTCCCGGGGTGCAGGTGGGGATGCTGATGTCCTGCCTCTTTTGGTTTCTCCCCGTTTTCTGGGGCTGGCTCTCTAATTTCCCATCAGTCCTCTGAGCGACCATATCCTTTCAACAAATCTGTTTTCTGCTTCACTGTTGGTCTTCGGAGGCTTGTAGGCGAGCACCTTGCCGGCTGTGCTTGAAGGCGAATGAATAGCCTACACGAGTCCCGGCCTCAGTGCTTCTGTTGGCCCGCTGTTCTGTTCACGCATATCTCACCATGACAATTAGAGAGGCACTTGTCTCTGATGTCCAAATAAAATAAAGTTGGAAGCTATCCTTACCCCCAAGGAGAGAAATGTTAAAGGTCAGCACGTCTCAGCGTCCAGCTGGTCACCCAGTGGAACCTGCAGAAACTTACGTGTGAGGCCCAAGCCCCTGTCATCTGTCCCCATTCATAGAGCAGCCTACACTGGGACTCAGGACTCCTCAACCATTGAAGAGACCCACCTGCAGGCCGGGGAGGATTTAGTGCAGCTGCCTATGAAGTGAGGGAGGGGCTTAAGCCATCGCCCCTCCTACCGGAGGAGCAAGACCAGGAGCCAGTGGGTGTGTGAGGACGTGGGGCCCAGGATGGCCTGTGACTGGGAGGGACTGAGTGCTTGTGTCTTCCTCAAATTCATATGTTGAAACCCCACCCCCATGGGATGCTATTAGGAGGTGCAGCCTTTGGGAGGTAAGCAGGATGAGATGGGGTCATGAGGATGGGGCCTCATGATGGGATTAGTGCTGTTGGAAGAGTCACAAGAAAGCTTGCTTCCTCCTCCAGCTCTCTGTCCTGTGAAGACACAGCAAGGAGATGGTCGTCTACAGCATGGAAGAACCCTACTGTGTGGGCACCCTGACCTTAGGCCTCCAACCCCTAGAACCGTGAGGCACAAATTCCTGTGGTTGATAAGCCACCCAGTCTGTAACACTTTGTTACAGAGTCCCTGTTCCTGTCCCCCTAGAGAAGCCTGAGCAGAGGGTAGCATAGGAGGGGTGCAGAGATGGGAGACGGATGGATGTTTTGCTGTTGGTTTGGGCTGGCCTGTTTACATAATGGAAAATGAGATTACATAATGGAAAATGAGACTTTTCTATATCTGAATATGACCAGAAAATGTGCAGGATCTTCTCAAAATGTGGAGTCGGGGAAGGGAGACCCAGCAGAGTGGGGTGAAGGGCTGGGGTGGGGGAAGCCCCTTCTTGCTGGCACGCTACTGCGTCTGGCTCCCTCCATAAAATGCAGGTGACTTCACAGGAAGTCCCACTGCAGACAGACTACCCCACCTATGCCCTTCCTTCATAGACCTTCTGGGACCACGATGGCTTTCCCTTGGTCTTTCCCTAACACTCACAGGGCCTGAGTGAGGAGACAAGTAGAGGTCCCCATGTCATATGTCTAAATATATAAATCAAGGTAACAAATTATAAAATAAACTATGTTCTAGTCTCCTATCTTGAAAAGCATACCTTCAGAAAGACCTAGAAAGCTGGGTTCACTAGATCCTCTGGTTCCTTGAGGTTCTGGTGGGGTAGAGCTGGTCTACCAGGCCACAGCCATGCCCTCTCCTCCACCCCCACTCCCCCTGCTGCTCCATCCCCAATGCTGAGAGGTCTCGCTTGTGAACACCCCAATCTACAGGTCTAAATTCCGTCCATCCTCCCCAACAAATAGCCACCCCTGGCCATCCTTCAGCTTAGGGGTGGGGGTGGGGGACTCCTGCAGCAACCTGCCCTCAGGAAGTCCTGGGGGAGATCTGCTCCGGCCCTGGAAGCAGGCTTGAAGCTGTTTGGGTGGTGAGTTGAGGGGTCCCAGGCACTCTGAGCATGCGCTGTCCAGAAAGGGCACGGGCTCCTTAGATTCCAGGTTCATGGGGAGCCCAGGGCCAGGGCCTGGTTGCCCCGCCAAAGGGTTGTACTGAGAACCCTTCTCATCTTTTCGAGCCCAATTTTTAGGTTCCAATCCTGAAATCACGACTACTTCTCTGGCACATGGGACAGGCACTGCCACCTCTGCTGGCCTCCCTACCCGGCAGGGGTGTGGCGGTCGCTGTCAGCCCCAGAGTGGGCTCTGTGGTGCCTGGCGGGGGGGGGGGGGGGGGGGGGGGGGGGGAGGGGGGGGGCGCGCGGGGGGGGGCGCCATGATTATCTGAG
>NC_058416.1:25887064-25970528 GCF_002201575.2 Neomonachus schauinslandi | reverse complement strand
GGGGGGGGGGGGGGGGGGGGGGGGGGGGGGGGGGAGGGGAGGGAGGTTGGGCTGTCATTGGGCAGCATCTGGAAAGTAGGCCCAGCCACATGTCATCAAAGTTCTGCAGCTGAATGGGTCTCCCTGGCTGACTTCAAACAGCTTCACATGCCAGGCAAGCCCTGAGAAATTACCAGCTCCACACTCTGATTTGAAAAGAGGACGTCCTTGTCATTTGCTTTTTCCAGCTTTCCCGCGGGAACTGGGAATGGATGATCCCCCATCATCAGATTATCCAAAACAACAACTCAGATAATCATGGGGGTAAGTCATGTGTGCTGACGCCCTCCTCCGTCCCTCGCTTTCCCCCTCTCCCTTTCCCTCCTTCCTTTTCCACTGGAGGAGGAAAAGCAAAAAAAAGGAAAACGGTAAATAACATAAGGAAGCATAATTATTTTAAATGTTAATGAGGGAGCAGAGAGGAAAGAAGACAGGAAACTGATGCTGACTGAGCACCTACTAAGTGGCCGGAAGGGCTGGTGTTGCACGAGCCTCCTCCAGCCCCGTGAGAGCCCTCTGAGTACATGTCACTGCGTCTCCTTTCTGCTGCACTGAGCAAGGGTGCTCAGTGACTCGGGGACTCCAGTGCGGACAGAAGCCCCGGGTCAGTGTGCCAGCGCCCCAGGGCAGAGGCCGGGCTGAATACAGACTGGAGGGAGACTTCGGAATCCTTTGCAGCCACTGGCAGCTCCGTCTGGAGGAGGGAGGCGGGTGGTTGAGCCCGTTTGCCTGGCACATTTTGCTCCGTTCTTTCTCACTAGGCCACCCCCCTCCTCCCCCAACTGCTATCCCTCCCCCACCCCATCCCACAAAGGCCCACCTACGTGGGTAATCCCAGCCATTAGGAAATGGAAATGCATTTCTGCATTTCAAAATGCCATTCCTATAGGAATGATGTTGAAATGGCAAAATAAAAAGCCATTTTCATTAAAACACACACTCGGGCTCTGCCCCCGTGCCTATTAAATTAGAAAAGCCCATTTTGAGGAGGGAGGCTGAGCACGAGGCTGAATGTCAGCACTGGCAGGGGAATGTGGGTTCAATTTCTGGGTCCCTGTAGGGAGGAAGAGCAGGGACAAGGAGGAGCCAGGCTGGTGAACCTTGCTATCTGGGATGGCAGACTTGTGTGTCCCACAGGCATGGGGTGGGGGAAGCTCTGAATGCGGATTTACCAGAGCTGCTGGGCCCTGAGGCATCAGGAGGAGCCAGCCAGCACGAGCTCTGTCTAAACTTCTGTTCCGGGTGGTCCTCAGCTCATTCTGGGCCTCAGCTTCTGAGGGGAAAGCGTGGGGCGGTGGCCAGGAGTCAGCACGTCCTGGCTCTAGCCCTGGCTCGGCCAGAGCTTGTAGGCCTGCCGCCTCGTCCTCACCGTTTGGCCACTTTGGGCTCATCTGCAGAATACTGCTTGGATAAATGATCTCTTTGAGGCCACCCCACATTATTGGGACTCTTTTTCTGTTTGAGAATTCGCATCACGAATCCCTCCTTGTCAAGGTGGAAGCCAGAGGCTGACTTTCGGTGGCGGCCTGCAATGAGGCTGAGGCGCGGGCCGTGAGCTCCAGCTGTCGGATGCACCAGCACCAGATGTCAGAGCAAGGTGAGGAAGCCCAGATTGTGGGGTCCGTTTTTTCTGGGAAGATGGTGGTAGAGAGCGGGCCACAGGGGGGAGCTCCAGTGTCTTGGGCCTGGCATCAGTAGGGGGAGCCGTGGGGTCTCTGCCTAGCAGAGACCTCTGTGGGAGCAACGTGGCACAGGGTGGCTTGGAGTTGTTCCCGGCTTCCTGGCCTCCAGGCCATGGACTTGGTGCAAATTTGATAGGGGCACCCCTTCTGTACACTTTACTGCCATCTGCTGGAAAATGACTATGATATACAAATCTAGTGTCTCTTACAACAAATATACAGATCTGTCTAGGGTGTGAATAGTGCCTCTTCAAAAGTGGCGGTGTTGTGCAGTACGCAACCTGCACAACTGATCTTGGCGACTAGGCAAGCTTGACTCTTGGGCCCTGGTGGAGATTCTGCAAAAGACTTATTTCCTTTAATAAATGCCTTTTCTACTTAATCTGCCTGGATATGGGTTCTGGTGTTTGACTAACTATCTCAACTGATACAGATAGGGATAAGGATATGTGCCTCCTAGGGTTAAAACCCAGTTGACCAATTGATGTAAGAGTCCTCTGAGAAAACCAAAAGCACTTCACGTTACTCAGAGGGTTTGCACTTAATGTATTAATTTTTAGAGGAACACGGGAAAGGGTCTGATTCACTCTATCTTCCTTCCTTCTTCCAGAAACCTCTTTGTTTATTATTTTTCATTTATTGTCAGGGTCAAAGTTCATGGTTAAACAGAGGAATCACAAGGATAAAGATGAGAGTGCATTATAAATATTCCAGCAGGGAGGCTTGTGGGGAAAGCGGCCTTGCTGGGTCTTGTCCACGTGCTGCCGTGTCTCCTATTGTTACAAGGAGGGATGACATCAGCCTGTGTATCATTTGTCTGATGAGTCTGTGTGTGTACGTGTGTGCATGTGTACGCACGCGCGGGTGCATGTCTGGCTGCAGATCAAGTGATCAGTTTCCAGGCTTTCCAGGATTGTCCAGATTTGAGATGTTTTGTCCTTATTTGTCAGTCCATTTCAGGGCCAGAGTTTTTGGTTTAGACCATGTAGGCTCTGTTCCTCAAGGTCACAAAGCCCCTGCCCAGGATGTGGTAAGGAGGGAAAAATGAGCAAAGCCTCCCCAGGGAATCTTCTCCCCATCAATTGCTGGAAATGCATGTTTGACTCAGTTCTCGGTGCTTCAAAGCTGAAAGGAGGGAAAGAGGCTATTTGCTGGCTTCCAGCATCCCCCTCTACTCCTGCACCCCTCAGCAGGGTAGGGGAGAGGTGGGGGGGTGGGAGGTCCAGACAGACTGGTAACAGCCCCCTGGCGTGATTTCCAGGCTGTCCGTTCCAATCAGCCACCCGTGTTGGCTGCCTGAAGCCTGGTGTGGCTTTGCTCTGGGGCCCTAACCCTAACCCTTTCCACCCTGAACGAGGAGCAGGGGTCTGCAGAGCCCGGGAGAGGGAGCCTGTGAGTCATGTTCAACCTTGGCGGCTCCCATCAGGGTGTAAACAGAGGGGAGGCAAGAGAAGACAGAGTGGCCACATCCTGAAGGGCAATTGGGGTAGGAAGGGGCACCAGGAGAAGGGGGGAGGGCGACACAGGGTTTGGGGTGTTGGGGAGGAGGCCACTGGATGTAAACATCTTCGATTCCAGAATTTGTCCCAGGTCCCTGGAGGGGTCTCTGACTCTCTGCATGCAGGTGGCATTTTCCCTCCTATAGGACCTCCTGACTTTCCTAATGAGGGAGCCTGTGGCCATGAGGCCCTGTTCTTTCTCTTTCCCTTATGAAGCCCTAACTTCATGTGCCTTTCAGAAGGGAAAGTGCACACAGGGGGAACACACAGCTGTGCCTGTTTCTGGAAATGCCCGCCTGTCCACTCTGCAGTAAGCTCGGGAGGCCCTCAGGGAGGAAGAGGTGACAAGAGATTCCTCCTTCCCAGGACAAGAGGAATGGGGTCTGGGAAGAGGTCTGCCAGGACGTGGCCTGGGCCTCTGCAGCCCCGCAAGTGGAGACCTTTGTTCTGTAAGGGCAGGTCCTGGGGGCAGAGAAAGGCCTAAGGTGAGAGATAGTCTTAATTCGTGTTGGTTCGATACTCTTCTGTCACATAATCAGGGTCTCAAAATAAGTCAGGGCCTCTTTGACACAGAGTCCCGTTTCTCTGGCCCAAAGTTGCTGTAGGTCACAGGACAAGGGCTGGGGGTGGGGGGAGGGCAGGCGGCCCTGGGCCACCAAGCTGGGTTTTGTGAACTTGTCCCAGCTCATCTTTTTCACTTGTCACCCCCTCTCCCTGGCATAGTCCTCCTTCCAGAGTCACACGAGGATATATATTCACCCTTCCACAAATCAGATGGAGAGGACCCAAGGGACAGACCTCCTTCTGTATAGGACTCTCGTCTCTGGCATTCCTGAAAGGCTGTGTTGAACCCTTCCACTAACCAAGAGCTCACTGCCTCACAAGGGACCTCGCTCCTCTTTGGGACAACTGTAGATGTTAGAAGCTACCTTCCTTTGCTCGGACATCCAGCTACCTCCTGGAATCTCTCTCCTATTGGTTTGAGTTGGCCAGACTTTTGGTAAAATCCTCCCTCCACCTGACGGAGCTTTAGAAGTTCCAAGGTCCGTTCTCATGTATCCCTTAAGACTTCCTCTCCAGATTAAGATGCACTTGGCTCTCTGTCCTCAATGGCCTCATTCCCCCACATTTCCCTCCCCCCTGCCCCCCCCGCCCGTGCTGGAGGTTCCTTTGCTGTCAGCACCCCAACTCCCTTAGCACCTTGGGGCCGGAGGGAGCGGGCCACGCCCGGCAGGGCTCCACGGAATATCCACCTGGCCAGGACTAGCGGAGATTTTACTCACATGGGTTTAGGAGCCCGCAGGGGTCAAGGCGTATTGGACCCATTCCCTACCTCTCCTCCGTGTTTACCTACAGCCTTCAGTGGACATAGACTCCCAGACTGAGGACCCAGTGAGCCTAGGATACCTGAGCTGAGCGAAATCTTGATGAGTACCTGGCCTCATATTTCTTGCACTGGGCTGTGCTGACCCCCAAAGCCCTCAGCCATGAGCTTGGGTCTCTCAAAGCTACAGGGTAGCTGGGGAACGTTCTGACTTTACTAGAAGATTCTGGGGGTGGGGGAGGGAAGACAAGTAATGTAACTGGTAAGTAGTTCAAAATGATATTTTTATATTAAGACAAATGCATATATATTATGTGATAGAATGTAGATGCACGAATTTCGAAGCCACAACCCGCAACTGCAGAATTTTACACTATGAGAAGGGTGCTTCAGGCAATTTTTTTAGAGTTCAGTCCCCATTCCCCAAGTGACTGACCCCCACTGCTGAAAGGTGTTTGGGTGGAAAACTTGGAGACGCTCTGGTGTACTTACACCCCTTTGGTATTAGAGGTGAGCAACGTGAGGACCAGAGTAGGGAAGGGATTAGCCTGAAGACACACTGTGTGGAGGAGTCTGGAAACCCACATTTGTTCCTTCCTCTGTACGGAGAAATGCTGCATTTGGTTTATAAGGATGCTGACCATGGGACACCTGGGTGGCTCAGTCGGCTAAGCGTCTGCCTTCGGCTCAGGTCATGATCCCAGAGTGCTGGGATCGAGCCCCGCATCGGGCTCCCTGCTCAGCGGGAAGCTTGCTTCTCCCTCTGCCTGCCGCTCCCCCTGCTTGTGCTCTCTCTCTCTCACTGAAAAATAAATAAATAAAATCTTTTTTCTTTTTTTTAAGATTTTGTTTATTTATTTGACAGAGAGAGAGACACACAGCGAGAGAGGGAACACAAGCAGGGGGAGCGGCAGGCAGAGGGAGAAGCAGGCTTCCCGCAGAGCAGAGAGCCCTATGCGGGGCTCGATCCCAGGACCCTGGGACCATGACCCGAGCCGAAGGCAGACGCTTAACGCCTGAGCCACCCAGGCGCCCCAATAAATAAAATCTTTAAAAAAAAAGAAAAAAAGAAAAAAGGAATGCTGACCATGGCAAGAAAGGGGATTGCAAGCAGGAAAGGGGCTCTGGGGAACCCTGGGTTATCCAGAAAACACAGCTCGAGGAACAGTTTTACTCAGAAAGTCCGCGCTCTGGGTTCTGAGTAAAGTTGACCCCGTTCAACGGCCACGCTTACCTCTTTGAGGATCTCGTGTTCCCTGGGAAAGAGGTTGTGGTGAGAAGGGAAGAGAAGTCGGGCTCCATTGCCAGGAAACGAGAGAAGGCAAGTGCACACGAAGGCCGCCGTGGACGCCACGATGGGGAACTCAGCGGCCTGGCGGTGTTAAAGGAGTCAGCAAGCCCGCGACTTCCGGGGGCTCACCTGCCACAGGCTGCGCCTGCACATGCGCATGGGCGTGCAGAGGCACGCGCATGCGCACATGCACAAGTTTGCAGTCGGGCTCGCGGTTGTCCCCAAGCTTGTGATCGCACAGTGCCTCACGCATCTGAGAGGTAGGAGACGCTGAGGAGTTCAGCTCTGGCGTCCCCACCCCGGGAACCACCCCTGACACCTGAAAGGAGCACTGGAACGAGGAAGTCAGCCTGAACCAGGAAACTGAATAAGCATAGCTCCTCGCCACACTGGCCTTCAAGTGTAGGGGTCAAAAGTTTGTGTTTTTTGCAAAGATGTCTTGGACATTATCGTAAACCCGTGACACCGGCTCGTCAAATCCTTTTTGCGGTGAACACCTAGCCATTGACTTGTTGCTGGTCACCTCTCACAGAAGTGCAACTCTCAATAATTTAATCAAGTCAATTCATACTGTTTAATAAATAGGCCAGAAAATTAGCTGAGAGTTTTTCTCGGCGGGGTGCGGCGTGCGACCAAAGTTATGGAAGATTGTCCTTTGAATCACTAAGGCAAACTCTGTTGTGTCATTTTACATAAAGAATTCACATTAAAAAAAAAAGTTATAAATAGGAAAAAATTCCAAAGTTTTCCCACAGACAGGGAAATTGAGACACCAAAGGAAAAAAAGAAAAGAAAAAAAAGAAAAACAAAGAAAAAAAACAAAATACAAGCACCCCTGCCCCCCACAACCCATTTGCGTCAGGTTCTTCTCCAACATACAGTACTCAAGATCTTTGGATATTTTACAATGTATGTCTCCAAACTGCAGCCGAGAGAAAACAAAAAGAAGTAACGAGTCGTCTGAAAAACTGAGTTTATAAGAAGTCATTACCTTTACAAAATAAAAACAAAAGCCCCAACACCACTGGATTCCAATTTGTTCATTTTTCCTTGTTTTCTTCTAAAGTTTGGGTCAGCCCCAATCCCTTGGCTGATGGGGGGGAAGCATGGGGATGTCGGTGGATGGGTCCCAGAAGCGAGTGTCAGAAACGGAGCTGGGAATCTAAGAGGCGGCTGCCCAGGAAGATGGCATCTGAAGACAAAAGGGTGTCAGAAACAGTTCCCTCTGATTGGAATGGCATTTGGGGGAGTGAGGAGTCAGGGTTCTCTTCTGGGAAGCTGCGAGGGGGACAGAGTCTGTGGTCTTCTCTGGCCTTTTTGTTTTTTGTGTTTGCTCAGGCAGAAGCCAAGGCGATAAGAAGAGCCGAAGTCTCGTGTCCACAGCTCCTGGATTGGGGACACAGGCCCTGGGTAATCCATGCAGATGAACCCTCCCACTGTCGGGGCTGCTGAGAAACAAAGGCCAACTCAGCAAGAGAAGGGGGACAGGGGCAGGAAAGGGGAGAGAAGAACAGGAAGGCGCTGGGCCAGCAAAGCGGTCTTCCTTCTCAGAACTTGCTACAAACTCAGGAACCAGGGAGAGTGTGTGTGCAGCCCTAACTCCCAGAGCCCTTCAAACCCATAATGGAGCCAAGATTCTGTTTCCCACCACCAAGGGAAGTCAAACATCCCAGCTTCCTCCCCAAGGGATGAGGGGGGAGGTTGAGGGTGCTCAAATACAGTAAAGGGGGCAATCCCCAGAGATACCAAAGCCTCTAGAAACCCACAACAAACATCAACCCTGGGTAACCAGGTGTTTTGTCTGTTTCCAGGAATCAGGGTAGAGGGGGGCAGTCATCAGGTGTTAAGAGGTGGCTCCCATCCCTTCTGTATTGGCCCCAGGGGTCCCAAGAGACTTTGTACAGCCCTGGAGGAGGTGTGTGGAGGTGGGGTAAATGCTTAAAGAGTCATCCCCAGGGCCCTGACACAGTGGCCTGCCTGCCTGGAGAGGTGGGGAGTACCTGGAGTTCCCCAAAGCTGCCTGTGGACAAGCCACACCTCAGCTCTTCTCTGTCACCCCTGTCTAGTTTGGCCACATTTCTCACCTGTGCTAATATAGAGGGGGACGTGATTAAACCAAATCCGGTAAGACATGTTTTCAATAGGACTTTAGGAGTGCAAAGCTCCCACCTTCTCAAGAATTCTTTGTGGAGGGACAGGTGTGTAGATGTGTGTATGTGTGTGGGTGGGTTTGGGAGGGGAAACTAAATTAGCAGCCCCCCTTTGTAGCAGGGTAAAGAGGACTGACCTGTCCGAGTTTACAGCACAGGGAGGGAAAAATGGGCCCGGATTCCAGGAGCCCTCCCTCCCAATAGGGCATTTCCCAGAAGGATCCCAGGATGGCTGGAGACTAGAAAAATGACCCAGCAGAGACGGGTCAGTAGAGACTCTGCCATAGGGCTGCAGCTAGGTGAGGATGCGTGCCCCAAGCCCTATGGGTAGGCCTCAGCCCTGCTCCATCCGGTGTGCCTCTGGCCAAGCTCCCTTCCTCCATCTAGCCCCACACAGCTCCAAAGTGCTCCTGGGCACCCAGGGTGTGGCCTCCTCTGTGGCACAGGCCCCTGTGAGTTTCTGTGTGACAGCCAGAGCGACAGACAGGTGGAGGCCAGGCCCCGGGCTCCAGGCCCTTTGGGAGGAGATGTCCATCTCAGATACCTTCAAAAGGGAGGCAGGAGGCCATAGGAGGCCTGGGAAATACCACCGTTACTGATAATATTTTTTCATGTTTCTTTTATGTTTCAAAGAACAAGTTCAGACCCACTGGGTGGGGCAGGGGAGGCCTGGTGGGAGAGGGGACAGGGCCGCCTGACTGGGGTCGACGAGGACCAGCCTAGTTGTTGGCTTCAGACATGGAGGCCACGTGGTTGAGGCCGGCGAGCCCCGGGAGGCCCGCCAGGCCGGCGGCCCACGGGTCGGGCAGCGGGAAGTAGGGCCGCGCGGCCGCCACGTTCTCGGCCAGCGCGAAGGCCAATAGGCCCCCCGCGTTCCTCTCGGCCTCCAGCTGCGCGCGCCCGAACAGCTTCATCTGCGTCTCCTCGAACTGCCGCTCGAGCTCCTGCAGGCTCAGCGCGCCCTTGGGCGCCGCCAGGAAGTGCTTGGCGGGGCTGGGGCCCGGGAGGCACACGGCCGCCCCGCCCAGGTGGCCGCCCACCTCGCCCAGCGCGGGCGGCATGACGAAGGCCGCCTTCTCGGGCGCCGGGCCGCCGGGCCCGAAGAGCAGGCTGGCGGCCCTCCAGGCGGCGGGCTTGCGGCCGCGTCGGGGCCGGGCCATGCGGCAGCTCTGGCGCTTGATGTGGCGGTGCAGGTGGTCGGAGCGCGTGAAGCTCTTGTAGCAGAACTCGCACTGGTAGGGCCGCACGCCCGTGTGGATGCGCATGTGGTTCTTGAGGTCGTAGTTGTGCACGAACTTGGCGTTGCAGTGGATGCACAGGTAGGGCCGCTCCCCCGTGTGCTTCCGCATGTGGATCTTCAGTTTGTCCTGCCTGCAATGCAGAGCCTTAGTCAGTCCCCTTACTGAACGCCAGGAGCCACCCCTAAGCCTCTTCCCCCTTACTCCAGAACCTGCTAGAGCTGGCTGCGGCTGTGGTGTCCAAGTCCAGAAAGGGGACCCATGCTGGGATTTCCTTGCACCCCCTGCCTTGCTCCAAACAGGTGGGGCTACTCACGTGGATTAGAGGGCTGGAGAAGGAGCAGTGTCTGGAAAGGCCTCCTTCACTCCCGAAAGTCGGTTTACTCATTCGCTCAGAATCCTGAAGCACCTCCCTATCAGAGGCTTGTCTCAGACTGGAAAATGGGCTCCCTGGGGACACTTCTCCCCTCAAGTCAGCAGTCTGTCCTTCGCCCCTGCATGGTGTGACAACCTCTGATACTGGGTCGCACCTTAATTTCGTGCCCACTGTCTCCAAGCAACAGTTCTCCCTCCTATTGGTCCTGCGCTTTTGCCCAGAGCCCCAGGTCCCATCCTGGCCCCTGGGCTGTTGAGCTCTCTGTCCTCAGCACTAATCTGGGAGGCTACGGAAGCCGGGCACACCTTGTTCAAGTCTCCTGCACTGTGGTTTCTTATCCCAAGCTGTGGGCTCTCCTCTTTGTCTGCAGAGAATCCCAGGGTTTGCAAAAGAGCCAGGTGCGACAAGAATGTAGCCTAATCTAGAGCAAAGCTTTTCAGGATTTAAGTGCTATTATTCAGAGGGAAGGTATGGTGTAAAGGTGGGGCTCCCATTGGGGTTCAGGAGCCCCTGCTCCAGCTGCAGACCCACCACTAACATGCTGAATGACGGTGGGCAAGTTACTTAACATCTCTGCACTGAGCTGAATTTAGCATTAGACATTAGTTCCTATTATCCAGGGCTGATGGAGAATCTGGGTTTGTGTCAAATAGATTCAGTACACCTCCTGGTGATCTTGAAAAGAAAACTGACATCACAGGGTTGTCTTCCTAAAGACTGAGTGCTGCACAAGCCGGCTAACGGAGCCTTCCAGCCTGGCTGAAGTGCAGTCAGGTGGGCTGTAAGAACTCGTCTCACGGTCCTTCTGTAGCCTTCCCCAGCCAGGCCTGGCAGGCCAACAAGCTCTGTGTCCTCCTACATCCTCCCCGCAGGTGTGGCTCGGGTGGAGCATCTGCCTGTAATTTTTGGCTCGGGTTTGAGGTCGGAGCAGATGAGGAGCCCAGGCATCCGCCCTAAAATGGCCAGATTTAAACCATGCTCAATATAACCCCAGGACCGCAGGAGCAGGTCCCGGTCTCCTGGTGTCTCCCGGCCGCTAGAGGTCTCACTGGCTCTCATTTTTGGACTGGTTCCCCAGGGGTGGGGCAGGAGAGAAAAGAACATTCTCACAGGAGAACACTGGCAGGGACCAGGGGAGGAGGACCAGGGAGGACAGAGCCACCCCTTCCACCTGTGCTCCCAGCAGGAAGGCACAAGGGCACCTGGGAGATAGAGATGGGGGTGGGAAGTGGGACAGGCAGGGAGAAGGAGGTGAATGCTGCTGTCTGAAGCTGGCAGATGTCTCCACACACCAGACCCTCCTCTCGTCCCCACTCCCTGTCCCTTCCCCTCCCACAACCCACCTGCTGCGCCCAGGCTGCGTAGCACCCTACTGTGACATCCCATGTTCCCTTCCCCAGCCAGCATGCTGCCCTTATGGTATCTATAACCCACATTTCATCCGGCCGATTGAGGGTTTGAACAGGAAGCCGTCTTAGCGAGCATCTGGGCTAGTGGGTCTCAAACTTGACCCTGCATAAGAAGGGCCTTCAGGGCTTGGTGAAGCAGCACTCTGGGCCCCACTCCCAGAGATTCTGATTTGGGAGGTTGCGGGGGGGCAGAGAATTTGCATTCTTAACAAGTTGCAACTGCCGCTGCTGCTAGTCCATGCACCACCTGAAGAACCACCTTTGCTGGAGGGAAAACTGGGGTCCCGGGAGGGAAACTCACCAAGGTCACCCAGAGGAGTAATGGCAGAACTGAGCCTAGAATTCAGGCCTCGTTCTTCACCATTTTAGGAGTGGGGTGCATGGTACCATTTATACCTCAAGAGCTAAATGCCAATTTAGTCGTGAGGGATAAGTCTTGGGATTCCACCCATTCACCAAGGCTCTCAGGGAAGTGCGGGAGCTAGCTGGTCATTGGCTGTAGGACTTGTGTCCTCCCCAGGGCCTGGTGGAGGGTTCGGTGCAGAGTCAGCACTGGGCCGTTAAGCATATTACCTCATTTAATCCTTTCGTGACCTGGTAAGGTGGTTATTTTTCAAAGTCACTGTTGCACAAAATTAATAGTATTGATGTTGAGGGTCACCCTCAAATAATGGACAATGCAAATGGTAAATCTTCAGATATTCAGGGCCTACTATAAATATCTATCACTTCTCCTAAGCTTTTCATTAGAGCATCCAAAATAAGGCACATTTTAACAGCACTTAACTGAAGTGTGTAAGAAGTGCTGAGAAGGTGACTATCACTTCTTTTTATTGAGCACCTGCTATGGGCAGATGAATACACCATTTCAATGACCCTGGAAGGTTGTTATGCAGAGGCAAGTTGTGATGTAGGGATGGGGCCGCCATTAGGGGTCTGGGAGTCCCTGCTGCAGCTGCGGACCCACCACACACCACAACTTGCTGTGTGACCTTAAGCAAGGTACTAAACCTCTCTGTGCAGAAATGAATCAAGGGCCACACATCAGTTCCTATTATCTAGGACTGATGAGAGAATCTGGGGTCGTATGAACTAGATTCAATGTACCTAGAATAATTTCCTCACTTAGAGGATGAGCTGAGGCTCAGTGAAGTCAAGCAGCTTTCCCAAACGTATCCAGCCGTGAGGGGCAAGGAGGCCTGGGGAGCCTGCTGGGGTATGATTTCTTTGCAAGCTATTCTGAGGTTGAGAAAGGTAGATTTTCAAACAGGGGACTCCCAGCCCGCGGCCTATCAGGGCAGGAAGTGCAGACCAGAACAATCAGAGCATTTGTAGCCAGCTTTCTGCCTCTGGGGCCAGAAGACTGGGGCATGTGTGGGAGGAGCTCGGCCCTGGGCAGGAGCCCGCTGTCCCAAATGGTGACTTTTGTTTTGTGGGAGCAGTGGGGAGGCTTAGTAGAGCTGCAAAGCCCATGATAAAATTTAGAGATCATCTAGTCTACCAGGATTACATTAATATGTTCTGATTCACAGTCTGAGTCAGTGGGCTGGGTCACCTGCATTATTTGCTGGGACTTTGAAAATACTGATTTCATTCAACCCCTTAACTCTCAAGATAAGGAAGGCAAAGACAGAGAGGGAATGGCTTTCTAAGGTCACACCTCCTCCTCATTCCTGTGACGACCTGTGCATGTGGATATAATGTGCAGGTGCATTGGGAGAGCCAGGCCCAAGGCCAGGCACACTGCTAGAACTGGACTAGGCCCTTAAGTGCCCTGGGCCTCAGTTTCCTGACCTCTAAAATGGGGGGCTGGGCCACACCATTTTGACCTCTGGTGTTCTGTGAGTGTTTGCATCTGGGGAATGGGCTTATACTGAATCTCCTTCTAGCTAGTTGGCTTCATATATTATGGCTCTTCTACACCCGCTTCCTCACGAATCTGATTTGTTTGTGTAGGGGCATAAGTTTAGTTGGAAAGTGTTCTAGCTTGAATTTCAGGAGCTGAGCTCTTGGTCACTTCCATTTGGGACTGGAGGTCTGGTGGTCCCACTAAAAATCTCCTGAGGCTGCCCCTGTCTGATGGCCAATGTGCTAACTTACTCCTTGGCATGGCTTGCAAGGCCCTTACAAGCTAACCCTTCCAGTTACTAAATGAGTAAGTTCGGGGGACCCCCGGTGACTATAGTTAACAATACTGCAATAATTGTATACTCGAAAGCTGCTAGGAGAGTAGATCTGAAGTGTTCTTGCCACACACACACAAAATGTAACCATCTGAGGTGATGGATGTGTCAATGTGCACACCACCACGTTACTGTGGTATCGTAACACTATAGACCTTAACCTTCTATGTTGTAAGTCAGTTATATCTCAATAAAGCTGGGAAAAAAAGATCACCCGTCTACTTGCTCGCCCCCCTCCCCGGAGTACTGCCCCCACACACCACACGGATATGCTGTTCCCCTAGTGGGCCATGCTCTGGTCACCTCTGTGTCTTTGAACACCGGGTGGCGTGAGCTGGACTTCCAGCCATCCCTCCCTCCAGTGCAGAGCCTGCCATATTATGAAATGGATGCTTGGTAAACCCTGCTCCTTCCCTTTCTGTGCAGATCTTGTGTTTGGACACCGGTGTGCCATCTCTGGGGTCCCACCAGAGGTCCAAGCCCAGATGTCAGCGTGCGTGCTCCTTCCTCCCCCGCCGTGAACCCTCTTTCGGGGCCCCCTCCTCCCTGCACCTCTTTCTCAGTTTACTTTGGCAAACTGCACTGCCTGAAATGTCTCCCACTCCCAACTCACCACCCCCACCCTTCAAGGTCACATTCAAGGGCAAGCCTCTACAAACCTCTCCCTGTCCACCCAGGTCTTGTCCTTGGCCCTCACCTTCTGGAGCCCCTGGGACCTGAATACTGCCCCTCAGGCTAGGTCACTGGAGGGGCAAGGAGGGAGCAACAGAAAAGAATGTGTCAGCCTCAGCTTCTCCTGCCCCGTGGTGTCGGCACTGTCCCCGCCCCCCTGGCAGGGGCCATCACACGTGCTGTTCCCCTTAGCTGCCCCGCATCCCTGCAGAGCCACCGCCTTGTCCCCAGCCCCTGCAGCCCTGTCTCGTCAGAAGCCCGGGCAGCACGATGATGCAGGGGAGCCCACCCACGGACAGGGAGCACTGGCCCCAGCTGCTGCAGATAAGGAACCAAGGCTCTCAGTATGAATCATTAGCAGGGGTCGGGTGCTTGCTGTGCACCAGGCAGTTATGCCCTATCTCACCGAAGCCCATGGAGTTGGTGTTGCCATCCTTGTCATGAGGAAATGGGGACAGAGAGGCTACGACAATGTGTCCGTAGCTTCCCTGATATTGGGCAATGTATGGATGGAGTTATGGGCTTGGGAGCAACCATAGGAAACACCTCCTCCAAGCCCCACACATTACACATGGGAACCTGAGGCTCGGCGGGGGGCGGGGCGGGGGGAGGCCAAGGTCACATATCCCGTTAGAGGCAGAACCAGGCCCTGAACCTGGGGTTCCTGATTACCACTCCAGTGCTCTTTCCAAGGCGCCAGAGCCCGCTGAGAAACCGAGCCCCCATCCCCCCCACCCCCGTTCAGCAGCACTTAGCGGGTCCCGGGCACCCTCGCTCAGTCCGTGGCACCGAAGCTACCCGACCTGCTTTGATGAGAACCTGTCGGACGCTTTTGTATTCTGCGTGGTTGGTACACCACACGGAGCGTGCCGTGGGGCTCATGGTGGCTTTGCCGGCTGACCCATGACCTGCTGGTGCAGGATCAGTTCTCAGAAGCCCCCGGCTCCAACTCCAGTGTGCTCTGGCTCGCCCTGACCCCCTTGTCTGCCAGCCCCTTCCTTGACCCTGCCCTGGGGACCAGCCCAGACCACGTGCACCCAAGCCTTGATCTGCATTCCCCCTTCCAGCCCAGAGAGCTCGTTGTCATGGGAAAGCTGTGCCAGTCCTTATGAGCTTGTTCCACCGAGTGAAGGAAAGGGCCGCGGGATCTCGCCTGGCGTCCCCAGCCTCCACGAGGGCTCCCAGTCCCGATAATGCTTCCCCAGCACCATCCGCCCACACTTCTTGGTAACCTGACTGTCTGAGACAAACCCTCTTCCTGGTGCCACTGCTAATGACATTGCATTATCTTAATAAGGTCCCCAGGGCTGCCAGGAGTGGGAGGGCTAAAAGGAAAATACTGGAAAAAGGCAGCAGCCAGGCTCCTGGCCTGGTCTGGAGAGCAGACCACTGCGGGCGTGTGGAGGAACCAGCACGGGGCTCATGCCGGCGGCAGGTGTCGGAAGCGAAGCCCTGCGGCCTTTATGGGACGGTGGCAGGAGGCCCGGTGGAGCCTGGTGAGGTCACAGCTGGCCAGAGAGTGATGCTCAGAGTGAGAGGCACAGGCAGAAGGACTCCAAGTGATTGTGGGACAGCGGGGACCCAAAGAAACATAGTCTGGTTGAGGCCTCTGAGGCCCTGCCTGGGGCTCCAGGGGAGTCTCATATCTGGAACAATCAGTGGAAAGACAGCGGTCCCCAGGGCTGGTTGAAATGGAGCGCCGTCTCCGAGGTGAGGGTCTGACGCCAAGGAAGAGACAACACCATGGTGGGGGAGGCCTTCCCCTCTCTTCTTGGAGAACCATAGAATGAGAGCTTTAGGGGCAGAATGGGCTGTGTGGGAGGGATGTCCAATCCTTCCACCACTGCTGCTGCTGAAGCCGTCAGGAATGATGTTCCCATGAGGCGTGGACATTCTGGGAGTTGGCATCTGAGGCCATAACTCTGAGCCTGGGCCAAAGGGCCACTTTGCAGGAGGAGGGTGGGCTGCTCCACCATCCCTTGGGGTGATGGGAGGTGGGGTCAGCATCAAGGGGAAGGGAAAGGAGGCCTGACCAGAGAGTGGAAGCTCAGCCGTGTTTAAGGAAAGAGAGGGAAAATAGTGTCGAAGAGGAGGAGTCGAGGGCGGCCGGTCCGGGCTCCCTCAGACTCTGGGGGGCCAGGTGCCCAGGAGCAGCTTGGCCTTGCAAGGGAGGCTGGGAATTCTGGGTCAAAGAGGCAGCAACTGCTTCAAGGGGCTGCTGAAGTGCCTCCATCTGGGGAGGGAGGGAAGGTGTTGTGGGAGGTGGTGCAGGAAGTCAGCCACCAAGAAGGTCCCGTGGAGGGGCTGCTAGAGGACTTGACTATAGGGAGAAGCTGCAGGCCAGGGGACAGAGAAGCAGCCTTGCAGGGCAGCTCCGGGAGGGGGCAGGAGGGAAGCATGGAGCCGGCTCTAGCGAAGAATGGGACAGGGAGGGCGGTCAGGCACAGCCCATGGTACGAAATCAAGTCCCCAGAGTCCCTTGTGTGAGGAGACCAGGAAAATGTCCAAGCTCCCCCCACTCTGGGGTGCCTCTGTTCTGGGAAGGGGGGCCCCAAGAGCAACTCCGATCTTTCTCAGCAGGGTCAAAGTCCAGTGGGAGCTGGGTGAGGGGAGGTGCTGACGGAGGCGGGAACGTGGCTGCTTCAGGGGGCCCAGAGAAGAGCAGAAGCGGACCCGAGGGAGGGCAGGGCAGACGCACAGCCGGAACCGCCCCACGGCTGATCTGGCTGGGAGGGCTGGTGAGGCTGCAGGCACAGTGGCCCCCTAAGTGATCATCAGGAATGTGCTGGGAGGGAGGGTTCTGGAATGCAGCCCTCCTATACAACCCAGCCTCCTGACCCGAACCAGGAGGCCTCCTCAGAGAATGTTCTCGTGTCAGGAGGGCAAGAAGTCTGTCTGCAGTGACTGACCAAGTTTAACACTTTCCCTAGGGAAGGCAGGGCCACAGACTGGCGTGGCCTGCGCAGAAGGCTCTGTGTGTGGGAAAGGCCCGGAGGGGAGGGCCAGAGAGGGAAGGGACTTGGGGTGCTGGGCAGGCTTGCTGTGTGGCATGCTGAGATGTGCATCCCCCGAAGCCACAGAGCCGAAGCTCCCCTGAAGGGGAGAGGTGTCCCGGAGTCAGCCCTGTGTGAAGGGAACAGGCATGGCAAATTGGGGACGTGGACCCTGGATGGCAGGAAGGGGGTGTTTTGGCTGCCTTGGGGCCTGGCTTTGTTGGATCTGGCCTGTGAAGGGTGTCCTTGTCTTTGAAGTCATTCCCAGGGGACTGGGCTGGGAGTCACAGGCCGGAGATGGGTGAACGGTACTCGAATGTGGATTGTGCCCTAGTTTATCTCCCCAATACCATCTCCGTGCTTTTGTCACACGTCATCCGGGTGTTCTAGCCTGGCCTGTGGAGCTAAGGTGAATTCAGGAGACGGCGGTGGTGGTGGCGGCGGTGGGGTAAGGGGGGGTGATTAGAGTGGCAGGGCCATTCGTGAGGGTTATCCCAGGGGAGGTGAGTCCCAGGAACTTTGGGTCCAGCTGCTGTGTGGCGATAACAGGAGCAGAGTGCCCTGAGGTCAGCACTGTGGGGGAGCAGGGGGTGCACCTGGGGTATGTCAGCCCAAAGCATCTGGGAGAGATTCTGTTTGGGGTTTCCCTCTCAGAAGCAGCTGTGTGGGGACCCCAAGGCCACCTGGGAAACAATCAGGATCGTCCTTTGAAACAGTCACCAAAGGAGCTTGCAGGACTCTGTCCGCCATGCCGCTGTCGCTTGAATAGATTGCTGATACCCTTCTCTGGAAACTTCAAATAGAGTTTTGAAGCCACCCAAGAGAGTGGGTCTCATTACTTTATAAGACTCATCTAATTTTTCCCCCGAAAACTACTGTCCCTGATTTGCTATTATTCAACTTGGCTCAAAAAAAAAAAAAAGTCACTTTCTCCTCAAAGACCAAAGCTGAGGCCCACTGAGGAAAATCAAAGCAACGAGCCCCCAGCAGTTCCCAAAGAGGAATCTCCAAGAGGATCTGGGGTAACAGCGGCACCCTTGGCACAAATGTGGGTCTCCAGGGGAGTTCTTTGCCAGGGACGGGGGCAGTGTGGGGAAAGGACCTAGTCTGGTAAGTCATGGTCACAGGGCAGCTGTCCACCAGGGTCTGTCCACATCCAATCCACAGAAATGACCGAGCCCTGAGGCAACGCCACTCACCAGAAGTTTCTCCACTGCCGAAGTGGCTGGGAGGGTCAGCCTCACACCAGTGACCACCACATAGCACCAACAGACCATATTTTCCCAAAACGAGGGCCAGCAAAATCAAGCAGGGAACACATCTGAGCCCCCAGCATCCCACCAATCAATTTCGAACCCAAAAGTTGCAGTGTAGAGAAGGTATGTAACACACCTTTGCTGAATGGCACAGGGTCTGTGAAAGGTGAAAGGTTTGTAATGTACTGATTGCAAATTTCAAATTCTATAACCGCATAAAGTTAACCCTTTTCCTAACATGGAGAGTCAGCGGGGAGAACATAAAGAGAGGCTTATCCTTTAGATGGGATCCGGAAGAAGACTGAAAAGACTACAGGGGTCTCTGTGGTCTCCTGGCCACAGATTTTGCTGTCACACAAGTCCCAGCTCTGGCATTTTCCTCTCCATGTGCTTACGGGTGGCCAACTTGCCACAGGGAAGTGGACTGATCATCTGCAAACAGAGGCCACGGAGCCTCCCCATCTTCCCAGGGCGTGGTTGTGGTGACGGTCTCTGCAGTATGCCTAGGACAGCCCCTGGCATGCCGAGCATGCGCCAAGCAAAATAAAGAGGTGGCACTCCACTGGGGAGCTTCCACCTGGGGAAGGGGAGAGGTAGGTCAAGCAATCAAGGAGCCGAGGCCCCTCACTTCTGACTTACCCAGAACAGCTCTGCTCTCAACTGTGTTATATCTTGGCCTCCCACCTCATACTGTATTTCAGAAAATATTTTAGCTCTTAAAACGAGTTTGGAAATCCCTGCACCAGGTAAAGCCTAGTGTGCCTTCTAGCAAATACACTTGACATGTGTCTCGGATCCAGGTGGGACTCCGCCGAACGGAGCGAACGGAGATAAGGAGGGTCTCCTGTCTCCATCCCAGCCCTCTGTGCCCCGCTCTGACCCTCCCCTGACCCCCCTCCGCCCCCCACCTGCTCAGGCCCCTCACCTGAGGGCGGTAATACGCACCTGGTGAAGCGGACCTCACAGATATTGCACATGTATGGCTTCTCCCCGGTGTGGGTCCTCATGTGCCGAGGCAGCTTCCCGGCCCCCATGATGACTTTGTGGCAGATGGGGCACTGCTGGGAGGCCTTGGGTTTCAGCTTGCGCTCCTCCACCAGCGGCCAGGGCGGGAAGAGGCCCCCCAGGTGGGTGGCACTCAGGAAGTTGAGATAGGCACCGTAGTCACTCTCCGCCTTGATGGGGCCCAACGGCCCCCCAGGAAGGTCGGGGAACATGTCCTTGAAGAAGTCGCTAGGGAAGGGGGGTGGTGGGGGTGGGGGCAGCTCCTCCTTCTCCTCCTCCTTAATCTTCCGGTTCTTGATGACCAGGTCTAGTGGCCCACTGTCCATGGGCTGCTCGGGCAGCTGGGCGAAGGCACCGAAGTCCCCTGGCCAGAGGTGCGGGAAGAAGTCAGGGGCGAACGGAGATAAGGAGGGTCTCCTGTCAGTGATGTTGGCCTTGGGGTACAGATTCTCCCTCAGCAGAGATTCGATGGAGAAGTCCCGGATCACGCCCAGATGCCCGGGGCCGCCAGCCTGGAAGGAGTCAGGGAAGTCCCTGGGTGTGTCCGAGTAGGCCTTCTCTGTGAGGTGGTCCGTCTTGGAAGGGCTTTGGTGGCAGTCGATGTCCTGGGGGTCAGGCAAGTTTTCTTGATCGGCAAAGTCCTCCGTGTCGTCATCCTCGTCCTCCTCCTCGTCCTCCTCCTCGTCCTCCTCATCCTCCTCGTCCTCGTCCTCCTCGTCATCGTCGTCGTCCTCCTTGTCGTCCTCCTCCCCGCCGTCCCCGCTGGGCTCCATGATCTCCAGACACACGTTCACGATGCACTGGATCTCCAGCATCCTGGCGGCGTTGAGGATGTGCTTGACATTGGAGGCGGTGATGGTGAGCGTGGAGGTGTAGGCGAAGTCCAGGATGGCTGCCAGGGCCTCGGGCTGGACGAAGTCGATCTCATAGACGTACGGCTGGCTGGCTAGGGCGCCGGCCGTGAACAGCTTCTTGAAGTACTTGCTGCAGGCCGCCAGGACGGAGCGGTGGGTGCGGTACTCCTGCTCCTGAACCACCAGGAGCACGTCGCAGAGCAGGCCGTCATGCCGCTGCTCGTTCAGGCTGCACAGGACCTCACTGCTGTGGTTGGGGAAGGGAATGCCGATCAGCTCGTCGATGCCATTGGCCATGGTCTCAGCCAGAGCCCTGCAGGGACACACAGAGAGGAGACCGGGGTTAGAGGCGTCGTCCGGGAGGGGAGTCCAGGCGCTGGGGTCCCCCCTGGGAAGCCAGGCTGGTGGGTGGGCTGGCCACAGCACCTCTGCCTTTGCTTAGGGTCTCCCCCTCCACCAGGAGGGTGGCCCTCCTCCCTCTCGGCTTTGCCAAACCCCACCTGCAGTTCAGAGCCCAGCTGGCCAGCCAGGCTTTTCACTGTCCAATGCGCGGGCTCTCTCCTGGGACCCCGAAAGCTCTCGCAGTTAGGCTTCTCACTGGGCAGCTGGTATATGCCATGCCGCCAAGGCTGTGGAAGCTTCTCGAAAGCACATTTTCACTGAATTCCACTTGATTAACGTGAAGCTGCGAAACACGAGAATGGACGGCCACGTGAACCTCAACCTCTCTGTGTGCTATGGGGATGGCGTCCACCACTTACCCACACGACATCCGTGGGTCAAGGGCCACGGGGGGACAGTTCTCTCACCTCTCAGGGCTCCTGCTGGGAAAATGCTCTGGTTTTTTTCCCACAAAACCTCTGACTCAGGTAATGGATGAACATCTTGATCCTATTGGCTCCTGTTAGAAGTGGAGCTGGGGTGCGTCCCCTCACCATTTATGTTGAAGTCTTAACCCTTAGTATCTCAGAATGTGACTGTATTTGGAGGTAAGTCCTTTAAGGAGGTGATTAAAGTTACAACGAGGTCATATGAGTGAGCCCTCGCCTGGTCTGACTGGTATCCTTGTAGCAGGAGAGGAGACCACAGACACACATGGAGGGACCACCCCATGAAGACACAGCAAGAAAACAAGTCAAGAGAGAGGCCTCAGAAGAAACCAAACCCACAGACACCTTGACCTTGGACCTCCAGCCTCCAGAACCATGAGAAAATCGATCTCTGTTGTTGGAGCCCCCCTGCGTTTTCCTGCTTTGTTATGGCAGCCTGAGCATGGACACAGCCACTAGGAATCTGAAAACCGATTTTGTGGCCCATTTTCAGGATGGGAATGGGGGCATTATGGCCTATGTTTTGCCTTCTGGACCTTCCTTCTGGCTTCATCTTAGTTGATGAAGTTTCTCTTCTTTTGCCCATCTTGATCTTTTTTTTCTTTTAAATACTGACCTCTTATATATGTATATCTGTGAGCTGTTTCAGGTATAAATACACATTTAAATTCCGCATTAAATTCTAGTACATTATTAATGTATCATGTCTGTATTCTGTCACTCTCAGGGAAACGCATCCCCTGCAGGGAGAAGCCTCTTCTGAGACCCCTTAGCATTCCATATACAAAAAAGGAAGTGTGGCCAGTGAGAGCCACCAGGAGGGAAAAGTGCAGGATGGAGGACACTGGGTATTACCTCCCTGCAGGGAGCAAGACTCATAGCCCAAGTCATCAGGCTCAACCTGGACAAAAAACCACCTCAATTTTTATACCATCGCCTGGAGGACCCTTCTACTTAGGGCAAAGCTTGATTTTGGCCCATGTGTAAATCCTAGCAAAAGCCAGGCCCATACCCCGGTGCAATTACAGTGGAGAGAAAATAAAAACAAAAACAAAACCTGAAAACCCCGTGCCCCCATGAGAAGAGCTTTGGGGATCTCCACACATTTATCTTCTGGGTGTTTCTACCCTGGGAAGGCAGATGCAGTGGGAGGGGAGGAGTGAGGAGTGCCGAGCACACAGTATGTGCGCTGAATGGGGTCTGGAGGCACCAGGAGCCTGGCGGGAGTGCTGGGTGCTGGTGCTCCTTCCCCCTCCCATCCTCTCCCATCACCGAGGGCCCAAGGCTTCCCTGAGCGATCCCACTGGGGGGAGGGGCTCAGGAGGTTTCCCAGAGTGAAGGCCTTGCTGTCTTCCCGCCTTCTCATCTTTAAAAGGGCCAGAGACCCCACAGGCCATGCATTCATTCCCTAAATCATCACTGGGTTTCTCCCTGTGCCAGGCCCTGCCCTGACTTCTGGGGACGCACAGAGAGTAGACCAAGAAAGCCCCTGCTCTAACCCAGCTTTACAGAGACATTAACTGTGATAAAGATACAGCAAGATTCACCAAAGAGGAATGAGAGCTCCCTACACACCTCTCAGAATGGCTAAAATAAAAATAGTGATAACATTAAATGCTGGCGAGGATGTGGGGAAACTGGACCACTCAGCCATTGCTGGTGGGCATGTAAAATGGTACAGCCTCCCTGGAAAACAATTTGGTGGTTTCTTAAAAAACTAAATATGTAACTACCATATGACCCAGAAAGGACTCGTGAGCATTTATCCCAGAGAAATAAAAACTTAGGTCCACACAACCTCAATGCAAATGTTCCCAGCCGCTTTGTGCATAGTAGTCAGTAACTGGAAAGAACCCAGATGTCCTTCAATGGGTGAATGGTTCACCAAGCTGCAGCGCATCCATACCAGGGAGGACTAGTCAGCAATCAAAAGGAATGAGCTACTGATGCATAAAAATCCCTGGATAAGCCAGAGTGAAAAAAGCCAATACCGATAGGTTACATCCTATATGATTCCATTTACATAACGTTCTTGAGGCGGCATAATTAGAGATGGAGAGCATGGGAGGGGTTGCTAGTGGCTAAGGAAGGGCTGGGGCAGGAAGGAGGTGGGCGTGGTTATAAAAGGCAACATGAGGGACCCTCCTGGTGATGGGAATGTCCTGTATCTAGACTGGTCAATATCATAGTTGATGTCATACTGTGATCTTGAAAGATGTTACCATTGGAGAAAGCTAGGTAAAATAGACATGGGATATCTGGATTATTTCTTAAAACTACATGTGAATCAACAACTTACATCAAAAATAAAAAGCTTAAGTTAAAAAATCAAATGATAGGAAACAACCTAAACCAATCAATAAATCTTCTTCCACCCCAATGTTATTTATCATCTATCTATAGTAGTGGGTGAGGTGGTGGCGAGAGGGAGACTACTTTACTCAGAGTGGTCAGGGAAGGCCTCCTTGAGGAAGTGTCCTTTGCCTGGATGGTGAGAAGGATCCAGTCATGGGACGATGTAGGGAACAGTGTTCCAGGCTGTGGGAACAGCAAGTGCAAAGTGGGCAGACCCACCAAGGCACTCTAGGTCTGGGGTTCTGCTCTGAATGGCCCCATTTAACTTGGTTCTTGTCTACTGAAAGAACTTCTACATCTCTCTGGGAGGCTCGGGTCCCCCTGAGGTCCTGTGTAGGACTCCCCTCTTTCTCTCTGACCAGGGAGGGCATCCCCAGGCTGCAGGCCTCAACTGTCTATGCCACAGAGAGAATTCTGAGGCTCCTTCCTTCCCTGACACGCCAGGCCTCCCTGCTGTCATGTGGGGGCCAGAGGGAAAGTGGAGGGCTTAAGGATGCCTGGCAAGCTGAGAGGCTCCAGGCTGGGTGGCTCCTTCATGGCTGCCATGCCTGCTGTGGGTCCCAGGTGGGCTGCTCTGTTGCAGCCAGGTGCAACATGACCTTCTGTGCAGTGAGGGGGGCCCCGAGGACCCTGGTCCCCACCATCTTGGCCCCCAGCTTCCTGCTTTAGACACTCAGGCCTCCTGGGGAGGATAGGGCCAGGCCAATCTCGGCCAGCACCTTCTCTCCGCAGGCCAAGTGCCTGCCCTACGCAATGGGGTTCCCAAATGAGGGATCAGGACCATCATCTGCCCTCAGGCCTGCTCATCTTCACAACAACTGGGATTTAGCTCCTATAATCATCACCGTCCCTATCTTACAAAGGAGGAGAAGGAGAATCACAGAGACATTAAGTTAAGGCATAAAGATCTGAGTCCGAAAGCTGGTTCCCCAGGCCAAGCTCTTAACAACAAATGATCTACCTCTTACCTCTCCACAAAGGCCACCAAGAAGGGCCAGTAGTCCCTGCTATTGCTCGAGGGGCCCAGACTCCAGGCATTCAGAGATGCTGAGGGGTGCCTCTGTGCAGGAGGGGTGGGAAGGATTTGGGTCGGCAGGGGAGGTTGGCCCTACTTTCTCAGGAGGGCCAAGCAGGCAGGGGCAGCAGGTGGATGAAGGCTTGGCCGGCCTCAGCAGCTGCAGCATCAGGAAGACTTCCGAAGCAAGCTCCAGGATGCTGCTTTCCTCAGAATGGGCAGAGTGGCTCTGAGACCCCAGAGGGGGCCCTGGAACTCACCCACTTGTTCCCGGGCAGCCTCCTCTGCTCCGTGCAAGCAGCCCCCTTGGGGGTGGTTCTGGCAAAGCTCTGCCAGGTGAGGGGGGAGGAGGGGAGAGGAGGAAATGGAGCTGAGGCTCCATCAGGCTTTTCCATCGTAACTTCTGAGCTGACTGCCCACAGCACTGATCTCAAATGTGCTCCACATCCTAGCTCTGTATCCTCTTCCCTCTAACCCTCTGACATGAATCCTGCTTCTCAGCCTCCGTGCCTTTGCTCATGCTGAGCTCCTGGCTGGAGAGCACCCAGCACCCCACACGTCCAGCATCCTCCTTCTCCAGGAGGCCCCATCCCACCCACACTTCAAGACTCCACTCAGATGACCCTTTGTCTGTCTCTCAATTCAGATGCCAGGCCTCTCCAGCCTTTAGATCTCCTGAACCCCGGATGACTCCTGCCATTTATCTCACTCTACCTTGTACTGTAACTTATTTTCTGTGTCTTGGTGTTTCTGCTAGATTGTAAGCCGCTTGAGGACAGACTGTCATTACGATACTTAGCACAGTCCTGGCATGCAGTTGGTGAAGGTCTACGGCAGGGGCCCAGCAGCACCGAAATTACTGTTGTGCAGGTTGTTCACTATACAATGGCACTGCCTCTAAGGGCAGACACAAAGATGTCCCCCACCCCATGATTCTTGCCTTCCGGTAGCAAGGGCTCATGCCCTTGTGTGGTCCCCCTCTTCATGAATAGGGCTGACCTGTGTAACCAATGGGATTTGTGGACTTGATGGCATGTGACTTCTGAGAGGAGGTCATCAAAGGCATTCTGGGGGAAGCCAGCTGCCATGTTAGGGGGACACTCAACACTCAAGCAGCCCTATGGAGAGGTACACATGGCAAGGGACTGTGGCGTCCTACCAGCAGCCAGCACCAGCTCACCAGTTGTGTGAATGAGCCACTGTGAGAGTGGGTCCTCCAGCCCCAGGCAAGCCTTCAGATGACAGCCTGGCTGCAGCTCTCTGAAAGATGCTGAACCCGAGCCACCTGGCTGAGCTGCTCCTGAATTCCTGACCCACAGACACTGTGAGACAGCAAATGTTTACTCTCGGTTTAAGTTTCTAAATTTTAGAGTGATTTGTTATGCAGCAGTAGGTAGCTAACACGGGCACTATTGACTTCATAGACATTCTAGATCTGCAATATTTAGCAGATGGCGGAGAAAAGCTTCAGTCTAACAAAATGAGTGTATTACAGGGCTGTTTTGATAGATGCAAGTAGACACGGTGAGGAAATGGCACCTTCCCCAAATTCCCACCAAGCTACCATATGGGCAGCAGGGTCCTCGCACTCAGAGACACATTCTCATCTCAGATGATGGCTTGTAAATGAAACTGTGACTGTTAAATATCAAGTCAAAATCAGTAAAACCTCAGAAAATCAGTTCTTTATGGAGAGCCAAGTTTTCTTGCTTGTTAAGGGCTTATTCCTTTAAAGACAAAAATGCTTTAAATGTTTCTCAGAGAAAATTCTTATAATTCCTTAAGCTTTCTCCCACCTTTTAAAATAGAGGAGATGAAACCCATTGAACTGTAGGTTGGTGGTCAGTGTCTCATCGGAGCCCACTGAGGAATGGAGGGTGGCTGTCCCTACACTAAATGTCCCATCTCCTCTGCTCTTGGAACCATGTCTGCTGGGACTGGGAATCAGGAACCCTTCGCTGTGTGACTTTGGGAGGCCCCTCTGCCTCTCTGGGCTACTGTTTCTTCATCTTACCATCTCAGCGTCATGAAAACCTGATAACTATTGTCACGATTTGAAGCTACAGGTGCAAAACGGAGATGAGGACAGGGCAACAGGCCTGTGTGACCGTGGACACGAAGGCTGGCCTGCCTACCCAGTAGTGACTTCTCACTGTGCCTTGGTCCAGAGCTTTTGTCCCATTCCTGGAGGAGCGCATGTAACCATGTCACTGGGGGCTGTTTTTCCAGGCAGGAGGTGGGGTTGTGTTTGCTATTTCATTGTCTCTTTGGGAAGAAGTGCCCCCTCAGTGCACTCTGGGAGCTTCCCTGGTGACCCTAAGATTCCCATGCCCTGGAGGGCCTGTAGACAGCAGTGTCCCCAAGGGGATGCCATGCCATGCCCCCACCTTCCCACCCAGGCCCTCTATCCCCATCCTCTATCCCCTCCATCGCCCAAGCCAGAGCAGTCCTGTCTCCAAGAATAACATACTCAGGAAAGAGAATTACACACACACACACGCACGCACGCACACACACACACACACAAAACCAAACAAAAACTCTCAGCAGCCAGGAGAGGCATAATGCAAAATATAAACCTCTGGTTGGGAGGGGATAGAAAAAAATCATAGATCAGAAATAAAGGGGGAAGTGGGAGAGAGGGGAAGAGGAGCTTAGAGATGGAGGAAGGAGGTGACAAGGAAGAACACAGGATGGGTGAAATCTTCTCCCATGTGGTCATCATTCCAGAGGACCTCCCCTGGGCCTCTGCACTCCGGGGAAGGTTCTAGAGCCCAGGGATGTCTGAGCAGCCCTGTCTGACCAAAGCAACACTTCTCATCTCTGGGCCTCTGTTTATTCAACTGTAGAATGAGAACATCACGCGCCCCGGGTACAGTGTTTGCATCCCTCCCCCAACCAACCAGGAGGAGGGGGCATGCCCTCAGTGTACTAGCTAAAGAGGGGAGGAGGTGCTCCTATAAGTGAAATTGAAAAGTGGTGGGGGCTGGGCGATTGGAAGAGGCCACCAAGGCCTTCGACCCATAGGAATGCCTTATAAAAACCTGGCTTTAGGGGCACCTGGGTGGGTCAGTTGGTTAAGTGTCCAACTCAGGTCATGATCTCAGGATCCTGACATTGAGCCCTGCATCAGGCTCCAGGCTGAGTGTGGAGCCTGTTTAAGATTCTCTCCCTCCTTCTGCCCCTCCCCACCTCCTCCCCCGGCTCACACTCTCTCTCTCTCTCAAAAAAAAAAAAAAGAAGAAGGAAAGGAAGGAAGGAAGGAAGGAAGGAAGGAAGGAAGGAAGAAAGAAAGAAAGAAAGAAAGAAAGAAAGAAAGAAAGAAAGAAAGAAAGAAAGAAAGAAAGAAAAGAAAGAAAGGAGAAACGTGGCTTTAGAAGTCCTCCAGTACAAATTTCTTGAATGTGACATGAATTTTTGTATTATTTTGTGTCCTGTTCTAATAACCAGTCAAGCAAGCCAGCTAGCATTTACAATAATAATCGATACTAGCTACCATTTACGGATGGCTCACAATATGTCAGTCGTTGTACCTCAAGTTCTTCCGCAGCTGACAGGTAAGGTACCTATATTTTATCTGAAAGGTGCCTATATTTTATCCTCACCTCCAATTTAGAGATCCAGAAACCGGTATGGAGAGAGTAAGTGAGTTGCCAATGCCACAAGCCGGCAAGTGTCGGAGCAGGACTTGAACCCAGAGGCACTTGGTGCCAACACTCATATTCATTCCCCTCCACCACGCTGCCTTCTACAAAGTCCAACGGGGATTTGAACCCTTCCCCCCAAAGGTTGTCTCTTACTTTAGAGATTTACCAGAGCCAGGGCTGAGGGGTGTGTGCCGGGGGGCTGAGACCCATGCGTGTCAGGGGGGCTCAGTACCAAGTACAAATGAGAGGTATGGACAGAAAGGCACTGGACCCCCATGGCCTGGGCGATCAGGCCCGGCTTTCTGCACTGTGCAGGATAGAGAGGATTTCACCGGGCAGAGGGGCAGGAAGACCCTGTCCCACATCATTCAGATCTGGAAGGCTTTAGGTTTCCAGAATCCCCTCTGAAACTATGTTTAACCTGGATCCCAAGCGGGATCATGCAAGAAGCGGTTTTCAGCCCGCAGATGCCTGAAGTGGATTGATGGCCTTCTGAGACCCCGAGGCCCTACTCGGAGTGGTGGAAGGTGAGGCCCCATTCTCAGACTGCCTGGATCCACATCCCGGCTCCCCCAGTGATGGCCCCTGGGACTCGGTATTACCCTCCTCGAGCTCAGTTTCCTCATCTGTACAATGCGGATGATAGTCAAGTCTACCTCTCAGAGTCGTCCTGTGGATCAGATGAGGACAGGCACATGAAGTGCCCCCTGGTACATAGTAAGAGCTTGACCTATAATGATGAAGTCCAGGACACAGACCCCTAACAGATGTCTTGGCGGAGGGAAGTAGGACCTTACCGGGAACTATTTTGGCTTTTGCATAGTTTTCTAAAGTCCACACTATTTAAGCACCTCTCCCAAAGATACCCCGAGAACAGCCCTTACTTGCTCCCGGGGCCTCCCGGGGCACGTGGAGGGTGTCATAATCTTCCAAGGCCCTTCCATGGCTCCTGTCTCATGTACTTCTAACCCAGGAAGTAGGCAAGGCTGGCATACACTTTATGCCCATTTTACAGATGAGGAAAATGAGGCACAGACAGGAGCCTGTGCCCAAGGTCACACAACGAATTAGTTCCAGAGTTAGAACTTGCACCAGGGAGTTCAGATGCCCCAACCTCTGCCCTTTTGATAGATTACAGCATCCCCCTGTGAGGTGCAGGGTTGCCCCGCTAGTCGGGGACCCATGTTCTCGGACTGGTTTTACCGGGAACGAGCCGTGCATGGTAGGCAAATGACTTCTGCTGCTGCCCTCAGTTTGCTTATCTGGGAAACAGGGAAGTAATTGCCTAGATCTCACCTGCTCTAAGGCAGGGTCTGCTTCTTCAATGTCTGGGTCATTTTCAGGATGCCATCAAACAGCCAAATGAATGAGGTCAGTTCAAATGCACTGTGGGGATAAACTTGAAGTCGTAAAGGGCGGTGGGGTGGTTCCAACCCTCTGCCTTAGGGACACCTAACATTTGAACAGAGCCCTGTCATTCATAAGACACTTATATTCATTCATTTCATCCTTATTATGATCCCCATTTGATGGGGATCAGAGAGGCTAAGTGACCTGCCCCAAGTCACACAGTTAGAAAACAGGTGGGACTTGACGCCTACTCCAGTCCCATCTCCTTGTCTTCCATGGCTGCCTTGGTGGTGTGATTTTGGGGACAGTTCTATTGCTTTGATCTACAAGCCCAGTACCTCCCTGAATCCTGCTCAGTTCAGCAAATCTGGGGCTCAGGATGATGCTTCTATCTGCCAAACCCCCCAGGGCAGGCTGGCCCCAGCTGACAGACTCCGCTGCCCTGGGAGCAGCCCCACTGGTCTCGAGACCCAGCTCCTCCCCGTCCTGGGCCCGGAGTTTCAAAGCCACCTGGCAGAATTGTGGCTGTGGTGAAGGTGAGGGGGCCGCACAGGGGCCAAGAAGGGAAGAAGGGATGTGGCTTTCTTTTCCAGACCTGGGAATGAGGCTGGGCTGCAGCCTTCTGCATCCTATGGGCAGGGTCTTGCTCCCCGTGGTCTGGGTAGGCCCTGAAACCTGCAAGGGACTGGTGCGCCAGAGCAAAAGAGGGGCAGGGAGGCCTGACCCAAGCAGCTGGCTAGTCCCACAGACCTTCGGGCGTGCCCCACCCGGCCCTTGGCAGGTCCCCTAAGCAGGGCAGCCACACCCCTTGGCCCTGGAATGCCCCGGGGCCTCAGCTGCCCCAGAAGCTACAGCCAGACTCGTGGGCTGGGAGGCTGAGCCGGGCTACTTCAGCTTCCAGCCTGCCTGCCGGAGAACCCCAGGCAGGGTGCCCACAGCTGGGAGAAGCTGGCCCCACCTGCTCGGCCACCCTGCCAGGACACACCCAGGGCCCACAGTCCCCGGCGCGCCTCGGGCCTGGGGCTTGGAGCGGGTTGGTTTCTGTGAAATGAGTTCTGAGCTTCCCTCCCCTGCCAAAGGTGCTGGCCACGCCAGGAGTTTCCTGACAACTGGAATTCAGCTCCCCCCACCCTGCCTCACACAAGTGTGTCTCCCCTTCTCTTCCCCCCAATACCTCGTCCCCCCCCATCCACAGGACAAGACATGTGAGGGCCAGGCCAGGGCCAGGCCTGACAGTCAGGCCCTCCTGGGTTCTCATCCCGGCCATGGCCAGAGTTTTCCTGTCCCTGCGGCTAGGGGACTGAGTGTTTTTCTCCTGTGATCAGTTGCTCGGGGTCCTGCTTCACTGTTCTCTGCTGAAGCCTCTGAGTCAACAATGCTTCGTGCCTGTCCAGTTCGATATTCTGCGAGGCCTGTCCTCATCTGCTTTTCTCCATGCATTTTCCTAGGATCCCTGGGACAGAAGGAATTACTTGGCCCACTTTGCTGATGAGAAACCTAAGCTTATGCTGGTAAACACACTTGCCCAAGGTCACAGAACTAGGTAAGTGGCAGAGACCCCCCGACCTCCTGCCTTTGGCCCAGACTCTGTCCCCTGTATCGTGCTGTATCCCTTGCCAACGCCCACCCTCACCATCATCACCACTTCCATCTCCCCCCACACCCTGCATTGGTTTGGTTTGATCAGAGCAAGGTCTAGGACCACCCATAGGGGTTGAAGTAGGGGCAAAAGCCAGGTGGGCTTCTTTCCTCTTAAATTCTTACGGGGGTGAAACATGCTCTAGGGGACAGACTTGAGGGGTACCTAGGAGGGTGGCCTGAGAGATGGGCAAGGAAGAATGAGGGGCGGCTCCATACCCGGACATTGGTGATGGAGGGGCACAGAGGTATATGAGTGTCAGAGCTGCTCAGTTACCCCCTAGAGGAACCCCTTCTTCTTGGCAGCAGCTGCCTGCAAGCATCTAGGTGAACCCAAAGTGGGTATGTGGAGGCATTGCCCCCAACCCCTCGCCCAGGGGGTGGTTTGAAGCCTTTTACTTTGCAAAGTACTTTCACCTCCTTGATATTGTACCCATTTTGCAGATAAGGAAACAGAAGTAAAGTAAGGTCAAGGTCATAAAGCAATGTGGTTAAAAAACTGTTGAAGAACTCACATATGCGCCCCCCCCCCCCAACAAGGCCATTGATTTTTCTACTGCTATGCAGTAACCTTGCAGGAAAGATAGAAAGAGTGGGTTCTCTAAGGGGCTGCATGGCCTCAGGAACATAATGAGGGCCCTCTCCAGTGAGCTGGAGGGAGGCTGGAGGGGCTGGGGGCCGGCAGAGCACCCAGCAGGAGGGTCCCCCTGCTGACGGCTGGAGCACTGACCGGTGGCCCGTGGGAGTCTGGGCCAGACAAATAAAGTGGTGCCCCTTCAAGCTGCTGTTCTTTCATTATTTATTCATCCTTTATTTATTAGAGGATGAGGTGAAAGGGGGTAGGGAAGACTTGTTTTCTTTTAAGAAAAATTGCACACCTCTTTATGCTCAAAATAAAGGATTTACTACTTGTGTTTATTACAGGTGATTTCCTGAGCCAGAAAACTCCTTGGGAGGCTTATTAAACCTTATTAAGCCACTGAAAATTTAGATAATAAAATAAATCACTCGTCTCCCATAAACAGCCCCAGGCCCAGTGTTAGCAAGTTTCAGAGTCTCAGCTGCTTCTGGTGGCCTTTTCGGGTGCATCAGGACATCAGCCTGGGCACCACAGTGCTGGGGGTGGTGGGGGGCGCCAGCCCTCTGGGAGCACTCTTCTCTTCAGCATCTCTGTCCAGAGATGCTGTCTCCTGTGGGGGAGGGGGAACGGTTTCGATTTTGTTAGTTGTTTAAGGGGTTGCGTGTGGACTCTTGGGTTAAGTGGCACCCGATTTCCACTCTTCCTGGGGATATTTTAGTGTCTCTTCTAGAAGGTACCAAGGTGGCTTGCAGAGCTGGCCATCCTCTGCATGCGCTCTGCCTGCTCATCACCGTGACCCACGTGCGCCAAGGGCTTCCCTTTACAAGGGGAAAGAAGGGAAAGCCGGGGCCAGCCGAGAGGGCCACAGCTGGGGCGGAGAAAGGCCGAGCTGGTTTTGGGAAAGAGCATGAGGACTAAGGGCTGAGAAATGCCCGGGTGTGTCGTCTGCAAGGAGGTGCTAAGGAAGTGCCATCCAAGTCAGCGTTTACAATTAATCTCTGCCCTGCCGCTGAGTTCCAGGTGACCTTGGGCCAGCCAAGTTCCCTCTCCGGGCTTCTGTTTCTTCTTTAACGGAAGACCAGGAGGCTGCTCTCCTCAGACTGGACTGTTCTATGCTGTCCTCCAGCTAATCCACTGAAACACTCGGGTTCCAGGCTTGATCCTTGGATTCCAAGGTCACGAACAGCTCAACTCCGGCTATCTTGGGGCTGTTGCACCCAGCTGTGAGTTTGCTGGTTCTTTCTGTCCAGCCCTCCCCTGCCAGGGGTCACAGGGACGGGGAAAGAAGTGTGAACACACTTTGGGCTTTCAAAGGATGGGTGTTCTACAAATTCAGGGCGGGATGAGCATTTGACCACACAGAGTGATGGAGACCCAACAGGTTGGTAGAAAGTGCGGGCTGTGTGCCCTCACCCTGCCCCCCCTCGGGGGCAGGGTGAGGACACTGACTCTGCGTTTACCTCCCTGACACTCGGGTGGTCGGTCGTGGAGCCGACCGGTGGCGGGGCAGAGTCTGGAAGTTGCTTCTCCAGAATGTGCACTAATTCATCACAAACAACCCCTCAGGCCCTGTGGGAGGCTGTGGGGACACAGACAGAGACACAGATGGACAGAAAGACAACCTATGGGAGACAAAGTGTTAATTCTGAGCTGCCTCCAAGTGAGAGCAAGGGAAGCAAACTGGTAACTGAGATATACAGGGTGTCATTCCAGGGCAGTCGCTCTCCTGAACATTTTATGCGATTCTCTCACTTAATCCTCTCAAAAACCCCACGAGGTAACCAGTGCCATCATCGTTACCCCCATTTTTCAAATGGGGAGACTGAGGTAGAGCTGCAACTTGAATCCGGGCCACTGGGCCCCATGTTTCCTGAACAGGCCGCAAGGCTGCCTCTCAGCTGGTAGAGTTTGCCCTTTCTACGGAGGGCTGGAGAAGCAGGGAGGGAAGGGTGGAGTCCCTGGCCCTAAGAACTCACAATACAGACTTAACACTAGGAGCGCGGAGTGCCAGGCCAGAGGTGTGGACAGGTCCCCTGGGGGCAGGAGGCAGGGGCTCTGCGGGGGTCAGGGAGGGTACTCCACCGACAAAGTGATGTGGGGGCTGAGCTCTGAGGCGCCCAGGCAGCCGGGGTGGGGGGCAGGAAAAGAAGAACATTCTGGCAGAGAGAACAGTGTGTGGAAAGCAAGGCACAGGAGCTGGAGCTTAGCACAGCAGGATCAACAAGTAGTGGGGTGCTGGGTTTCACGGCTGTTGGTCACTCTTCGGGGAGTCTTGGGGGGATGGGGAGGATGGGGAAGCAGGGAGGTGAGGCCTCACAGACATCTGGACTGTGTAAGAGGCCACGGGAAGGAAGTCTGGGAAGGTTCTGGACGGGAGAGGAATCTGCCTGGCACTGCATTTGGGGTCGGTGTCAGCAAGAGGCAGTCCCAGAGTGGGTAGGGAAGGGCAGCTGGAAACCAGCTAGGAGACTGTATTTTCTGACCCATGAAGTAACTCCCCATTACTCACAGCTACGCCCCTGCCCTTCTCTGGGCGTCAGACCTCAGGGTGGGATTGGGCGGGGAGGCGCTCCAGCGGAGGTGGGGGCTGGGGGGGCAGGAGGGCAGAACCACACTCCCAGGCCTCGGCCCTGGAAAAACACTTCTGCCTCCCTGCCATTGTCCGCTTCAATGTGCAGACGGGGCCCAGCTCAGCCGCCCAGCTGGATGGCCTCAAGGATCCCGGCTCGGCCTGTGTTTTCCCAAGGAAGTGAAACCTCAGATTTGCCCCTGATCTTGCTCTTTTCTTCTAAGCAGACGCCATCCACCACGAGAACCGCCTGGTGTTTGGCTGGGAAGAACAAACTGGCAGCTTGCAATTTTCAGGCTTAATTGCACAGTTACATATGATAGTATTATATAGAACTTTTATTGCACTGGGAAAGTCCAAGCACTTCCTTTTCCTATTTATATTCCAGCCCAGTCTCTCCTCTGCTGTAATGTCCTTCCTTGCCCACTGCTGAAGCCGAAGGCTGTTCGGTTCCAGGAGCCCTTTCCAAAGAAAGGACAATTGGGATGTGAGTGGAAACTCATTTTTCATGAGTGGTTTCCTCGTGGAATATCAGTCAATCAATTCACAATGGTCAACAATTACTCAACTGTGTGCTTGACCTGGGCTGCACACTGTGTAGGGTTTTAAATAAGACCCCAAACCTGCTTTTGAGGAGCTTCCGGCCTCACTGAGCAGGTGAGACTAACCCACAGCAAAATATTAGACAGAGATAAGAAGCAAGAAGGAATCCAGTGTGGTCTGGGTGCTACGATTAGGAATGTGAGGCCGGTAAGGGAGAGGTGGGGGTCCAGGCTACACAGCAGGACCCCAGTGCCGGGCTGTTGTGACGGGGAGGCCACGTACTGTTATGCAGCAGGCATCCCTTTGTGAGTGCAGCGCCTGGAGTCCAGCCTCCCCTGTAGGTTTGGTTTCCCCAGTGCAAACCTCAGGAACAGGAGCCTGTCTTCCTTCTGCCATGTCCACAAGTAACTACGCCACCCCCAACCCTCACCTGACCCTGCCCTCCCCTCCCCACCACCATTCGCCACTCATCTTCCATCTGCACTGAGAGTTTTGGTCAAGATTATCACAAATTACACTGAAAATACTCTCAAGGCACAAGAATCCTCATCCGCGCCCCCCTATAGTCCCCAGCCTAAAGAAGCCTGGCTGACCTACTGACGAGCTGGAATGGGCTCAGTGATTTCCTCACACCTAAGGAAGTCTGGTCCCCCTTTGAAGTCTCAAGATCAAACATATTGAATAACAATTATAAAGTTAAAAAGTTAGAAGAGAGTTGGCAAAAACCCATTATTTGCAGAGGATATGATTGGATACTTTCCTATATAAACAATGGACAAGTTCAAAAATATGTTAGAGGAGCCCATTTACTTGGCAACAAAAGTAGATGTAACACCTAGGAATAAGCTCATAAGAAATGTGCAAGATCCATACAAAGATAAGTGACTGAAGCACTTTTTAGAAATACTTAGGTAGAAAGATACACCCAGCTCTTGGGTATGGAGCCATAATGTTGGAAACATGCCAGTGCCCCCTAAATTGTTCAATAAATGCCATATGATCCCGATAGATATCAAACAGAATTCCTAATTAGATAAGTGGACTCTAAAGTTCATGCAGAAAAATAAGCATTTAAGAATGGCTGAGAGAGTTTTGAAACAGATGAGTAACGGGAGTAGGGAGACTAGCCTTACCAGATAGGAAAACACATTATAAAGCCATAAACATAAAATATTTGGCACTGGATCCTGAACAGTGAGACAGATCAATAGAAAGCCATAGACAGTCCATAAATAGACTCATATAAATTCATATCTGTATAAATTTAGCATACAATAAAGGGGGAACTCATGAATTTTTCAATAAACAGAACTGGGACAACTGGCCAAATCATATAGGAAACAAAACAAAACTTGGATCTCCTCCTCACTCCTTATGCCAAAATAAATGACAGGTACAGCAAAGATTTAAAAGTTTAAAAAAAATCACGAAAAGGAAATATTGGAGAATGAGTTTATAATCTCAAAGGGAACTGCTTCTCTAAGTAAGACAGAAAATCTAGAAGCCATAAAAGATTGATACATTTGACTACGTAATGACTTAAAAATTCGTGCACATCAAGAAATCCATAAGGAAATCAAAGCACAAATAAACTGGGAAAAATATTTGCAAAACATATGATGAAGGGCTAATTTCCTTTATAAAGAGAGCTTATGTTAAATCAGGAAAAGATCTACAGCTTGCTAGAAAGATTGGCAAAAAGCACGAATGGGAAGATCACAGGAAAGGAAATACAGACAGCTTTTAAATATGGGAAAATGCACAATATCATTCAGCATTAAACACATAAAGATTAAATAGAAATACATTTTAATTTTCATCTGTCTGATGGGCAAAAAATAAAAAATTCTGATGACCTATAAATATCCCTTATAGATTTTTATCTTACAGTTTTATTATCACATGTGCCCAACTTATGGACAAAGATCACCCCCACAACATTGATTCTATAAGCAAAGACTAGAAGCAAACAACATGTTCATCAATGGGGGGTAGTTATATACATGGTGGAGTTCTAGGCAGCCCTTAAAAAGAAGGAGGGGTACCTGTATATGGCTATATAGAGAACTATCTCTCTGATTTAACTGCAAAGCATGCTGCCTAGTGCATGGTTTGTTGCCATGTTTGGAAAGAAAAAGATGACCGCATACACATATTTGTTTGCAGATGCATGGGCTATCTTTGGAAAGACACACTAAAACCTGGTTACTGGTGTTCTCCAAGATGGGGTTGGAGAACTGCCAGTGAGGGGTGGAAGGTAGATTTATTTTCCTATAGTCACTGTTGATATAGATGATATTTGGATTTTAAAGCCATTGCTATTAAAAATATTAAGTGATTTGGATTCTTTCCCTTCTTTCACAAATTCCCAAATCTTCTGTGGGGTTTTTTGTAATGTCTGATCACTGTCGGTTTGTTGTAGGGCTTTTCAACTACTCTGTCTCAGTTTTTCTGTCTGTAAAATGGGATTAATCACACTGGGCTGTCTATCTCAGAGGTGGTTATGCAAATCAGATGAGAATTGGATGAGGACAGGCTTTGGCTGCCATCAAGTTTTGTAGGATACAACTGTAGGATATTACGGGTGGCCCAGGTTCTGTCCAGCACCTACCTACCACATAGCAGTATTCCTGTGGCTAGAAAGGTAGGCCATGGGTGAGAGGGAGATTCTTCAATAGTGGAAGAGCACATGGTTTCAGCCTCAGGAGGCTGTTTGCTATTCCGACACAGGGAAGAGTAGGAACCCTGATGTGTTTTTAACATTATATGAATGGCAGGACTCCTAGGAGGGTCTGGCTGCAAATGGTGAGCATGACAATAATCAAAACCTACCGCTTTCTAGTCAACCACTTATTTCACATATATTAACTCATTCATGATGCCCATTTTACAGAGGTGGCCGCTGAGCTCTACAGGGTTGAAGGGACCCACTCAAGGTGCCCAGACAGTAAGAGTCTGAGCCCCTGATCCCTGCTCTGTACAGAACGTTCTATGGCTCCCTTTACGGGACCCCGCCATCCCAGTCTGCCCATCATGGTCCTTTCTAGTCTGGTCTTGACCTTATTTCTCAGAGTTGTCTAACCTAGACTCTCTCTTTGCTTTGCCTTCCAAACACACCACGCTCATTTCAGCTTCTGCACCCGTTCCTGAGCCTGCTCACACCTCTAGTCCCGCCTCTCCTGTCATCGCAGTCTTTTCAAGACCCTGTCTGAATCTTACTGGTCCCTGTCTAACCCAAGGTGACTTTTCACTGTATGTCAGTCAGCCCCCAAGATGGTCCCCCAGTGATCCTCACTTCCCGGTATTCACATCTTGTGAATTCCCTCTCACATTATATCAGGGTTGGTCTGTGTGACCACAGAACACAAGGATGTGATGGTGTGTGATTTCCAAAACTAGGTTATAAGAGACATTACCACTTTGGCCTTGTTTTCTCTTGGAACTCTTGCTGTGGGGGAAACCAGCCGCCATGTTGGGAGATACTTAAGGAGCCTACAGATAGCTCCAATGGGAGGAACTGAGGTGTCCCCCCAGCAACCAGCACCAACTTGCCAGCTATGTGAGTGAACCATCATAGAAGCAGGTCTTTCAGTCCCAATCAAGCCCTAAGATGACTGCAGTCCCAGTCAGTCAATATTTTGACTGCCATCTCATGGGAAACCTTGGGCCGGAACTCCCCAGCTAAGCAGCTCCTGAATCCCTGACTATAAAAATCATGAGGATAATAAATGCTGTTGTTTTAAGCTGCTAAAGTTTTGGGGGCTCTTTTGTTATGCAGCAACAACTAATGAATGCACATTGCTTTCAAACCCTTTGGGAGTTGGGGCCTTACCCCTTGGCCCTCGCCCATTTACTCTCTTGCCTAACATTTCATGTGTGTAATCTTGGCTTCCCAACAAAATAGTAAACATGTGAGGGTTATAATTCTCCTAGATCTCCCGTCATGCCTAGTTGGAGGGCTGGAGACAGGGACGGGGCCACAGTGATTTTTCTGGCTTACTATTTGTGAAGGGAACGTAAGTAAGTGAAAAGCCATAACATGCAAGTGCGGGATGCTTCCTGCTCAACCAGTACCCACCTAAGTATGCACACAACTCACAGAATACCTGCAAACCCACCATCTAAGACCCACAGCTCACCCTCACACCACAGCATTCCTGAGGGAGCCTTCTGAGTGTTCCCCAGTGAGTCAGACTCACAACCCACTTCCAGGGGTCTCCCAGAGGGCGGGGGTGGGGTGGGGGGGAGAGAAGAGGGCCTGGAAAGGGCTGTTGTCTTGTACTTACTACACGGAATGCTACTTGTGATTTACTGCTTGTTTCACACCCTTTCCAAAAATATTTCTTTCAAAGCCAGAGTGACGGCCTTCTTTCAGCATTTCTGACATTCAGTTCTGAATAGATGGTGTGCTTAAGCCCAAAGAAGAGTTTAGGAGTTTAAGCATCATAAAGAAAAATACTGTAAAGGCAACTGATGCTTTTAAAGCAGTCCCCACCCCAGTCCCTCATGGAGCCAGAGCTGCCTGCCCTGTCCCTAGAGACACAGCTCCGAAACCACCCAGGCTCTTTTCCCTAAAAGCAGTCGGTGGGAGGACATGACCCCCACCTCCCCCCCGCAACTCCCTCCCACCGCCCATCTCCTTCCCAGGCCAGCAGGCTGATTTTCCAAGACTAATCAAAACAGGTTGAAGGGAGGAGGAGAGTCCTTTTGTAAAATGGTGTCTACACAGACACAGACCCCCCCCCCATTTTTTTGGCTGGGTGGATGGAGGGGACCAAAGATACAATTATAACGGAGCCCATCCTCTCCCACGAGACCCATTTTAACCAGTGTGTAATAAAGCCCCAGCTCGTCCACCCTCTGATTTGGGTCAGATGAGATGAATTTTTAGCTTTTCTGGGGAGTTCGCGCCAGCGGGGGAAGCAGAGGACGGGAGGAACAAACAAATAAGCCACAGTTCCCTGGAAGAAAGGAAAAGTAGCGAGCAGACTGAGCAGGGGACTCAGGAGGTCGCCCTTTGCCTCCTACCACCATGTCTCTGCTTCCAAGTTAGCTACCCAGGTCCCAAACCTTGGCCGAGATCACGGGTCTCCCTCTCTTTTGTCCCCTTGCTCCTGGCATCAGTGAGCCGTCCCAGTGCCACCATCTTTCTCATCTGTGCTCTCCTCTCTGTTCCTGCTGCCGCCACCGGTGCCACCACATGGCCCTTGTCCACCTTGCTCGTCTGTCTCCTGCAGATTACCTGCCTCCAGCAACTGGAAGGCATTACCGGCATGCCCGACTCCCACCATCTCAGCCTTGCTCATTCTGTCCTGTCTGCTGAATCTCCCTCCTGACCTCCTCACCCTCCTTCACCGCTATTGGGCTGATTCTTCTTGCTCATCCTGAGTAAGAAGAGATCTAGGAGAATTAAAACCCTCACACGTTTACTATTTTGTTGGGAAGCCAAGATTACACACATGAAATGTTAGGCAAGAGAGTAAATGACCAGGCATCATCTCCAGGAAGCCTTCCTGAATTAGGTGACTGGCCTCCATGCTCCCTTCCTTGCCTGTCTCCTAGCCCTTAGCACATGGAGATATGGAAAATGGGTGTTCTCGTGATCGACCTGAGATGTGGGGTGCTGGGGGTGATAGGTCAGGACAGGGGTAGACAGACCACAGTGGGTGTGACAGGATGACCACTGGAGTGTCAGGGGTCCCTATAACCCGTGGGGTGGGAGGGGCTGCCAGGAGGGAGAGAAATGTGTCCCAGTGCAACCCCGAGCAACCACGGAGTGTTGGGGCTGGGATGGGATTGGACAGAGGTAGAGAGAGGATTGTGTGACCCCGCTCCAGCCGGCAGAGGCCAAGGACTTTTCCACGCAGTGAGGGGGGCAGGACATCTTGGAAGTGGCTACAGGCAATTTGTAAAGCTTTAGTTATTAAAATTGTAAAAGGAACAATGTGTACCCAGGTGCAAAGCTCATCAGAGAGAAGGGTTAGGGAGGAAGGTGTCCTAACTGACAACAGCAGGATGGGGCAAAAGTTGGATTACTTATAAATGCCCCCAGGAAAGTGTCATTCCTTCCTTTTCCCCTTTGCCCCAACACTCACCACGGTCTGCAATGGAGGGGCCAGCCAACGGGTGCGGTCCTGCCCTGGAGCTCTTGGCCCCTCCTTTATCAGCGCTGGTCTCACCCTCTCCAGCCTGAGCCCCGGGTCCCTCCAGTAGTCCTGGGCACTCAGTAAGCAAGCCCCTCAGGCTGTTGGAGACAAGGGTGGGGGGTCTTTAGACCCAAAAGAACCCCCAACTCCATTAGTATGCTGAGCAAATAATTTCATACACACACATGTATGGCTAGGTTTCAAATGCATGCAGATGGGATTGTAATGAATTCAACACGAATGTACATAAAAACATGACTGAATTATAAGAGGCAGGTACAGCCAGCTGGAGCTCCAAGAAATGTATTGAGCTTCAAAAAGGATCCTCATTTTTAAAAGGATGGGCCCACAGGACCAGAACATAATTGCCTTGACAGTAGGGCTTGCTCCTCTGTACCCTGCACGGGATGGAGCACAGAACTTCTCACCAGCAGGCATTTGGCATATGTTTGTTGAGTGACTCGTTGAATGTGTGTGGGCCCGATTACCTTGAAGTGGTCAGTATGACCTTGACTTTCCTAAGAAGGAAATGACTGGGAACATAAATAGTAAAGAATGGTAGAGCCCTCAGTGAGCATCAAACGCTGTGTATGCTTCATCCTTCTCGTAATGCTGGGCCCAGCCACATGCTGTTTTATGTAGCAAGGAAAGTAAAACGCTAAACCAGAAAATTTACATGAGCTAAAACTCCCAAGAAAAAAAATGGGAGAATCTTATGTCTTCCGATGAAACAGTTTTGGATAGGAATAAAAAGGATTTCCTCTGAAAACTTTCAGCCCAGTAGTGCTTCACAAATGCTATAACCTCAAAACATAACAAACACAACCGCTGTGAAATGCTCCATTTTGTTCTCGGGTATTCAGTTTGAGAGGTGAGGGGAGCATCTGGTTGAGAGGCGTGATCCCTGGGAGAGGAGAGAAGTTCCCTCTATCCCTCTCCCAGAAGGACTTGAGTTAGCTGGAAGCATGCATCACACAGGATTTCTACACTATTTGGTCTACAGTATCACTTCTGTGCTAAACATCATATCATGTCAACCCAAAGAACTATTGAACCCTGAGCGTGAGTATTTTTAATTCCATGCAGCATTTCTTGAGCACCTACTATGTGCCAGGTATTGAGTGGGCTCTTTTATGTATATTAACCTCATTTAATCCTTCTGATAACCAACCCTGTGAGCTGGTTGTTTCTACCGCCATTTTCCTATGAGGAGACAGAGCTAGGACCTGGGAAGTCACATGTCCCAGGCACCCAGTAAGGAGTGGACTTCCATTCTCCGAGCTCCAGTGGAGAGCATTCAAAGGCCCCAAGCTGGGATAATGGTGGAACCACTGGAAATATCATCTGCAAACATCTGAAGAAGGCTCCTAGGATGTCAGGGCTGGACAGGACCTTTTCTAGTTGAAGATGCTGAAGCTCAGAGGGGAAAAAAGACTTTTCCACCTAGTTACGGCAGCAAATTCAGCATGCACTTCCTGTCATGGCCAGGAGCTCGCTCTGGCACAGGGACTGCGGTGACCACATGGGGTCCACCTTTAGCTTCCCTACGACTCAGCTCTTCACTGTAGGGTGGAGGCCCAGGCAACGATGGGTGGGAAGAAGTCTGTGACTTTGCCAGCCAGCACTCCAGCAAAGATTGGAACACACACTTCTCACCCCAGAGGTACCCTCCCTCCTTCTCACAGCCCAAAGCCCAGAGGGGAGACCAACTCATCCTGGTTTTCCCAGGACTTCCCTGGTTTACTCATTCAAACATTCTGGGAATCCCCTCTGTACCCCACAACGTGGGACAGTTGGTCACCCTAGACCATCTCCACCTTCTTGTATATATCACCCTCCTCTGCTGCCTTTGATGGTCACGTGACCCCACTGCACTAGAAAACAGTGTGGGGCTTTGGCCCCAGCCCACACCCTTGAGGGACTGCCCAGACCTAATCAATGGCAGAGGAAGAATTCCTGCCATCATCCTGGGTTGCTCAAACCTGGCACCTTTCTGCTTTCCCTGTGAGGTGGCAGCCCTCTGTCTCAGGCTCCCAGAGGGACCCAGGGCAGGGAGGGGCAGAAGTGGGGGAGGTAGGTGTGATGGGCACGGGAGGAAGACGGACAGTTGGCAAGACGGGTCATATAATTAAGGGAAGACTGATCACCGGGGTCAGCTACAGTCCACCGGGTGGGGATGTATTTAGAGTTACATGGGACTGTGGGGACCACCTGATTCCATGTCTTCGTTTTGCAAGTCTTGGGAAAGCTGAGGCCTTGTAACTGGGAGGTTAAGAGCCTCCATAGTAAAAGCCATGCCAAACTCCTTTTTGTACCCAACCCAGAACTTTCATGGTATCGTGTGTGTGGCAGGTTCTTAACTGTTCGTTACTAAGGATGGTGACCATAGTGAGATTTATCTCTGGTAATCCAGACCTCTTAAGCAGATCTCTCCAAGTTAATGTCAAAACAAGGCTAGAGAATTATCTTGGAAATTTGAGCAATACGGCCATGCAGGATGGGAAGGTGGCCCCAGTCCACTGGGAAATAAGCAGGGTTGGCCTCACATGTGGGTGGCTGCTGGATGGGGTAACTGGAGGCACCTCACAGAGCCCTACCCACCCCAGTGTACTTCCACAAGCTTGATAGGATGCCATCAGGCTTGCTGTTCCCTCTCTTGGGAATTCCCACCAGGAGGCATTTTTAACAAGAAACTCTGTTGGTAGGAATACCAAAGCCATTTTTATGCCACACCCAAGGTTTTGAGGATTTCTGGATTAGCCCAAGAGTAGTAGATGTGAGCTCATCAGATCGAGTGCTTGTCTCCTTGGAAGACCCAGGGAGCCTGCCCCGTGGACCTCAGGCTTACTGTCCATGCCCCTAGCTGTGGGAGGCAGGGGAGAGAAAGAATGGTGACAGGAACAAGGAGAGGAAGGGGACTGAAGTTGGGGCGCCTCTCCAGGAGGAGGGAATGCAAGGGGGAAGGATCGACTCTAAGGTGGGACCTAGCAGTCTGTTCTAGAGGAAAATAGCAGAAGACGGCCTAGTCTCGAGTGGCAAAATCCACAGTGGGCTTCTCTTAATATTGGCTCCCTGTGGGTGTTATTAAGTAGCCTGCCCAATCCAAGAGAAGGACTCCATGGTCAAAGATTTCAACTGCCAAGACCTGACATGTCTCTTTGATTTGGGAGAGATCTCCACTGTAAAAGCCTTCGTAGGAAGCTCCTGTTAGGGGAGAGGGGGCTCCTCCACTCCCACCCCCTGGCAGTGAGCTCATGAGCACATAACCCAGGTCAGCCTAATAGACACGGCTGCCGGGACTTTGAGTCTTAAGTGAGTGACAGCTTGCAGCACTGGTTTGTGTCTCTTCTTTGCAACTATGAGCTCAAATGACACAAATGTTTGGGACACCAGAATACCAGAGCCCCCACTGGAGATTCACAATGGATATCACACACACAAACACACACACACACACACACACACACACACACCCTTCTGAGAAAGCCCATAGTAAAGAAACCTGTTTAACTTTAACTCTGCATTTCCCAAACTTCTTTACTCTTTCTGCTTTGCCTAACACCTTTCAATATCCTATAGGACCCGCATGACAAGGACGCCCACAGGGACATGGGTATGAAGCTGTGCTTCCCAAACTTTTTCAGTCATGGAATCCATAGAGGAATACGGTTTTCATGGCACCCAGGAGTATGGGGGCTCCTAGGGGGTTGCTGGTCAGCTCAGCTGACGGGAGGGAGGGGGTTCGTGTTTGGGCACGGAGCTACTGGTTGGGAAGCCTTGGAATAGAGCGCAGAGCCCTCTGGGATAAGAGCCTGGAGGTCGGCCCTCCTGCCCTGGCTCTGGCTCAAATCAGCCTCCCTGAGGTCACATAGGTAGTCGTGGCCTAGCCTGGGTCTCCAGATGCCTTGCCTGGGGCCTCCTCTACCACATCACACAGCTTCCTGTCCTGAGCTCTTGGAGAGGTGGTCTTATCCAAGGACATCTGTTTTCTGTCATCAGATGAGAAGTGGAGGGTGAGGCAGCCCATCTTCCAATCTATCCTCCGTCCCTGGAATTAGCTCAGGGTCAGGACTGGCCAGCAGTGTCGTCAGCCCTCTCCTTCCCTCAGCAACCAGTGCCTGGATCCAGCCCCAGCAGGCAGCTTCTGGGAGCTTCCTGTGTGAGGCAGCCCTGCCTTTGGAGGCTTCTTGCCCCAGCATGCTGTGTCTGCTCTGTCCTTCACCTGCCAGCCAGGAGTCATCTCTTGGCTGGCCAAACCTTCGGCTTCAATGCTGGGCACCTTCTGAGGCTCCGCAATTGTTACAGGGCACTGCTGGGGCCTGGCCCAGTACCCGCTGCGGGGCTATGAGCCCTGGTTTCCAGCCCATCTCTGGAGCCCTCCACCTGCCCACAGCCTGCTTCATCCAGACTCTGGAGCACCATCTCTGGCCAGCATCACATGTGTATTGCAGAGGGTCTGCACACGCCACTCACATGGGTGCTGCCAAGCCCTTGGGGGGCAAGGGTGGGGGGTGACATGCCACTTACAAGATCAACCATCATTACTGGGCTTTGACTGAAAGCAAACTCGATTTCATACACCATATTTAATGCTGAACAAGAGGCGGGTATGCAGACACCACCTCCGTGGCCGACAGCGCCCAGAGCGCACACCCGCACATCAGTGAAGCAGCCACGAGAGCACAGATGTTGCAGCGAGGCAAGGGTACACACGCAGGATGTCAGCAACCATGGGGGTCCTCCCCGCTCTCCCCTCCACGTCGAGGGACAGTCAATGTTCAGCCTCCCCCACCCACCCTGTTTCCAAGATCTCGAAGAGTGAGTCTGCGGCTGGAGAGAGAGGCGGGACTGTTCACACGGTCACAGAGGTACTGCTCTTTGAGTTCTCAGCATGTTGTGAACACAGGAGGGCAAGGTGCCGCCGCTGGAAATCAGGAGTCTTCCGTGTAAGATCCCGCTCTGCTCTCTGCCAGAACGGGTGACCTGGAAAGGGTGCTCAGCCTCCTGGAGTCCCAGCTTCCCTCTATAAGTGAAGGGGGTGGGACTGCCTTTAAGGTCGCTTCATGGTTTTATAACCTACGAGGCTTTGACAAGTAAAACAGCAGTGGAAGATCCAGGTATGGAGCCCAGGATGAGCTCTTTTACTTCTCTGGGTCTTGGTTCCCTTATTTGTAAACCGAGGTATATGATATTATTTGTCAACTTGGCTAGGCCAGTTTCCAGATACCTGGGCAAGCGTCAGCCTACATGTAGCTGTAAAGGTATTTTTTAGATGAGATTAACATTTTATTGGTAGGTTTTGAGTCCTGTAGACTAGCGTCTATAATGTGGGTGGGTCTCATCCAACCAGTTGAAGGCCCTAAAAGAAGGAAGACCGAGATCTCCAGAGAAGGAGAGCATTCTGCCTCCAGATTGCCTTCAGACTCGAGCTGCAACATCATCTCTCCCCCGGGTCTCCAGGCTGCCAGGCTGCCCTGTGGATTTTGGACTTGACAACCCCCCAAAACACATGAACCAATTCCTTAGAATAAATCTCTGTCCTCTCATTCTCTCTCTCACTCTCTCTCTGTCTCACACACACACACACACACACACACACACACACACACACACACACACACGCTAGATGACTCTGGCTAGCGGAAAGTAGCTGGATGAGTTAGTGGTCCTCAAACTCGTGTCCTGTGGGTTTTGCCCTGGCTGCACATCAGAATCACCACAGGAGTTGTTAAACCCACCAGTGTCCACACCCCAGCTCCGGACCAGTTGAATCAGCCTCTCCAGGGATGGGGCTGGGGCATCAGTGTTTTAAACTCCTCAGGGCCTCCCCATGGGCAACCAAGGCTGAGAACCATGGTCGAGTCACTTTGGAACTTATTAAAACTGTATATTCCCCGAGCTCCACCCAGGACCTATGATTCAGAACATTTGGGGGTGGGCTCCTGGAATCTCCAGATTGAACACTAACCCAGGCACACGGGTCAGCTGCCCTCTAAAGTTTGAGAGCTCTGGGCATGGATCGCCTCTCAGGTCCCTCTCTGCTTGGGCAGTCTCTCCTTCTGCAGTCCGAGTTTTGGGGCCGGAACACACAATTCCCTCACAGGTGCAGGCCAACGATATCACATCAGGAGAAGCCCGTACAGCCCTGTTGTTTGAAAAGGGGACACGTTCTGTATCCTTCCTCCCCCCACCAAGAGCACGTGGCACCTGCCAGGTAGGTCACCTGCCCTCGTAGAGGGCACACACAGCGTCCCCACCCATCTTGTCTCCCCAGCCCCCATGCAGGGCACGGCACAGACGAGGTGCTCATATGTCTCTGTTGCTTCACTCACTGAATGAACGCATTGTCTCCTCACCGCGGGGCTCAGCCCTGTCCAGGTGTTTCTGTGGGTGGCGCGCCTCTCCCCTTCCGCTAGTCTCCCCTGCTACAATCTAGAAGGCCCTTCCCTTCCTTGTCATCTCAGCAGCTGGCCCTTCTCCAGGGTCCAGCTTACAGCCTTCCCTTTGAAAGATCTTTGCCAAGTCTTCTCTTTCCCACCACTGAGTCTGACTGGACCTAGGGGCAGGCTGGAGAGCTCTCCAGTTGTCTCAGCTGCCTCTCTTCTGTGTCATCTCCAGACTGGGGGCAGTTAGGGGACGAGCCCCCCTCCAGGTTCACCCACGGCTGGCATGCGGCAGGCAGCTGGGAGAACGCAGGGCACAGGCAGAAGACATCTGTGCTTTGTGGTCAACAGAGGCTCAAGAACGGCAGCCAGCCCCTCTAACCTCTCCCACCACCCCACCCGCCATATGGGGGAGCCTCTATTATCAGGAACAGGGCTTTGGGTTGTATGTGCACTGTCTTGGACCCTGTTCCTTCTGATGCCAGGGCTATGCTCTGAACCACTAGACTATAAGGCCTTCCCACTGCCCTGTGAGTGGAGCAGAAAAAGGGTAGTTATTGTCCCCAGGAAGGGCAAGAATGAAGAGGAGGATGTGGATCAAGGATGTAGATTCGAAAGAGGATCTGACGGAAGCTTAGGCAGCTAGTGGTTGGGAAGCCACTTCCGGGGGGCTGGCTGTGACCACTGGAGGGGCAGCTCGGCTAGACCTTGCACATCCCCTCCATGAGGCTCCTGGAGGCCCCTGAAGCTCCTACCCCATGTTCTAGGTGAGGCAAATGAGGCTCACAGAGCTGAAGTAACTCACCCAAGGCGTCAGCACTCCTGTGTGGCAGGGTCAGGACCCGGGTGGCAGGTCCATGTGACTTTAAGGGCCACTAAGTGAATGCCAAGGAGGCAGGTGTGGACTCATTCCTTCCTCCTCTCAATAAATACATGGTAAATGTGTACAGTGTACCAGGCATTGCTAGGCATATAGCAGTGAACAAAAGTCCACAAGGAGTTTACAGTCAAGTGACTGAGGGATGGAATACTTTTAGGCCAATGGTATCCTGGAAGGTCACAAGGCTGGTCCTGCCTGCCTGGCTGTAGGACTGTCCCCACCAGGACCTTGCATGCCGAGCCCCTGGCTGCAGACTAGTACCCGGCCCCCGACTGTGAAAGCCACGAAGGCACTTTCATCAGATGATGTCACTGGAGTCAAGTATAGGTGCCACCTTGCTGGTCGAGGTCCAGAGGCAACAGGAGGAAGAGAAGGAGGAAGGTTGTGCCCTATCCCAGCGGATGCCAGCCAAGAGCCCCAGCAAAGCTGGAAAGAACCTGCCCCATCTCAGTGGAGGGGCCACACCTTCTCCCACACAGTGTTCTCCTGGAGAAGGGAAATCCCCCGCCCCTGAAACAGCACCAAGAGGTCAGAGATGCCTGCTGAGTCACACTTTGCCTCCCGATATCCCCATTATGTTCTTAAAAGTCGGCAGCGGACTAGAAACAGAAGCCCAGAGCAGCCGTCGGGGCGGGACAGGTGTCTGTGCATGTTGGGTGGAGGGGATATAAACATGCCATCATGGAAGCCTCTGGATGAGAAGCATCTGGAGAGCCAGACCACCCCTGCCCCCTCTGTGCAACCCTCCTCTTTCCTGATGTCTCTGTGCTGATCCTTTCCTTAGCTTCATTCTGAGCCTGGGTTCTCCCCTTTCCCAGCCTATGTCCACCCAGCTTAGTGGCCCAGAGTTCCCATCAGATTATGCACCAAGACTTCTCGCTCAGAAAGGGTGCATGTGTCACTTTGTGTTACAAGTACCTTCCCCAGCCCTGTCCTTGAGGGCAGGGACCGGGACACCTTCCTTTATGCCTGCAGCACCATGCCTGGTCCATAGTAGGTACTTAACACATGCATGACAAATGAATGACAATTTCACAAGAGCTACGGATTTTCAGGTATTTCTCTTGCAACAAGACGCACTTGATACAACAGCACCACAGGAACTGTTCAGCAGATCCAGGGATCAGCTCGCCCAGGGGTCCTTGTTAGTGAACGCAAATGATGACTTTAGATTCTCTGAAAAACTCCCAATTGTTTGTAATTTTGAGTAAAGAAACCTGGATGACACAACAACAACAAAACCACAAATAACCCAACCCCAAAATGGACGAAGGACATGAATAGACATTTCTCCAAAGATATACGAATGACCCATAATCACATGAAAAGACGCTCAACATCACTAATTATTGCAGATAGGCAAATCAAAACCGCAATGAGATACTACCTAATACCCATAAGGACGGCTACTCTCAAAAAAAAAAAAACAACCCAAAACCAAAAACAGAACATAACAAGTGCTGGCGAGGATGTGGAGAAATCCGAACCCTTAAAATGATGCAGCTGCTGTGGAGAAAAGTATGGGGGTTCCTCAAAAACTAAACGAAGAATGGCCATATGACACAGCAGTTCCAATTCTGTTCATTCTTGAACTGATATCTGTACCCCTGTGTTCATAGCAGCATTATTCACAATAGTCAACAGGAAGAAACCACCCCGAAGTCTATAGATAGATGGCTGGATAAAGAAATATGGTGCCTCCATAGGGTGGGATATTATTCACCCCGAAAAAGGAATGAGGTTTTGACACAGGCTACATTATGAATGACCCTTGAAGACATTACACAGAGTGAACAAAGCCGGTCATAAAAAGGCAACTATTGCATGCTCCCACTTGTACAAGCTCCTTTGAAGAGTCAAATTCATGGAGACAGAAAGTAGAAGGGCAGTTACCAGGGTCTGAGGGGACGGTGGAACGGAGAGTCGGTGTTTAGCGTGCAGAGTTTCCCTGTGGGATGATGGAAAGTTCTGGAGCTGGATGGTGGTGAAAGCTGCACAACCATTAAATGTACTTAATGCCACAGACTTATACACTTCCATGTGAATTTTACATTTATGTGTATTTCACAGTAAATGAATGAATAAAGGAATGGATGGAGCACGGATGCCTCTTTGAGGAATTTCTTGAATTTATTTAGACTCAGACAGCCACAATGTCTAGTTCTAGCTGTGTGAGATCTGGTGACACTTTGCTTCTCTGAATTTCAAGTCCCTCCTCTGTAAAATGGGCTAAGAATACCCCAAAGGGTGGGGGGCGGAATACCCACGTTATGAAACAGATCCAAAGACTGAGTGATGTTCGATAGGAGACGTGTAGCCCCGGGGCCAGGCGTTCATCCTCCCTGACCCCTCACCTGTCACCCTTCTTCCCAGCTGGTTCCTGGGCAGTAATTTCTGCTGGCCAGCTGTGCCTTCGGTGCCCACATCCAGCTCACCTTTCCCAGCACCTGCAGCCTTCCCCCAAGTCCCACTCCTGAAGGGCAGCTGCCAGCCTCCCGTGATGCAGGGGGGGGTGGGGCAGAGCCCTCCCAGTGCCTCCCCAGAGCGCTGGCAACCAACAAACAAGTGGAGGCTGAAATGGAAAAGGTGGAATTTCACTCTCTGTGGGAAGCTTGTGGTAGATGTATTTTTAGGATGGGAGAGGGAAGAAGGTATTTTTAGGATAGGGTACTCGTCCCACTACTTCTCAAATCCCCTTTACCAAGAAGAGCCACCTCTGGGGGGAAGGGAGAAGCGGGGGCACCCAGGGGCCTCATCGGAGGGGTGAGGCAGCCGCCCCCTACCCCCTGCAGAGCAGGAAGTGACCCTGTGCTTTGTCCTGGGGCCAGGACCCCCCGGGGTGTTTGACCCCCGGCCAGAGCCCTGCCAGCCTCCCTTCCAGAACCACCTCCCTTTTGGGAAGGGAGCCTGGGGTTCCCTTCCCCCTGTATGGCCACATCCCCATTCTCCCTTCAGGATGACCTGAAAGGGAAGTTTGTAAGAGGAAAAGGAATGAAAAGGATCCTATTTAACAGCACATACTGGGCGGGAGAACTTCCTGACAGGAAATGCTGTGGAAACCGGGCCCAGTCTGGCCATGGAAAACTGGTTTGGCTCAGAACTGGCCAGAGTGGACAGGAGACCTCTCGAGCAGCTGTACGTCGCAATTAAACTGGACTTGTCCGAGGTCACTTTCTTTCTTGTCCCTCTAAGCAAGCAGACACTATAATAATCTGTACACCACAGGGGGGAAAAGGTACCAGTTTTTTTTTTTTTAATCCAAGAAAAACCCCACCCTAATTTAGGTTGCAGAGACAGAAAGGGCTACTGGTTCGGCTGGCAAATCAGCAGCAGATGTAGGCAGCTGAGCCGAGCCAGGCTGAGCAGGGCCACTGCCACCCAGCCACCAGCCTGAGTCACCCGGGTGTGGAGGGTGGCAGCAGTGGGCAGGGGGGCGGTTATCTTTATTCTCGGGCTGGGGTGTGGGGTACAGGAAACAATAGAACAGAAGAGTCCTTGGGGCTGGGACTGGCCCAGTGTTGCAGGCAGGTAGAGACAGGTTCCTGGCAGGCTGCTCTTCTGCGCCAAAGAATTCAAACAGGGCCTCCATCTGCACAGAGAGAAGTCCTCTCCGCCCCCTCGGCCTCTCCCTCTCCTCCCTGCCCCACACAACAAGACCTTGCAATTCCCTATTTGCCGGGCTAAGTCTGGCTGTGGCTGGTCGGCTGGTCTCCGCCCCTGCTTCCCCACCCGCTTTCTCTAAGAGCCAGGCCATCCTGCCGCTGGCGGGGGTGGCTCAGCCCCGGCCCCCCGGGGCTCCTGTTCCCGATTGGGTTCTAACCCCTCTCCTCCGTGTTCCCTTTTCTCTCTGCTCCCCGATGCCTTTCTTGTGATCCCCAATGGAGATAGAGGCTCTTAGGGGGAAGGCCCTGTTCCTGCCTCTCAGCTACTGGCTCAGCCTGCAGTGGGGGGGGTCTGGTGACACTGTCCCCTGGAATGTGAGCTCTCCGGAGCATGGAGCTCCCCTGTCTTGGTGGCACAAAGCAGGGCGCAGCGAGTGTCTGTCACCCGAATAGCTGAGTACCACTGAGCATCAAGGCTTAGAACATCCCAGCACCCCTCTAAGGCTGGCTTGGTGGCTCCTTGTATAAAGAGGAGGATTTTCATGATATCCTTGAGTCAAAGATAGAAGTCCGCCTGGGACAGAGTGCCCTGGTTTTCCAAGCCCTCACAAACTTTCCCGTGATAGAAAGGAGAGAATAAAGGGCTGCTTTCAAACATGCACAGAAAACAGAATGGAAACATTTTTCATAGGAAGGTCTCAGAGCTCTACAGCCTGAGGAACAAGAGAGGGAAATGGCAGGATCAGGGACATTGGCCCATCGGAGGAGTACAAACCCAGCTCTCCTGCCATCCGAAGGCTTTCCCATTCACTGATGTTCTGGGGGTGGGTCACACAGTTATTAATATTCTGGCACCTTTTTTTTTAAATCTCAACTTTTCCTTGGCCCTTTGACTCCTCTAGTTAATTAAAGCCACATCTTTGCCAGTATCAAAAATAGGTCATCTGTTAAAGTGCACAGAGAAGACAGAGGTGGCACAAGTCAGGAGAGAAAAGAGAGGTGTTTTACAACTTTCCTGGTATACAGGCCTCTGTGGATTTTCTCAAGCACTGCTTTTCCTATCCCCCATGCGACAGGGACCATTACTAAGAAAGGGGCATTTGAGCATCAGTATGCGCCTCAGACTGTACGGCGAAGCAGACTACTTGGCAGGCAGACCTGGGCTCAACCTATCACCGTCTCCCCGCCCAAACGCCCACGTTGTTCTACAGGAGACAAGGGGCACAAGAGGGGCCCTCTGGTTTTAGCTGCACCTGTTTGGCGGTGGCAGGGGGGCTGGGTGGCGATGTGGAAGGGCTTCTAGCCCAGCGCCTAGAGACGGAAGCTAGACGGAAGCAAGATGGAAGTGCCACAGCCAGCCCAGAGAAGAGGCACTTGTTTAAACCTCCAGGGACCTGCTGATGTCTGGGATTCCAGGAAGCCCAGTAGTGGCCCTTCTTCCCCGGCCATGGACTTAGTTGAGATCAACGAGGAGCATGCAGTGCCAGGCTGATTTATCCCACCTCCCATCTCCCCATGCCCAGAATGGGATCTGAGGGCTTAACCTGTTAGCTTCTGGACAGCAAGAACCCCAGGCCTGCTTCAGGTTCTCCTCGAGGAGGGGCATATAAATTCCTCCTGCTTTTCCTCAGAGGTGGTTTACCTCCTCCCTGCATCTGACCAGGACAGTGTTCAGGTTAAGCAGAAGGGCTGGAGAGGGCCCACCTGCTCTGCTGGCTAATGCCCCAGCAGGAATCAGATACATGGGTTGAAGATGCTCCAGTCTCCCCGAGACTCCAGCCATCCTCTGCGGACTGAACACAGAATCGATCTATGTGCACCTAAGGCAGTGTCTGGCACCCGAACTCCGTGCTGAGGGAAGGTTTGCTCCCTGCCCCTCCCTCCCTGATCTTCCTCCCCAGGGCACGTTGGGGCAGCTTCACCAAGTGCCCACTGAGCCCCCTCTGTGTGACAGACCTGGGCCAGGTGCTGCCAGAATGAAAAGCAAGGACCCCACCTAATGAGTTGCTTCCATGTCACAAGTACTTTGTGAGGTACTTGACTCCCATACCCTGGTTTGATTTCGTTTTCACAAAAATTCTGTGAGGAACTCACAAATCCCGTAGTGCAATGGGCTCTTCATTAATAATCATAAAGGTCAATGTGGGAAAGGCCTGGGAAATAAAAACAGAAAGTGCCCCGGAGCTCAGAGGAGGGCAGGTTGGGGTGGGGCTTCCCTTGGGGGAAGGGCCACCCATAGCTTTTCCACATCCAGGACACTAACTCCAAAGACTCCCTGCTTTCCGAGCACCTTGATCTGACAGTAAGGCCCAGGTTGATGCTCAGGAAAATTCTGGTTGCTCAAGTGACCGGTCCCCCCAGCAGAGCAGAAGTAAGAACCCCAGAGGCAGGAAGCACAGGGTAGGGGTCCAGGCTTGGCAAGGGCCTAGTTCAAGCTACTGATGGACCTGCACCTCATTGACCCACTGAGGCCTCGGGACAGCGACTACTAATTGGGTTCCACAGTGAACCCTCCAGACTTGCGGGCCAGAGCCAGCGGTCCCACAATGCACTGCTCCACTGAGAGCTCCCGGGAGCCCAGGTGCACACGGTCCCTGCATGCACCACCCCCCAGAGGCCTGGCCGGGCTCACCTTTTCCATTCATCTAATTAAACCGAAGAGGAAGCTCCAATTAAGTACTAAGCTGGCTTTAATGCCCCTCCTTAGCATCTGACGTGCTCTGACAGCCTCTAAGTGAGAGAGCGCCCAAGTGCCCTTCTAGCAAAAGCAATGAAGACAGAGTGGAAAGAAATTTATGATATATTTAGTGGGGGAAAAATGAGTGAAATAAAAAAAGCATCTTCTCCTCTACGGTTTTCTTATTATAAAGACAATACAGGCTCATTCTTAAGAAATCAGAAAATACAGAAAAGGAAAAGGAAGAAAATAAAAAGCACTGTCCATCCTGGCTATTCAGGGACAGCCCCACGTACACCTTGCAATATCTATATTTTTATATAAATAGGTATTTTAAAAATGGGATTATATACTATAAACTGCCTTGTAATATGCTTTTTTCCCCCCACTTAACAATATTCATAAATTTCCATGCTGTCCCCACTGCCTTTGCTAGAAAGGAGCGGTTAGGGGCTGTCATAAACACCTTGGGTGTTAAAGTTTGTACTTAGTTGTTAGTTGACGCCTCCTCCTTGATTTGACTTGACTTGTTGGAAGAGCATTGGAAAGAAACACACAGCCTATGAATGTACACTGATGGCTATCTTGAACAATTTTGTCCTAGAACAAATATTGGAAGAATTCTCCATCCTCTGGGTTTCTAGCATCCATCTCCTCTAAATAAGGAGGGTCTTCTGGATATCTGGACACTCTTAGAAAGCAACCGTGAGCGAATGGGGGTCCCTGTCCTCCTGGGATTCCCTGAGATCTGTGACCTGGTCACCAGGGACCCAATTGCTGAAGTCTGTGTTCCCAAGGGAGTTAAAGGGGAAACGGATAATAATACTCAGTCAATTGAGACAAGGCAGATGGTCAGACTTCAGGCCCACCTGAAAGTAAATGTTTTGGACCTTAACTCTTCAGAGTGGCTGAATTAACCAGATAACGGTCAGGCCTGTCCCCCATAGAACCTTGGAGACTAATTTTCCTACAACTGAGCATGGTGTGAACAAATCAAAAGTCAAAGGTCAAAAAAGTTCCAAAGGTACTTTGGAATGTCCCAGAGGCCTCTTGGTCTTGTGTCCATGAACATTTCAATACAGGAAATCTGTTGCCAATTTCCTTGTGTGAGCGGGGGTGACATTTAGGAGAAGGAAGAGGGTGGCACATGAAAATTACCACCGATGATTCTGATATGGCACCCTCCGAATAGGACCCAAACCTCCTACCTCTCCTTGTGCAATTCATGCACAAAACCAGGGAATGAGGAAGGATGTGTGGAGCATCCCCCGCCCTACCCAGATAGACTGAGCCTAGTACAGGGCCTGGCATGGTAGCTTGAGACAGCTGAATGGCTGGCTGGCTGGCTGGCTGGCTGGATGGATGGATGGATGGATGGAGAAATAAGCAGAGAACATAGAGTCAGGCATGCATAAAGGACACCAGGGGGTTTAGCTGCTTTAGCATCAGATGCATGTGAGAAAATGTCAGGAGATGAATGTCTGAAGATGCAACAGCTAACTGTGGCAGAAACAACACTTAATGAGCACTTGGTAAGTGCCTGGGCTCCACGCCAGGGCTTTCCATGGCCAGGACTCAGGCCCGGCCTGCTGCACCGCTGTCTCCTGGGTTGCCAGCATGAGATGGTGGGGAGGACTCCTCACAAGGCTCTTTCCGTCCCCTAACCTTCCGCAGCTCACATGGCTGGCTTCCAGCCTGAGCATAAGCTGTGTCCACCCAGAATGAGAGTGTGCCAGGGTGTATCCTGGAGGGGCTGGCTGCTAGGTAGCCAAGCATCTGTTGTTTCAAGGAGCAAGCTGCCCACCCAACATGAGTCTTCTAAGGAAGACAGAGTTGAAGGCCTGAATGGATCTCAGATGGTTCCCTCAGGGTTGGCGGTGACAGGAGATTTGGGTACAGCTGGCTTTTGTCTCTAAGATGGCCCTCTGGCCTGTCTCCCAGGATTCCAATATCCCTTAATTCATCTGTTCATTCATTCATTAAGAATTATTGAGTACCTAGAACGTACCAGGTTCTGCCCTAGGGAAGGAGTCCTAAACGGGGAGAGGCATAGTAAAATCTAAAGGCGCTGTGTCTCTAACATCTCTGACATGGGAACACAGGCCCCCGTGGGTCCACGCTACACCCCTTAGGTGCCCCTACACAGATGGGGACGTGGGCTGTCCCACCTCTGTGGAGAGAACACAGTGTGGCCAGGCACCCTTGACCCTGGCGCTGACACCCAGGCCCACACTCCACAGGGAGCAGCTGGTCTAGCATGGGGAGAGCAAGCTTGCAGGTGCACAGGGGAGCAGTCGTGGGCTACCCTGGGGCACAGCAAGGGTGGGAGGGCAGCCCCAGACCAGGTGAAAGCTCAGCTGCAGGAACCCCAGTGTCCTCACACTAGAGTGGCAGAAAAAACCAGAGAAAAATTGTTTCTGACTTCCACTGTGGCCAGAGTTTATACACAGCAAATATGGCATGGGAAACATAGGCTATACTTTCGTAACGGTTATTAGGAATTATGGAGGTTTTTTTTTTAAATTGAGGTGAGATGCACATAACATAAAATCAATCATTTTAAAGTGAACAACTCACAATACTGTCTCATCACCACCTGTATTTAATTCTGAAACCCTCACCCTAAAAGAAAGCCCCATACCCATTTACCAGTTACTCCCCACTCCCTCTTCCTCAAGCCCGGGAAACCACCAGTCTGCTTTCTGAATACTTCATATAATTGAGATTACAACATATGACTGTTGTGTCTGGTTTCTCTCACCTACTGCAATGTGTTCATGGTTCATCCACTTTGTGGCATGTGTCAGTGCCTCACTCCTTCTTATGGTGGAGTACTAGTCCATTGTGCCGATATACTACAATTTGTTTATTCATTTACCTGCTGATGGATAGTTGGGTTGTTTCTACCTCTGGCGATGGTACATAGTGCTACAAACACTTGCATACAAGCATTTGTTGGAGTCCCTGCTTTCACTTTGTTTGATCGTATGTCCAAGAGTGGAACTGCTGGGGGGATTATAGAGTTATTGGAGCTACAGTGAACTGAAAGGGCAGTTATTCCAATTTTATGGACAGGGAAACTGAGGCCTGGAGAAATGCTTTTCCTTGCTGCGGGTCACCTATGTGTCCAGATGTGAGGTGTGGCCGGAAGCCAAAGTGTCAGAGGCTCTTCTTAGTTCAACCACATGTAAGTTATGACATGTCTGTTGCCCGCAGTATGGCATCCATGGTGTCTAGCTCACTGCCGCTTGCACATGATAGGCTCCAGATATTTAAGGAGTGGATGAATGAAAGAAAACATCTCCCCCTAGTTTTTAAAAGTATGACCCACTTTGAAAAGGGAAGTCGCCTTATCCCATCTCGAAGGGTCAAAGCATCTTGAGGTCAGAATAAAATGAGCCCAGCATCCACGTCCCTTGGAGGAGACAAACGCAACCAGAGTAGGATTGGGGGGTGCTTGTCACTCCATTCCCTAATCTGTTCCTTCCTTCCTCAGCTTCTCTTCGCCACCTCCCTCAGTAGGGGGTGAAGCTGGCTGTGTCTTAGCAAGCCACTGTGGCTCAAGCAGAAAGTGGTCAGCTCACCCCTCAGCCACAATCTCTTAGGACCCACGCTCACAGCAGAAGGTCCTCACTGGGCAGAGGTGGTGGGCTCAAGCCCGGACCTAATATGAATTACATGTTGAAATAATAATGTTTTGGATATACTGGGTTCAAGTATATCCAATAATATGATAGGTCAGCTGTCCCATTGGGCTCTCACAGTGCCAAGTGATTCCATCTTGTAGGGCATGATGGGGTCCCAGGACTCCCTGCCTGGGGGGCGACAGGGGGTCCGGGGAAAGGGTCTGTGCTAGTAGAGACCAAGCGAGGGCACCTCCGCTGGTAAGAATGCCTAGTCTGCTGGCCAGTGAGCGTGTGCCCAGGGGTCAGAGGGCTCTTCCCTCCCTCAGCCGCACAACAAGGCTATCCTCATGACCCTGCTGCTCCAGACACAGGGAAGGGGTGTCACCCCACACTTGCAAGCCCCACTGACATCCTAATGGTTCCTCTGGACCCCACCTGACAGTGAAGCGACATCTCAATGGCTCTCTCAGCTGCGAGGCAAGAGCTCGGATCCCACCAGCCCTACGTGGAGGACGAGGACTTCTGAGCCAGCAAGCCGCCAACCTCGGCACTCAGGCACCTGGGCTCAGGAAGTCATCGGGGACACCTCTAATCGTCAGTGTAGACACACTGGCGTATTTGCCTGAGCCTTCCAGGTCGCCCCTCTCACGGTTCCGCGTGGACCCCAGTGAAAGCCCACGGGCTTTGCGTACTGACATGAGGACAGAGCTAAAAGAGCCACAGATAGTTCTCCACGAAAGGAAGGAGCAAGGAGGGGCTCGGGATTCACCCTCCCCACTCTACTCCCCATGCCGTGCCCTCTGTGGGCCTCTGTTCTTGCAGCTGTAAGGGCAGGAACAGCCTCCGTGCCAGCCCCTGAAGCTCTAAGTGCCCTTGGCAGTGACCTCCACACCCGGCATTTGTGCCCCTGACACGGATGTGTGACACAGGCCGTGGCTGACACGCCCCATGTAATGCGCAGGGCGCTGTCCTGACACGCAGGCTGCCGTGTGTGCTTGGCCGGTCCCCCTGTGGCGACTGCACACAGCTAGCCTCCGAGCCCACGATGCCCATGCTTCGCTGAGAGCGGCTGCCAACCTCTCCACCCTCCTCCTTTGCCTCGGCCACTCCAGAGAACCCGGACAAGCCCCCGTGCTCCCTCCTGTCATCTCCTTCCCCGCTTGGATTCGTGCCTTCTTTCATCCTCTCCTCCTCTGTGCAAGCTCTCAGCAGCCTTACTGCAGCCTCCTTGGGAGCCAGACACCCGCAGACCTACAGCTCTGCCTGGGGAGCCCACGGCCGGGAGCGCCGGGCAGGCCTGCACGCAAGTCAACGGGCTCCAGAGGGTTACGTCGGAGGATAAACCCGCTTCCCGGGGAATAGTGGGGGGAGGATGGGAGCCACCTTAGAGGAAGTGGCCCCTTGGGGAACAGAGAGGACCAAAGCCCGGCGGCCCTGGTTGGTTGGCCCTACTGGAAGACCCGAAATGCAGGGAAGAAGCCACACTCCCCCTGCACCCTCCAGCTCCCTTCCCCGTCCCACGCAGCACCCCCATCCCCCTGGCCCACAGTGGCTCTCTCCTACCTGACCCTACAGACCCACAATGAGCATTTCGCCACTCCTGATGCTGATGCTTTGCCCTCCTATGACAGATCCCATGAGGCCCTGGACCTCCACTCAGAGTCCTGTGCCTTCCAGAATCAGGGCTGGGCATGGGGCAGGTGCCCCCGAATGATTCGGGGTTCATCTGTTCATCTTAGTGACGCAGCTACCAGGCAAATGGTGCTCCAGGCTGCCGTCCTGCCCCCAGGCAGGTGGTCCTTCTGTTCTCGAACCTGTGGAGCCCTCAGTGGGGCCAGAGGGATTCCAATTTGCCCTGGGGAACTGGCCCTCTGCTAAGATACCACAGAGCTTCTCCTCTTCCTTAGGGGAAATTCCTTGAAATACGTGAACAACAAAAGCTAAAGTGATGGTTCTTCTTGATGCAAATGCTCAAGAAGGGCAGGAGAAACCTCCCGTGTGGTGAAAAGGAGACCCAGGTGTGTGTGTGTTGGCGACGGGTGGAGGGGGGGAGGGCAGCTCCCCGTCCTCAGCCCACAACACAGCCTCACTTCTGGGGAGACTGGTCCTACAGGTACACAGCGAAGGGGCCCTGAGTCTGCATCCGACTCCGGTTTTCTGCTCCTCGGCGCCTCCGGAACTCGCCAGGGCATGGCTGGCAAACATGTGTGACGTAGCTGTGTGAGGGAGGCAGCTCTGCGGCTCACCTCACATCAGGAGTGATGCTGCTCCGTCTAAGGGACTTCTTTCCAACCCCCCATCAGGGGCCTTCTCCCATTTTCTTTCTTTTTTTTTTTTTTTTAAGATTTTATTTATTTATTTGACAGAGAGAGACATAGCGAGAGAGGGAACAGAAGCAGGGGGAGTGGGAGAGGGAGAAGCAGGCTTCCAGCCAAGCAGGGAGCCCGATGCGGGGCTCGATTCCAGGACCCTGGGATCATGACCTGAGCCGAAGGCAGATGCTTAACCGACTGAGCCACCCAGGCGCCCCCTTCTCCCATTTTCTTCACCCAGTCCCCATTCCCCAATCTCGGCAGCCTGCCCGCAGGTCAGCAGGTGTCCAGCGTCAGGTCCAGCTCAGCAACATGTTTTGAACCCCTGTTAGTGCAACTCTAGGTCTGAGCTGCTCGACACGGAAGCCGAGAGCCGTCCGCGGCTGTGGGCACACGAAGTCGGCCAGCCGAAGGAAGGTGGGCTGTGGGCATAAAACAGATGCCGGATTTCGAAGACTTGGTACCCAAAAAAAAGGGAAATAGAGCATTAGTAACTCTTATATGAATTACATGTCGAAATAATAATGTTTTGGATATACTGGGTTCAAGAAAATATATCATTAAGATTAATATCACCTGTTTCTTTTTCTTTTTTCCATGTGGCCACTAGGACAATTTTTTTTTTTTTTAACTGAGCACAAGCTTTATGAGATGTATTTCAGAGGTACAATTCAAAGGGCTTAATAAGAGAACAGAGAGAGACACAGCAAGAGAGGGAACACAAGCAGGGGGAGTGGGAGAGGGAGAAGCAGGCCTCCCGCGGAGCAGGGAGCCCGATGCGGGGCTCAATCCCAGGACCCTGGGATCATGACCTGAGCCGAAGGCAGACGCTTAACAACTGAGCCACCCGACCACCCCCACTAGGACAATTTTTAAATGCCTGATGTTTCTATAAGACAGTGCTGGTCTATACCCCTGGGGGTACCAGAAGGCTGGTCCCCACCCTTTGGGCTTCACAACGGTTTGGGGCCCTGGAGCATTCCAAATGAGTTGAAATTAAAATAGTCCCCCCAAAGTATTTGTTTTCCACATAATTATGCACCATCCCCTTGTACCACTTGCTGGGAGAACCCTCCAACACACCAAACCTCAGAAGGGGCAGCAGAATGTGGGAGCGTCTGGGGCCGGAGGTGGGCTCTGATCCATCATTTTTCCTCCGCAGGTGAGGCTAAAGGTAAAAGTCTCCCACAACCCGGTCTCTGGATGCGAGCACATGGTTGGCCATGCTGGGAGTTTCTCAACCCACCTCCATTCCTACCAATCATGTCACTTATCTGCAGGGACCCAAGACATGACAGAGCCATCACTGTAATCCCACTCTCCTCACCATCACCCTGCTGGGTGGGTGTGGGCCCAATTTATGGACAAGACAACAAAGGCTCAGAGGGTTAAGGGACCCAGCCTAGTGCAGGCTGCTCCCGACTGCCCCTCCACAGAAAGGATCCAATGCATGAAACTGTTGGGGGATGGGCCTGGCCCAGAAATCAGGCCGCATGTCCCGGATTCAAATCTCCCACATTAGGTGATCTCAGATAGTGCTTTCCCCTCCCGAACCTCTAAGTTCTTGAAAAGAAAATGGAGGCATTGGTGAACAAGACCAGTGTTTAACTTTTTAAAACTATAACTCACTATAACATTTTTCTTCCTGACCAGGAAATAAATCTGTATGTGTGTAAAACTGAGTGAAAAGTTTGATTGAATATTTACTTTAACTACATAATGATGTATGTTGATATTTCCGATTCTGTTTTTCTGTCTCTCTCTCTATTTTTTAAGCTGGGGGATTGCCCTCCACTAGATTAGTCAAATGACCCATCATAGGTTGCCACCTACAGTTTGAAAAACATGGTCCTGCATGATTGATTTCCAAGCGCCTCTCCAGAACTAATATCCTGAGGGTCTGTTACTGACGCCAAACTGAAAATCTGTAAGCACCTTGGTCTCGGATCAGCTTTTTTTCCTTCTCAATACTCCTCCCTCCCCTCCAACTCCTTTTCCCCTCTTCTCACGCTCCAGCCACCCCCACCTCCTCACACAGGCGAGGCAGAGAACAGAATACGTTTCTCTGCACCCGAGGGCATGCTGGGACCAGAGAGAGAGACAAGGAGGCTGCTGTACAAAATGTTGCCTCTGACCCCCAGATCCTCCTTTCTGGAGGCCATTTGCCGAGATATGGAAATCTCTATTTTAACGGAACGCATCTCTGTTATAGAATTTGTTGTAAAGGGTTTTACCACCCAATCTTGCAGCAAAATCTGTTTCAGAGCCCAGAAAAAGATGAAACTGAGAAGTTCCCCTGATGGTTAAGTGGTGCCTGTATAAGGTGATCCGGTTATTCCTTCTGATTATGAGGTTATAAAGTGCCTCATTTTAGCAACCGCTTTCAGGAACTTACTTTTCCTCCTACCTTGTCCCTTCTGTGGCCTAGGATGAGGAGCTGACCATGGCCTGATCCCACACAGTGAATGCTGAATTGTGTTGGCAGAAACAGACCTTTAAACACGGCGAGAGTCTGTCTGGGGGTTGTTGCAGGGACAGCCTTAACCTCCTTGCTGCCAAGTGTCTGTGGGAAGCCTCTACACCTGAGCGTTCTGGAAGCTTCCGTGGGCATGCGGCCTCCTCTGCAGCCAGGTTCCTTGTCCATTACTGCTTGGTGGATGTCCCACTGTGAAGTGTGGCTTCCTGAACTAGGAGGCAAGCAGGGGCACGTGCTCCCAGCCCCACAGCAGCTAAGGAGGGTGGTGATGGCTGCTAGGGGAAGGCCCGATCCCAATGGAGGCTCAGCCCTCAGAAGGCAGGGGAAGGGAACTGGCAGCCAGGAGCGGAGCTCAGGGGGCAAACAAAGAATGAGGTCCTGCCAAATATGCGTCACCCCCCTGCCCGACTGCCTGGTGTTCTAGTGACCCTCTACCTGTTGCCTTGATGGGTTAGTGCTCTGTTTCGCTTCATACCTTCTTTTATTTCAATTGTCATATTAGGACCTATTCCACCTTTGGCTTTGGGATAACTCCTAGGAGTGGTGGCAGGTGACTCTTGGGGTCCTGGCCAGCCTTCTCTCACTGCTCCTGTGCCCCTCAGGGCTGACTCCGGGGTGGGGGGGCAGCAAATCTGCACTTCCCTGGGGCATTCAGCCTACATTCAGAGACCCCAGTGCGCATGAGTCAGGGATGGGTGAGTGGCTCAGGCCCCAGCCCCAGGTCTTGGCTTGTGCTAATACACATTCAGACCTGGCATGGCCCAGACGGGCTTCTCGGGCTCTCTGGGCCAGGTCTGAGAACCGCCCCCCTCTCCATGCTTCTTGGGTTCTAGAGGACCTAGTTTGCAGCAGCTGGCAGGGCATAGGCAGAAATGATGGCTGCTTGCATGGGGTAGAGTATCAGGAGCCAGGAAGAGCCTCTCTCACCCTGACCCTTTTCCTATTTACCCTCAGGCCTCCTTAGCTGTCTGATGCCCATAATTCCACAATGAAGCTTCATTCCTTTGGGGCAAGCCGAACTTGGGACTTTAGCCCATATTAAAATGCCCATCCCCGGGAGTGGTGTTATTAAAATCTTATCAGTCATTTACCTCTTAGAATGAATGAGTTCATTCAAATCAGTTCAGCTGAACTCAAGGGCCTAGCTTGTATCTGGGCCTCTGCTGGGCCTATGGTGGATGGAAAGGTGAGAAGACATAGTCCTTGCTTGCAAGGCCCATAGGCCTTGGGCTCTTTTCCTGAGAGCAGGCTTTGAGGAAGGGATGCGAAGGTGCTGGAGAAAGGAGGAGGGGGGGGGAGGGAAAGAAGAGCCCCAATTCCCCACCCGGGCACGTTGTGATGCATGCCCAAGGGGACTCATCCTTTCCCCGCCATAGAATTTTCCTCACCAGAGAAGTCTGTCACAGGCTAATCGTGGACGGGAGTTTGTACTGTCTGAACACATGTGAACTGATAAGGAGTACAGGATGTAAAAACACAGCCCCTAGACCACAGTTTGCCTTTCTGCTCTGCCCTGTACTAGCTGTGACTGAGTGAGTTATCTAACCTCTCTGCGCTTCCGTGTTCTCATCTGTCAAACGGGGAGGTTAACAGTGTCTACCTCCTAGGCTTGTTGTGAGGATTAAAAGAGTTGGTAAGGTGGGCAAACTTATCATTAGTAGTTTCTAGAATCACTCCAAAAAGATGTAATTGTCTTATACTTCAACAGTGGGCCCGTGTATTCTGCTTGCTCCCAGATAAGATCATGGACAAGGGGATGAGATGTCCTATATTGGAGCAGTGGTAGGCATGCTCCAGTTTATTATAACAAGGCAGGTAAAGCAGCAAATGCTGGGATAGACTCAAAGGTTTCTGATAGATGACAGCAAGGGCAGAGGGTGGGCCTGACTGAACTGCTGAGGGCAGCTTTGGTCTGGAAGCAATACATGGGATCCACAGACCACATTCCTTTCAGAAAGGTTAAGGGGCCAATGGATAGGGGCATAGGGTTTGCCAACAGGTTGCCAGATAATAAAATTGTGTCATTAGGGGGAAGTGACACTTGGCACTCTCTAAGAGAATGTAACCACACCTGAATGTCTCAGGTGGTAGGTCCCCCAGACAGGGAAGGGCAAGATCAGGCAAGAGTGTGAGCACCCTGCTGGAGGGGGCAGGGAAGCCCTGTTGTCCTAACAGGAGAGGGATGGTATCACGTCATCCTTTTTCCAGAACTTGGTGCAAGAGTTACGATATGACTGTGGGTCAGATTCCAAGCTTCATGCTCCCTTCACTAAATTATGCTACCTTGTTAAATATAGAATTTTACTTTTATCAGCACATATATATTTGATTTTAAAATTTATACATGTTCATGAATAAAATTTGGAAAGTTAAAAAAAAATCATGTTAATAAAAAGAGACTGATACCTCTCTTGTGACCTCCTAAAACTAATTCTGTTAAAAAAAGAGTTGATAATGTGATTTTAGTGCATGGCTGGTAGGACGCGCTCAGTAAATATTAGCTAGACTTCATATCCACTGGTAGATCTCTTCAGGGGAAACTGAGTGTAGACTGTGCAGAACTGGGCTTTGGGCTCACTGTAAGGAATGCTGGTCAGGGACAGATTCTGGGACCTCTTACAGATGTCTGGGATCTTCAGAGCCCCCTCCCTTCTCTGGCCAGGGGCCCTGCCTGTGTCCAGTGGCAGACTCAGTGACCCTGACCCGGGTAGGAGGCCTCTGAGGGGCTCTGGCTCCTTCTCCGGGATCCCCAGCTGCATGGAGATCCCTCCTGACCACGCACGGGCCATCTCAGCCAGAGGTCATTAGAGGCCAGGCCCCTGATGGGTGAGTGCTTGTCCCAGGCAACTCCTGGTTGTCCTGGCAGGGGCGGGAGGGGGGCAGTAGGGCTGCCTGTCTACTCCCCCTGCACTAGTCAACTCTGAACCTCACTGGCCAATTCACCTTCTTAGCAAACAACTTGGATCATGTCATTCTCTAGCTCAATCACCTTCAATGGGTGATTGGTACTTTGTACCAACTATGGATACTTGATACTTAGTACTTCACCCATGGCATGAAGGACAATTCCTTAACCGGGCATTCACTTTGCCCCCACCTGCTTCCTGGGCTTTTCTTTTTCTCACTGCTGTTCCCACATAATAGCTAATGGTGAGCACTCATTGAGTCTTAGGCTGTGCTCTGAACAGCCTCACCAGGTAGATACTATCATCATCCTCATTAGAGGATATTAGACCCTCATTAGAGGATAGATAGGATATTGAGTCACAGAGAAGTTAATAAACATACTCAAGGTCTCCAAGCTCGTTGATGGAGCTGGGATTGAACCCCAGAAGACAGGCTTCAGAGCGGGCGTTCCTATTTGCAGTCCCATGGGGCCACACCCAGTGTTCTGTCACCCCAGCTCACTTCCTGTTCCCCCAACACCCATGCACGGTCCTGCTGCTCACATTCGCTCTTCCATTGCCTGGGATGCCCTGTCACCCTTCAGAGTCCGGTCTCTCACCACAGCACAGTCCATGCTCCAGGGGTCACATGGAATCAGCGAAGGGTGCCCTGCTGCTCAGGCAGAAGACATCCTTCCCTGTTTCCTGTCTTGGAGATGCACACAAACACTATTTCACCTGCCTTATTGGATCCCAAGGGCTCCTCTGTGCCTCCTTGGTCTTCCTACAGCAGCCTGAGCAGGCTTAGGACTGTTAAATGAATGAATATAGGATGTGCAATAGGTTATAAACTTGGCACACACTCTAAATACTTCCCATGTCATTTAATCCAATTCTGTGTTGGAGGGAGTATTATTATCCCCATTATGAAAAGAACAATAATAACAACAACAACAACAACAATAATAATAATAATAATAATAATAATAATAATAATAGGTCCCATTTATTTAGTGCTGAATCTGTGTCAGGCACTGTGTTAAAGGGTTAACATATATTTTCTCAGTTAACTCCTTCCAACTATTCTGAGAAGTAGCTTCAATTACTCCCACTTTCCAGATGTGAACACTAAGGGTCAGAAATGCTAAGTGACTTGCCCAGGAGCTGCTTGGAGCCACCCCTGAGTCTTCCAGTGCTGGCTCCTCGGTCCTGGCTATTTGCTCTTGAGAACCCACTATCCTCCCAGGCCTGGATGAGTTACCCAGAAGGCCCCCAAAAGGACGACATCTGAGTTCTATGAACAAAGACAAGATGTGCGAAAGTACCAGCGCCTTCGGGTGACAAGGACACTGGGTTTCCTGTGAAAAGGCAAGTTCTCCAAGTCAAAAAGTTGAACAGAGTGTAACCTTAAAATATGATTCTGGGGGCATCTGGGTGGCTCCGTCGGTTAAGCATCCAACTCAATTTCAGCTCAGGTCATGATCTCAGGGTTGTGAGATCGAGCCCCCTAACGGGCTCCATGCTGGGTGTGGAACCTGCTTGGGATTTTCTCTCTCCCTCTCCCTCTGCCCCTCCCCCCAAAAATGATTCTTACTAGATAAGTGTTGGGGGACTTACAGACCCCTTTCCAGGATGTATTTGCTTTAAAAATAGTCTATGTTCTTATTCTTGTTACTCTCCCACTTCTCAGATTTGATTCGAAGTGGTCAGAGCAGAGTCCCCTCTGAGAGCTGGGCTCCAGGGTGCCCCCCACCCCTCCCTCCCCGCACCCCGAGCCTGCCCAGCTCCTGGGAGCCACTCAGTGGCTGCTGGCTGGTGCCTGCTAATACTAGTCTTAGGATCCGGTGATTGATTAGATCCCAGGGAAGGCCTTGTCCCCAATTTTTCTTATTTCTCAGTGAACTGCTTTTGCCTTTTTGCCTTATTCTACTTCATTCTTTCCTTGCTATTCTTTAAAGCTACACTGTACTTTTCAAAAAGACCCCAAGCAGCAGATTTACATATATACACGCATACATACACATGTGTGATTGGCAGCAGCATTAACACCCTCCTCATCAAGGTTTTACTCTGTACATCGAGGCCAGGCAGAGGCTACAGTGCTAAACGGACTTAGGAAGGGAGAAGTGGTTACAGTAAAAGCATAAAGATTTGGTCTGGGGCTTCATTTAGTCTCAGTCTAATAGGAGAGGAAGAACACATGCCCCCCAAATAAGCAAGCTCTCCCTAGGTTCCAGTTACCTCGGGCCCCACCAAGTGAATGACACAGTTGTAAGTTAGCCCTACAGGAGTTGGAAGGAAGGACACGTTGCCCTGGGCTGGGCTGTCACAGAGACTCGGCCTTGAAGTATGGACAATATTTAGGGACAGATAAGCTTTAGGCTGAGAAGGGGCTGGGCAGATGGTCTATCAAAAACAAAACAAAAATCAAACCTGTATAAACAAAGGAACAAAAACATGAACGCAGATGCGTCTAGCCAATCAAGTGGTTCCATTTTGGTCAGTGTGACAGATTGATAGAAAGAAATGGTGGGTATGCACCTGACACCGGGCTGGTGGAGGGGGGCGTGGTTGTCAAATCATGGAGCCTAAGGAATCTGGCCTTAATCTGATAGGCAATGGGGAGCCATGGATGATATTTGGATGCAAGAGTGATGGGCTGGAAAACAATTCCCCTCGTGGGGCTGTGTCTGCAACATCTCTGGATGTGGGCTCCTAGTCACAGAGGGAAGACAAGGGCCCTGAAAAGATGAACTGCCCTACACCCATTGTTTCAATTAATCAGAACAATCTGGGTCACTGCTTGCATGAGGGTTACTGTGCCCTGCCCAGACTTAAGGGTCAGGTTCAGAAAGTGGGGCCCTGGGTTTGTCGTTTCCCCAACTCTGCCAGGTGGCTCTGATGTACCCGAGAACAGGGCTCCTTCCTCACTCTGCACTGTGCACACTGACCACACTAAAATCATTCAAATGCGGATTCTGATTCAAAAGGCCTGGGGGGGAGCCTGAGTTTGCATTTCGAATCCGCTTCTCTGGGATGCGTGTGCTGCTGGTTCAAGGGCATACTGTGAGTAAGTAGCAAGGAGATGAAGTTCTGTCCTAAACCTAAATAGTTGTTTTCTACCCTTCAAAGCTTAAAAACAACCCTGCTACCTGGATCCTTCAGCCTAATTAATCAGACTCTGAGGGTGCAGCCGGACCTAGGGAGAGTTTTAAAGCTCCCTGCATCCAGTGCAGGTAAGGCTGAGATTCTGCATCCCTAACTCTGGAGGGTGAGCATTGGTCTCTGCAAGAGCGTCAAGGGTAGTCTCAGGATTCAGAGCTGGGTGCTGGTGGCAGGGGTGTGGCCAGCAAGCAGAGCCCCGAGGTGGGCTGCCCTGAGCCCTTCCCACCCTTGGCTGACAGCCCACACTCGGGAAGGTTCACACAGGGTGGGACGCAGGCATGGAAAGTGATGGGAAAACACCCACATCCAGAGACGGCATGTGCTTTTTCCTATAAGCCCCCGGATTTTGCCAGGTCATAAAAGGGGAAGGCGAGGCAGCAGCACTCATGACATGTCACATGTCCCGTCTCTGAGAGCCAACCATGAAGCTTGGGTGCCCGGCCTGGGGAGAGGAAACGTGCACCCAGTGGAACCCCACCAGCTGACTGGCTGGCAACCAGGGGAGCTTTCTCTTAGGGCTTGGTTACCTGCTCCTAATCCTGGGGTTCGAATCCCTATCAAAGGGAGTTCTTGCCCAAGGATTTCGAAGTCACTTGAAACAATACCCACAGAGTTCTTGATGTCATTCTGCCCTTTCCTGAGCAATCACAGTCTCCACGAGCAATGCGAACTGGCCTTCCAAGTGAGCCAGGCAGGAAGACACACCCAGGTTCTCTCTCTGCTCCTGCTCATCCTGACGGGCCCAGCTGAGCTGAGCATGCTCAGTGAGGGGCATTGAAAAAGGAAAAGGAGTAGAGGATGGAGGACAAGTAATGGGGGGTGTGGGGGGAGCGGAGACAGGCCAGCACTAGGAATGCTCAGCATGGCCTAGGCCTGTCTTTAGAGCCTTCGCTCCCCCTGATCCCCTCCCAAAGTCTTCATTTCCAGAAAGGTTGGCCAACCAGGCCACCTGGCTGCAGGATGAGTGTTTCCTGCTCTGTTATCTGAATCAGGCCCACCTCCCTTCCCACCACATCTTGTTGGGGGACTCCAGCCCAGTGTGCTCTTTCCTCGCTGAGCTCCTGCAGCAGGTGAGGCCCTGGAGACCCCTTATCTCTTTATGCAGCTTCTCGCCGCAGCTGTGCTTGCCCATAGACATACATTATAAGCCACATATGCAATTTAAAATAGCCTGGTAGCTGCCTAAAAAAAGCAAAAAGAAACCAATTTTAACCCAATATGTCCAAGATATGATTGTTTCAAGATATATCAACCATTATGCATGTTACTTTCGTTTTCTTTTTCTTTTTAGGGGGTCGGGGGGACTGTCATCGAAATCCAGTATTTTATCTTCGTGACACTTCCCAATTTGGGGTAGCCACATTTCAAATGCTCGATCGCTACGGGCAGCTCAGGGCTTTTACACTGGATGTCTCTAGACTGTGCTCACTCTGAGGGCAGGAATCATTGATCAGAGCTCACAGGCACATTGGCTGCGAAAGCTGTAGGAAGTCTTAGGACTACCTGGTCTAACTCCTTCACTCTGCAAGGCCAGGAACCGCCTCAGCCCATGAGGGACATGGCTGGCCCTAGATCCCAGGGTGAGGAGCGGCTGTAGCCAGGCCAGGGTTCTAATCTTGCAAGCAGAATCCCAACGATCTTTCTGTATGCTGTGCTGTCTCGGTCTGCGTGGCTTTCCCAGTGCAGGGAGACCCCACCCCTTCTCCCACTGTGGGTCCTTGAGAAAGGTGGCGATTGATCAGTGCCCAGTGATGCCTTAGGGGCCACTCTGGGGCCTCCCTTCAGCCACTTGGCAGAGTCCCGTGCTCTGGGTGTTCGCACTGAGGCCGGTGCCTCCCTTCACCCCCAACTCCTCCAATCCTGGTTTAAGCCGTGAAGAGATAAGGACCCGGGAGGAAGAAACATTGGCAAACAAGCAGAGTGTGGATGCCAATCACAATTCCTGGCAGCAGATGGCATTCTGGGAATCGTTAATGTGCTGCAATTGCAATAATGAGGGGACCAGCCAACCAATCAGCCCGAGTGCTTGTTTCTTCATAGCGGGTCCATACCTCCAGACACTGAGCCCTGGCTGAAATTTCAGGAGGCCACCTCCACTTACTACATTTGCCATGTTAACCAATGCTCCCCATCCCCGCTGCAAACCTACTGAGCATCCTCCACACTCTGAACGCCGGAGGCTCACCCGGCCCGTCTGGGAAGCCCGGACACTTGGGTACCCCTCAGCCAAGCGCTGCACCTTGTAGGGAGCAGCTATGCCCAAACCTGTTTATGCCAGTTGAGCTTGTTATTGTTATTTCACAATTTAATTTAATGTAAACTGATGAAATAGAATTACAAAAAGAAAGCCAAGTCCAAGTTTTCACGCAAACTAAATTGATAGTCTCAGAGGTGAGTCATTGCAAAAATGCTGTTGGGTTAGGTGTGGATGAGATAAGAAAATATTGGAAAGCAAACCAGAAACCTAGAAGGATTTTGCACTCAAGCAGGCTTTGCTTGTGTCTTTACGTTCTTCACTGTAATACACCTATTCTAGAAACCTCAGAAGATGCCTTATTTATGGGAATGTTTATGCAAGAAGAACAGTGGAGGACCCCAACCACAAGACCCATAACCAAATAAAAACCTTGACTGGCTTTGGTGAAGAAATGTACATTCCAATGTTCTAAGTTAAAATAAGACATTTAAGGTATTCCTATACCTTTAGTGTATGCCTGCTTTAACTGGTTGTTTTGGGTTGACTGATTAACTACAGGTTCCGATCAAGTAATAAAAGCTCATAGGGCCAGATTTTTTGCTCACTGGGAGAAGTCCATGAAATACAGCTGGTCTCCACTGAACATTGAGGTTGGAGGTGTACGGGGTTTGCATTTTAATACAGGGAGCTTGTGTAGGTCAGGGACCAGTCAAGACCAGAGAATTCAATGTGAGGGAACTCATGATTAACAATGGCGGGAGGTTGCTAGACTATCCAGAGGGGAGATGGTGTTAGCAGAGAGTAGCAGATTTCAGGGCCAGGACCACGTGGGGTATCTGGGAGGAGCTGGAGCCACAAAGAAGACGAGGCATGGTGGAGATGCCACTGGATTGAGAGAGGGGAGAAGAGGTATCTCGCTTCTTCCTTCCACCTGCTCTCCCCCGCCCCGAGCTAGTGCTTCCCATGGGCCAAACTCAGCCAGAAGCCCCCTGGCTAGGGAGCCCAGTCAATGGCGCTAGTGGGCCAGAGCTTAGGATACAGAGCAGAGCAGGGAAGAAATGAATCTGAGGACAAATGGGCCCAGGACTGGCCCAGATCTCCCCAAATCCAAAAAGTACCCCCTGAGTGACTCCAAGTGGCATTTAAGGCTGATCATAGAGAAGTGAAGATTTAGGGGCAAGGCAGGGAGAAGGTTGTCTTCCTGGTGCCTTACAATGGTGCTACAGTAAGTGACTGCCTATCCTGAGGCTGGCCCAACAGCAGCTATGAGGAAAAACAGGGACAGGGATTCCTTCGGATGTAAACATAGCAGTTCCCAGAAGAGGAAGCGACAAACCGTCCAGGGAAATCAGGAGTCTTCCCTGGGAGGCAATGTTACAGTGCGCCCGGCTTTTTGAAGTTCTTTTTTCAAGGCTTTTTAAGTTTCATAGGCTTCTTGCTGATTCTAACCAAAATCCGAAGTATAGCTAATTAAATGGCCACTGCCCTCTGTTTTGGCTCTTGTTCAATTGGGGTCCTAAAGTCAGACGTTCCAGACCCGGATGGGCGATATGGTCGTGGCTGCCTGGATCATGTTACTATCATCTGGCTGGGCCCCCCCACCCTCTCATTTCCCTCTGGTGTTTTTACTTCATGTGCAGACCTTTTGGTGACCGCCAAGATTAGGCAGCTCACGTTGGGGGTGGTGGCACATCACAGTTACAAGCACTTGACTAGCAATGAAGAGACTGTGCTGCTGGCAGCCACCAGCTGGGTGTCTTAGGGCAGGTCACTCCACCTCCTGGGTCTCAGGGTGCTTGTCTGTAAAAAAGGGAGCTGAACTGACCTTATACATTTTAGGGTCATCCCTCTGATACGAATTTTCATTGCACACACTTCTAAATGGAGGTGAAGGAGGGAAAAAAGGGATCTTAGGGAGAAGGCAGATGGAGTCCAGGCAGACTTTGGAGGACGTCTAATAAAAAATTCCTCAGATGAGATTTTTTTCCCCCCGTTATCATATGCTTTTCCCCCTAATAGCAGAATTCTAAGAAATAAATCCTAGTTAATTGAGAGTTCTGGTTACTTGGGGTGCACTTAATCAAAGTTTTACTGCATTTTCAGTTGCAGCGAGTTACACACTGGTTTGCATACGCAGTTACTTCTTAAGTGACTTCTGCTCCCTGACCTCATATCTGTTTCATTAAAATTGAACACTTTGAAACGAAAAAGGGAGCATGGAGCGGAATGGTTCCACCTGGATACAGCTCTGGGGAAACAGCAGTCAAGGTGATGAAAAGCAGCGTCCAACCATGCCCGCACATTAGCTGCCCTGCCCAAGAGGCAGTAATTGTATTTCCAACCACACTTCACAGCACTTTTCAACCTGGCCAGGCATTTCTAGGTTATTCTTCTCACTCTGGGGCAGGTAAATTTGGTGCAAAAATCTCCCCCCAGTCCCTTCCTAGTAGCAACCATAATTTAACTTTGGCTGGCTAAGCAATGTAGCCGATTATCTCAATACTCTCAAAATGCTGTGTGTCAGAACTCAGGCATTCTTGGGTCTAGACAAATATAAGGCAGTTCTGTAGCAGGCAGTGGTGTTGCCATTTTACACAGAGATGGAGTGGAGGTCTGCAAAAACAAAGTCATTTACAGACCTGCACACTTCTTCAAGCCAGACATCTGGTGGTCAAGGCGGGACAAGGCAAGCTGCCTGAGTGTAAGTTTCGAGGAGAGTTCTGGGGCAGGGTCAACCCGTTGGGATCTCATCTGATTATCAGGTGAAGGAATGAAAGAATGAATGAATGGGTCTCGCCGAGCTGTCCTCCTGCAACCTCAGCTGAGGGACAGAAGGCTATCTCCTACCCTTGCTTCCCCCTGAGTATCCAGATGGAGGAAAGCTGATGGCCTGCAAGCTGACAAACAGCTGATAACCTCCTATGCGGAACCTGGCAAGGCACAGAAAGCCATATTTCAGTCAGAGAGGCGGGCTGCAATCAAGGCAGTCACCCACCCTCTCCTCAAAGCTGCCCCTTTTCCTGGAAACTTCCGTTACAGTCCTGCAACACTTGCAGCTCTGCCTTTACTGGGGGTGTGGATCGCTGGTCCCACGAATGCTCTCCCAGCCCTCTTATAGCAGTGCCTTTTAATTCAGGCAGGTAAACACGGCAGGAAAGAGAAAAAGGAGAATGCACCAAGTGTGAACATCTGATTAGAAAACTAAGAAACAGGAAGGCATTTTGTTTTCTTCAGAGACTGAGAGAAGGCACAAGTCAAAGAGAGGAAACTGAATCACAGGCCTGATCCCTTAAAGACAAGTCACTAGCTGAGCTGTCACTTCCTATGAAAGCTCTGAAATGCTAAGTTCTCTGACTGCAATGCACTTTCTGGGCAGGGTACTTACAGAGACAGGAAATGGGGCTCCTGATGACATCAGCATGGTTGCAGATTGCTTCCTGGGCTCTGGCATGACTTTATCTTTTTTTTCTTTTCTTTTCTTTTAAAATAATTGTCAGGACGTGACAGCACGTGACAGGGAGATGGGGAAGAAGGAGGGCAGGGGCTGGCTGGATATCCCAGGTTGTTTGGGGGCTGAGGGCACTGCTTTCATCGTCAGGGATGGGGCTCGGTAGGGAAAGGACGGTTGACAGGATGCTTCCATCTGAGGTCAAAAGTCTGAATCTTGACATGACCATGAAACGTCCCATCTTGTGTGGGGGTTGAGAGAAAAGGGTGGGGAGAGGGCAAGGGGGTGTGGTGAGCCAATTCGACACAGCTATCCTGCACCCAGGATCTGCTTTTTGGCAGTTATCAGAGTTGGTGTGGGGTTTAAATCATTTTTGCAGACTTGGAATTCCAAGATCGCCAGTCCCTCGAGGGAAGGCTAAGTTGTACTGATTTCCAAATCTTTGCCCTGTCACTATCGTTGCCATTTTCCCTACAACCATTACCACCATGGCCTCCTTTACTACTATCAAGGTGTGGTCAGCAAATACACAGAATAAATAGAAAGGAGCCTCCCTGGGGAGTGTCTGTCCAGCCCTTGATGACCCTCTTTTCCTGAAATCTGGCTCGTCTCTCACCTCATAAGGTTCTCCTTACTAAGGAACCCTGTGTTCTGACCATTGTTGACTGGATCAAAGGTAGAGAACTGACTTAGGCCAGACTAGCCCAGACTTTCTCTATACATGGTTAGACCTGATGGCTGTATAAATAAGGATCTCATATGACCCTCTTCTATCATGTACAAGGAAAATCAAAGACAGATAACCTGTAGAGATGAAAGGATTAATCAGTTGTATAGACAGAAGCCAAGATGAGACAGCACATGGCCCCAGAAAGACAAATATTGAGGAAATAATTGACTGCCGTTGGCTTTCCTGGTTCTAGTATCTCATGGAGTCCTGGGTAGTGTTTTCCTATAGGGTTTAAGACCTATAACCTGCCCCTGTGTCCTTATAACAAATGGTATTTTGTTATAAGGACATCTCTCTACCTTGAGTTCGTCTTCTTTACTTGCAATCTGAAGTGTCTTAACTAATACAAGCTTTCTACCTTACCTATCTCAGCAGCCATCACTAATCAATCACAGCAGTCTTCTGGCAAGCTGTAGAATCCTTTGTCTGAAAATCACTACCAAATGAGCTAAGTTAGTAGATAAAATAAAAGCCTACTGGCACAAACAAACCCCATAAACTACTGGCCAACTCAAAGTCTGTGATGGGCTAGAGTACCAAAAAGAGTACAAGAGAAGAACATGGGAGGGAGTGATCCATTCTGAGCATGGACTTGACCATTGAATGGGATTTATCCAGGCAGAGATGGACAGGATATGTTTTAGGTGAGAGATGACAAAGGCAGCATTTATGGATCAAGTCACAGTATGGTCGAAGGACCCAATATTCACCTTAGTGTCTTCCTAATCACACACTACCAGGCTGTCTTTGGTTCTTGGAATACCTTCTTTTGTTGCTTTTTTGTTGTTTAGGACATTCCAGAAAGATCTGCTTAGAAAGGGGGTACTAAACAAAGCCAACAGTTGGCCGCAGCCACAGCTGGGATGCTTGCTCTTCCACTGCTTCCCAGATCCCTATGGGACTTGGGGGAAGGACCAAATGACTTGGTATGTCTTGGTTTCCTGGTCTGGCTTTATCACCAGTGCACTCTCCGTCCTGAAGCTTGTACTTTGGCTTCCCAGAATCCATTTCATCTTTCTTAGCCACAGCTTCTGATTTCCTATTGTATATTCTTGGTTCCCACTTTGGACCACATGGTATGACAGGACTCCATAACTGGTTCTGAGGTGAAGCACGTGACTGGGCATAAGCCAATCAATGAGTTCCATGCTCTGACTACAGGGATTGGTTCAGGGACGGACATTTGACTCAAGACCGCTAATCAGCCCCACCAAAACTAATCCTAAGCCTTGGTCTTTAACAGGCGCCAAGAGATGTTCTCTTTTTTTCCTACTGGACTTGAACTGGAGAGGGTGTGAGGCTGTCCCTGTTGCTACCCTCTTGCCTCCTTGCAGACCTGAGAGCGAAGCCAATCCACGTGGGAAGTAAAGACAGGAGAAAAAGAAACCTGCATCCTGAGTTTGCTGAGCCTGGATGCAGGTGCATCTGAATCCGACCCTACCCATGAATCACTGCATTATGTAGCCAGTACATACTGTTTCCCTTAAGCCAGTGTGATTTGGGTTTTCTCTCATTTGCATCCAAAAAAGTCCGATTACACTCTGCATCGGTGACCTCATCAATAAAATGAGATAAACAACAGCTATCCTTTGCATGGGACGGCTCCCAGGAATAACTGAATGCCCATAAAATGCTGTATTAATTAGCAAACAGGCCCTAGCTGTAAATGATAACACCACTCCAATAAGTGGTTTTAGGAAGGGGCATCTAGTGTTCCCCGAAGAAAAATAAATGTGAAACATGTTGTCTCATCTTTTACAGAATGTATCCTAGCACGTGCCAGCACAGGATAGACGCTTAAGAATACTGGCCAAGGGCTGAAAGCTGTTGAAAGAACACACCTGCAACCCTGGGGGCTCTCCCCAATCTCTCCATATAGGGTGACAACAGCCCACAAGGGTCACACGCTGTAGACAGCATTTCAGTGGCCTTTCGATCTCACTCTGGCTCTGGATTAAATTTTTCGGCCACCCAGAACCTCCCTCCCCCCATATACACCCTGGCCTACCTGTTTGGAAAACACCCAGGCCTGCCTGTTCTACCAGGGGGTTGGGAGAGGTTGCAGGTGACAGATCCAGGGGAGGGAGATTCCGTAATGAACTGGTAGGGTGCAGCCCCCACCAACCAACCTCCCGTGCTAGCTGGGGGTGGAGGGCGAAGGTCAGGCAGCCCCAGCCGGTTCTGATAAGGAGCCCGGTTATCAGTGTCCAATCTCAAGTAGCCGGAGCCTTTGCCCCGCCCACCGGCACAGGTACAACAGCTCCATTAGCAGCCTTGGTTGTCCAAATATCATTCATCACTTGAGACAAGCCTAATAAAAGGCTGAAGGCGCTCCCTCTCATACTTACTTCTGAACACAATTCACTTTTAAATTATTTGTGTCTCCTTTAACCTGCAGAGCCGTAAGCCTTCCCAGGCTCCTCGTGGGAAGCCTGAGCCCGAGGCACTCCCGGGGATGGGGCGCTCACACTCCCTGTCTTTGGCGCAGCAAACTCTGCAGTTATGCCTCCCTCCGCTTCTCTCCCATCTCACGCCCCCTCACCCTGGACATTTGGTTTGGGGGAGGTGGACACATTCTCCCAGGTTTTTCTCATCAAGCGCTCCCTTTTTCCTTTTCCTCCACCGTCAGCAGATTAGGATTGGAAGTAATTTACGTGGAAGTAGGTGATTCTCCAGTTCAGCTTGCATGCTTGACAATTAACTAAATAAACTGCTTGGGGTCACTTGGAGTAACAATTCACAGACTTCCTCGTGACAGGCAAAAGTTAAACCCCTTGGCGTGCAGGACCTCCCCACGGGGCAGGAGGAGGCTGGTTCTGCAGGAGGGAAATTCTAGGCATCTTATTATTCACCCGCTCCCTTTCCAGTTCTGACCTTAAGAGTACTCTTAACCTTCCTCCTCCAGCTTGCTAATGGGGAAATAAATCTTGGGAGAGTATCTTAAATTCTTTTTTATCACAGACTGTATCACCGAGATAATAAGACCAGCCTTCAGAGTAACCATTAAGCCACAGAAGGTGTGGTCATCATTTATGATTTTTTTAGCCTTAATTGCTAGACAGACACTTTAAGTGGGAAGTCTATCTAATGAGCCCAGTCATTAAAACATCAAAAACTGTTATCTGGGGTTTCTATTTTAGTTAGACGTTACATTATTTTAATAAGGGGGCCGCATTTCTTGTCACAGGGTTTGGTAATGGAGGCCGAAGCAACCCCCTGGGGACTGGGGGAGGAGGAGGCAGACTTGCCTTTGGAAAACAAGGTCGCAAATCAAGACCGAGCTCTGGAAGGGGGATGCAGATGAGCAAATCTGGGAACCTGAGTGGGAGGAGGGCTTCCTCTCTGGCCACAGGGGACTGGAACTGCACCCTCGCCCAGGACAGGGTGGAAGGCAGAACGAGGGGCGTTCTGGCCTCATTATGCATCATGTCAGCTTTCTGATCTCTTGCTATACCTTTGTGCACAGCGTCCTTGGCCTGGAAGGTCCTCCCCTCTTGGACGCCTCCCTGCTGCCTAGGGAAGTGGCTCCCTGGCTCTGCGAGCCTTCCTTCTCCACCAGAACCCTATATCTCCTTCCTCTGGACTCCTACAACAGGCATGCTCAGAGCTGCCCGTGTTCGCCCTCAAGTCTACACTGGACGTTCTCAGACTGAAGGCTCAAGACTTTGACAGTCATTGTTGGCTACATTTTATTGATCTGGACCAGTTACTGTCCAATAGAAATATAAGGTGAGCCACAAACCTGAGTCACATGTGTGATTTCAAATTTTCTAGTCACCATATTTAGAGAGTAAAAATAAACAGGTAATTTTAATTTTAACAGCTTATTTTATTCAAACCAATATATCCCAAATATTATCACTTCAACATGTAATCAATATTTTAAAATGGCTAATGAGCTATTTTACTTTTTTTTTTTTTTTTTTACACTAAGTCTTCCAGCACATGTCAATTTGGGCTAGCCACAGTTCAAGTGCTCAAGAACTCCATGTGGGTAAAGGTTACCATACTGGACAGAACAGGTTTAAATGTGATTTTCCAAGTAACTAACTGTTAGGGAGCATGTGCCAGGTACTGTTCTAAGCAGTTGACATACATTAATTCTTTTAGCACTCACAACAACCCCATCGAGTAGATACTACGATTATACCCATTTTACAGATGAGAAAACGGAGACAGAGAGAAGTTAGGTTACTTGTTCCAAACAAATACAGAGAGCTTGTGAGTGCTACCACCCAAATGGGGCACATGATAGGTGTGGGCTCAGCTAGATTTGATACTTAACCATCTGCCCCTTGCTCATTCTAAATTCTGGGAAGCTTTAGCAGACCTGGCGAATGGGCTGACAAATTCCCCACAAAACCAAGCCATCCAGGAACAGCAGATTCCCTGCCTCTGTGTGGCTGACATCCCTGGGCACAGAAGCCGCAGGTGACCACCAGCTGCCTGCCAGGGGGCATGTGTCTAACACCAAGAGATCCTCCTCCTCCAACTAGGAAACATCCCAACATGTAGTCATTATTTTGGAAAAAAAAAAAAATCAAGAGGTTAGCCTTAAAAGGACAGCATTTAAAAAACCAACTTCTTAAAAAGCTTCTAACACTGGCAACTTCCGTCATCGAAGCATTGCAGAAGAACATGCTAAAATCCACGGTCACACATGGGGCGCCTGGGTGGCTCAGATGGTTAAGCGTCTACCTTCAGCTCAGGTCATGATCCCAGGGTCCTGGGATCGAGCCCCACATCGGGCTCCTGGCTCAGCGAGGAGCCTGCTTCTCCCTCTCCCTCTGCCTCTCTCCCTGCTCATGCTTTCTCTCTCTCTCCGTATCTCTGTGTCTCAAATGAATAAATAAAATCTTTAAACAAACAAACAAACAAACAAATAAATAAAATCCACGGTCACACAGTAGGAGAGCAAAAGATAACAACAGGAAGCTGTTCTCACAGTTATTGTCACCTCCTTATCAAAATGATATTCATTAACGGTAAATGGTACAGCACACTCCAGCCTAGGAGATGCTAGGGTAAATACTGGCTGGAAGAATTAGCTCACCCCGTCTTTTTGGAGACAGTGGACAGGGCTTGATAGAAAGAGTAATCCAGGGTAACTATTTTCACCCAGACACAACTGGGAACAGTTGTTGAAACCAGGAAAATAGGATAGCGTGATCTAAGCAGACGGAGGTTTGCACCAGAGGAGAGCAATAGCTCTGGTGGAGGATGAAGGCAGGAAGGGGAAAAAACGTGAGGCCCATGGCAACGTTGCATTTAGATCTCACCCAGTCAACCCTCACTAGGTTTGCACAAAACATAAAAAAAAAGGCAGTCCTAATTCACAGCACCACTGTTTGCTTTTAAACTTTCTCAGAATCCAATTCAACTGATGACGTTTATAAAGAAGAGAGGCGGGAAAGGCAAATATAAGACAGGGAAGACATGGTTGTATTTCTATGCCATGGAAGAAAATGCTGGGGTCCTAGTGGGTCACAGACCAGCCAAAGACTTCCAAAGATCAGGAAAGCATATTCCCAGGAAGAGAAATGAGAGGTCAGGTCTGGCCCCCCCAGGAAGGCAAAAATTCAAAGGAAAACAACAAAGACACCACTGGCAACCGAAGCTTCTGGCACAGATGAAAGGCTCACTGATCTGAGCTGAGGGACAGGTTAATATTGGCCTGCTGGGGTGCAGACACTTCTGACCTAGAGCCGCACGGATCGCAGCATAGAAGAGTCACACAACTCGGGGTTGCCGGAGCAACTCTCTTGCCCCGTGGTCTGGAGCAATTTCTGTAATTTCTTTACCTCTCAGAGCTTTGCTCCCTTTATCCGTAAGGCAGGGGCAATGACAGCAGGCTTGGCAAGTTGGACACATCGGTAAAAATATATGTAGAGTTACCAGAGGACTGAGCAATTCTGCTCCTCGCTATAATTATTCCGAAACGCCCAAAGCAGAAACAACCCAGATGTCCATATGCCCGAAGAGTCAAATGTGGTAGATCCACGCAGTGGAATATAGTTGTCAATAAAAAGGACTGAGTCAGGGGCGCCTGGGTGGCTCAGTTGGTTAAGCGACTGTTTTCAGCTCAGGTCATGATCCTGGAGTCCCTGGATCGAGTCCCGCATCGGGCTCCCTGCTCGGCAGGGAGCCTGCTTCTCCCTCTGACCCTCCCCCCTCTCATGTGCTCTCTCTCTCTCATTCTCTCTGTCTCAAATAAATAAATAAAATCTTTAAAATAAATAAATAAAAATAAATAAATAAATAAAAAGGACTGAGTCACTGACGCCTGCTACAACAGGACAACCCCTGGAAACTGCATGCTAAGTGAAAGAAACCTGCTCATGAAGGACCGCATGTTGCATTGACTTCCATTTTTGTGAAATATCCAGAATTAGCAAATTTCTAGAGGAAAAGGAGATTAGTGGTTGCCAGGGGTTGTAGGGGAAAATGGGGAGTAAATGATCATAGGTATGAAGTTCCTTTTTAAGAGAGGTGATGAATATGTCCTAAAATTGATGGTGGTGATTGCTGCGAAACTCGGAATATACTAAAAACTTGGAACTGTACACTTTTAATGGGGGAGTTGCATGGTGTGAATTATAGATCAATAACGACGTGTGTGTGTGTGTGTGTGTGTGTGTGTGTGTGTGTGTGTCTATGTATAAAGTCTAGCCAGTGCCTGGAGTATAAAAGGCACACACAGTAGTCCCCCGTTATCGGCACTTCTGCTCCCTGCGGTTTCATATCCAAGGTCAACTGCAAGCCAAATCCAGAGGGTCCTCCTCGGCACACAGTCAGCCAAACACGACACGCCAGCGCCTGTGTCGTTCACCTCACTTCCTCTCCTCACACAGGCATTTGATCACCTCACATCATCCCAAGAAGAAAAATGGGGGAGTACGGTACAATCAGGTATTTTGAGAGAAAGACCACATTCACACAACTCTGATTGCAGTATATTATTATAATTGTTCTATTTCATTACTAGTTATGGCGGTTAATCTCTTACTGCGCCTGATTTACAAATGGAACTTTATCATAGGTATGTGTAGGAAAACACACCATATCTGTGGGCTTTGGTACGATCTGTGGTTTCAGGCACCCACTGGGGGTCTTATAAGGAAGGACTTATCCATAGAAGGTGCGGGTAATTATTAGTTGTATCAGATGATCACTTCTCCTTATTGATGAGCTGTGACGAGGCCAGAGAAGCAGGCAACATGGGGACGTAAATGCGCTCCTGAGGCAGTCCTCCAATAGGCAGCAGGCTTCAGGGCTCCCTGAGTGGTGGGGTCTCCAGGTGGGCCTGGGACGTGAGGGGCACAGAGAACAGGGAGTCGGCTGGGCAGGGTGTAGGTGTGTTGTGCAAGGCCTGGGCACACCTGCACTGATTCCCGTGCCTGCTGGGTGTGGGCCTTATATAAGAAGAGCCCACGCCCAGCTATCTTGGGATAATTCGGCCTTGACCTCGGCTAAAGCTACGTTCCCATAGTGCTTGCCGTGGCTGGCAACATGTTGATCAGTGTCTCCGTGGCTCTGCAGGAGACGGGTTCCAACAGATCAACACGAAACTGTGTCCAGAGTGTTTGCAGAGGCTATATGACCTCATCCCCCTCACTTCCGTCCTTCCTCGGAAGACAAGCCCTCCCTTCTTGCCCCCAGTTCTGCTGGTGTGGGGAGGGTCTGGAATAGGATTTAGGATAGGGGCAGCCTTGGTTTGCAGGCCCATGGTAGACCCGTATACAGTCAAGTGATCACAGGCCCCCAGGAAGGCAGAGCTGAGTGCTGTTCATCTTCATCGCCCCACCTGCACAAGGTGCCTGATACACTTTGATGGAAGGGAATTGGCCTCTTGGACCTCCCTTACAAAGCCAGGAGCCCTGCCAAGAATCTTCAGGTTCCTCACAGAGGCATCTCAGGTGCGACAATCTGGGGGCAGGCGGGGCTGTACAGGGCTTTGCAGGGTACCTAGCTCCCGTGGCCCTGGCCCACTTAGCGCCAGTTCCCCCAAGCGGGACAACCCCACAGGAGTTCCTGCTTACGCTTGCCAAATGGCCCTGGGTGAGGTATTGCTCCAGCGCGCGGGGGTGGGGCATTGTCCCTGATGATCTCCAAGGTTCTGCCAGCCCTGATCAGCAGCGCTGGGGGTCAGCTTAACGACCAGCTCTCCGGGAAAAGGACGGGGAGAAGGCCCCTGTGTCTAGACTGCATTGATTTCCATGGAATAATTACTCCCACCATGATGGATTTCAAGGATGGCTATATTGAACGACTGATTCACAAAATTCGTAAAACTTAACAATCAGCTCTGGCGCTCTCGAGCTGGTGGTACAAGCTGGCCCCAACATACGGGGCCTGATGTCCAGCGTCTTACGTACGGCTCTGAATGCTAATTAAAAGTGTACACTGAGGGCCGACTGGGTGGCTCAGTCAGTTAAGCAT
>NC_058416.1:25885934-25887054 GCF_002201575.2 Neomonachus schauinslandi | reverse complement strand
CTCTGACAAATCAATAAAATCTTAAAAAAAGAAAAAGTGTACACTGAATTAAGAAATCATTTGGAATATTCTTGTATGGTCATATTTGAGAAAGCCATACTACTACTACTGGTGAGAATCCCGAGAGCATCCTGCAGCCTGAAGCAGGCTGCGGAAAGTTGAGAAATGCTTCAGGAAAGTACTGCTGCCCGGCACTCTGAGGGGCAGGGTGATTCCGGCTCCCTCCTCCCCTGGCCCCTGCCCTCTTAGTCCTCCCCTTCAGAAAGCACCTGACAAGCTCCTTCGGCCCCAGGGGGTTCAGACTTGACAGGTGTGCCTCCTCCTAGGGGACCCCGCATTTCCAAAAGTGGCAACAGAAGGAAGAGGCAAAAACGAAGATCCCTACAGGAGAAATGTACCTAGCCCTATCCCCCAGGTTGGGGGCGGGGAGTCCGAGGGGCAGGAGGAGCCTGGGGGGCAATGGATTTATTCCCTCTCCTGACTGGGGTGATGTGCTTGTTCACACGCAAACCCATCCAACTGAACTCTTTACACATGAGCAGTTTATCGTCTGTCTGTAAAGCTGTGACCAAGTGTCCCCCAGGCAAACCGTGGAGCTGGCTACTCGACTCACCAGCTTGGGACAGACCACAGTGGCGCTCAGAACAAGGGCAGGAGGCTCTAGAGTGCGGTGGGGGGAGGGGGGAGAGCATGGGGGGAGAGGGCCTCTCTGGCTCCTCACCTCCAAACTGCAGGGATCGCAGGGACAAAGGAAGGGGCGAAGGGAGGAGGGGAGGAAATGGTTATATAAGCTGGTTCAGCGAGCATCGGACTGCCCTGAATTGTCTGTTTGTTAAGACGAAGGTGATATAATTGGAATCAGAGCCTCGGCTGAACCAGGAAATGAGCGGAGATTTAAATACCAGGATGCAAAGTTTACCAAAGGGATAGGAGAGAGGGAGGGAGAAGGGCTGAGAGGTGGAGATGTGGGAGGGAGCTCTGGAGAGAAGAAGGATGGAGGAGGGGTCAGGAGAGAGAGGAGGGGAGGCTGGGAGAAAGGAAGGCTGAGGAGGGAAGGAGGGAGAGGAAGAAGATAGGGAATGAGGGAGGAGGGTGGTGAGGTGCTAAGGAGGAGGGGAGG
>NC_058416.1:25847255-25885834 GCF_002201575.2 Neomonachus schauinslandi | reverse complement strand
GGGAGAGGGGTGGAGAAGGGCTGAGGAGGAGGGGAGAGGAGGAAGGGGTTGGGAGAGGGGTGCAGAAGGGCTGAGGAGGACAGGAGAGGCGGAAAGTCTAGAGAACGGCCCAGGAGAGGACAAGAAGAGGAGGAGGAGAGGAAGGTGGAGGGCTGAGAATCAGTGAGGAAAGGTGCTGATGCAGCAAGGCCAGGAGAAGGCCACACAGTGGGCTCCCTAAGAAGATTCTTGGAGGTTGCCAGCACCTTTCAGGGAGCCAACAGGGAAAGGGGAGCCTGGTGATGTTTCTGGAGATAAGCAGGCTCTTGCGAGGGGCTTGGGAGGAGGCCAGAGGTGGGGTCCAGAGGCTGGGCCTGGGACAACCTGGGAGCTTGGCAGGGCTTTCAGTGCTTCAGGATACTTGAGTGCTTCCAGGCTGCAAGTCATACATGCACTGACATGGGAGCTTGTCTGGAGAGGGTCCCCTTATGCCCTAGGGGCTCATTTTCAAATAAGGACAGAATCTAGGGTCATCCCTGGAGCTGGAGCACGAGCTTGGCTCAGATGCTGAGATGGAGCTTCAGCAAACTCCACAGCTGCCCAGTGAAGTAACGGGAAAGTTACCTGGGACCAGAACTACCAGAGAGTAGCTGTAGAACCAGCTGGTAGAGATGATTTCCTTAGCCCCCATCCTCTTTTGCTTTCAACAGGAGTTCAGAAGTTCCTAGGGTTTGATTTTATGCCCAGAAAAATGTTATGTCTTCCTCCTCCCCTCATGAAGATAAAACCTTTCCCCCAAATATTTGTCAGAGTGAAATTCCACCATTAGAAAGTCATTCCTTTGAGTGTATCTGAGGCTAGGAGAGTGATGTTACTACTCATGGTCACAGGTGTCTGACTCCAGAGTCCATGTCCTTTTTACCTTAGGGGTGCCCTTAGGAGGCGAAGCACCCAGAAATGGGAATAGCAGGCTAATGTAGAGGGATTGCAAGACTCTAGGGCCTGGAGTTTTCTCATGCAAGTAGGATAGTGGGAAATAAGAAGCAGTTAGGAGGAACCCTGCAGTGCAGAGATTTAAGAGATTTAAGTGCAAGGAGGCTAACCCAGCTAAACAGGAATGTTAGGCCAAAGGGAGCAGGACCCATAAGGTAGAATGCTTGCCCCAGCCTGAGAACCCAGGGAGAGGGGAGATTTGGGAAAGACAGAGCTATGCAGACCTCAAGGTTCATCTATTCTAACGACCCCACTTTGTAGCTGAGGATATGAAGACTCAGAGAGGGGGGGACCCCCAGGGAGCCTGGGATGATGGGCCAGACCACTGATGCGCTCTTTCCTCGGCATAAACACTGGCAAGTTACAGGGACCCTGGGGTAAGAACAGGGAGGTCAGCTGGGAAGTCAGCAGCAGCAAAATGAGGAAGCACCCCTCAAGAGATGAGCGAGTGAACCCCAGGCTGCCATGCTGGGGAAACCAAGGCACCGTGATTTCGTACACTGTATTTATCCTGCCTTACGGTGTAATCCACAGTGAAGTGGTCTGATTCAGACCAAGGTGTGTGCAGGGCCTCCCCCTTTTCTTGTCCTGCTTGTTCTGTTCTCAGCAAGGGTGAACTTGCTTTCTGCCTTGGGGTCAGTGAATTACCGGAGTTGTTAAATGTGCCTGGAACTCTGCAACAAAGTGGGGAGAGGGCGCACTTCATGGGGAGACACTGAGCTGTAGTGAGACAAAGCTCTGGCAGGGGACAGATCTCAGAAGCTTCTGGAGTAGGGACACTTCCCGGCAGAGAAGAGCTTGGAGCAGGAAGAGGGAAAGACACACAGTTCTCAGTGTAGGGTGAGGCGAGGGGGGTAGCAGTCAGGTGATGGCCTTGAGGCACTTGGGAGCCTGGGCCAGAGGTGGCTGTCACAGGCTGGATGGAGGCTCAGGGGAGAAAACAAGGGGGCAGGGAACACCACGCTGACAGCCCCTGAGCAAAGGGACCCCTCCCTTTGCAAGATGGCCCTGCCCCACCCGCGGTTTCCCTGGTTTGAACACCTGGAACTTGTGCCCCATCCTGTAGGGCCCCTCCTCTTTCTAAAACTGGAAAGATGCAGAGGCGACTTCTGCCATTAAAAATGATGCTCTTGATCTCAGCTCAGGTCATGATCTCAGTGTCCTGAGATGGAGCCCCACATTGGGCTCCATGCTGAGTGTGGAGTCTGCTTGAGATTCTCTCTCTCCCTCTCCCTCCACCTCTGCTCCCACCTCCTCCCAAACTGGCAAGCTCTCTCTCTCTCAAATAAATAAAATCCTTTTAAAAAATGATGTTTATGACCAGTTGGTAACTTGAACACACTTATAAAGATGAGTGAAAAAGCAGGATACACAATTATAAACAGTGTAATCATCACTGTATCGCAACAAAAAACCACACAAAGGGTGCCCGCCTGGCAAGAGGAGTGGTGCCAGATGCTGAGCGAGGCTGTCTGAGGCAGGGCCTAGGCAAAGGATGATGAAGGGGAGCAGGACAGGGACTGCAAATCCATATTATATTTTCTAGATGTTCTAGACTGAGCATGCGTTACTGTTATAATGGATGCAAACAATAATTCTTTATTGAAAGGGGGAAAAATATTATCGAAAAAGAGAAAGAGGCACCTTCTCGTGCAGAAGGAGACTCAACCACAAGCAGCTCCTCACCCCACAAATACTTCTCTGCCTTACCCCAGACTCAGGGAACCTGGCTTCCTCCCACTCCCAATGGTCCGCGGCCCTGAGAAGCAGCAAGGATGGTCCACAGATACACATGTGGGCTGAAGGGGCAGGGACCTCTCAGCCCAGATGGAACAGCAGGCTGGAGGCATGGCCCCATTTCACAGACCAGGAGACTGAGACTCAGAGAGATAAAGTAACTTGACCACAGGCCTGTGGCAAGGTCCTTAGTGGGAGAGACCATGGATCCTTAAATATAGCTCAGGGATAATTTCTATTTTCTATACTGCTTCATTGAATTTATCACCACCACCACCACCACCATCATCACCATCATCATCACCACCATCATCATCACCATCATCATCATCATCACCACCATCATCATCACCATCATCATCACCACCATCAACACCACCATCATCATCACCATCATCATCATCACCATCATCCTCATCACCATCAACACCACCATCATCATCACCATCATCATCATCATCATCCATGGGTGCAGTGTCTTATCTCACAGGGACAAGAGAGATCATTCTGGGTGTATCTTTTGCACAAGGTCCTTGGAGCCCCTCCCAGTCCCACACCACACCGATCAGAGAGTGGACACCCTGTGGCTTCTGTGACCATGTCTGCATTTGCTGTCCCACATTTGCTGGTCACCCTGTCCCCTCATGTGGTTTGAAGAGCAGACCTCTGAAAGCCTCTCTGTTGCTGGCACCTCTTATCCAGCCTGCAGAGAGAGCATTTTTAAGAGGCATGCTCTTTAGGGAGCTAATTACCTAATTAGTGCATCTAGAGGAAGGCTTAGGTTATGAGGCTGATAATAAGGCAAAACCCATGGAACAATTGTGCGAGGCGGCTCCTTGCTGTCAGGCTGGTTGTCTGCGTCAGATTATTAATTACGATTCTTAATCACTCCTTTTCCCGTTAGGATCCCTGAGACTTCATTCCTTTCGTTGTGTGGCCTTCCTAGAATACACAGTTCTGAGTATCCTTTCTCTTCAGGGTGATGGGGAGAATGGCTACATCTGGCCAAGCAGCTCTGCTTTGTGCCCAGACCTGAGAGCACCTGCAGCCACCGGATCCCTCCGTGCCCACAGGTCCTGCCCTGGGTAGGGGGGTGCTTGGGCAGGGAGGGGGCCCAGAGGGGATCCAGGATGGGGGGGCAGTGCTGGACAGGGCAGGGAAGCACAGGACAGCTGTTGTCAGCAACCTGATGGGGTCGGGAGGGACGAGGGAGGTTAGGCTTACTCCATCGCTCCAGGACAGAAGTGGAATCAGTGAGTATGTGGTCTGGGGGTCCCATTCGGGTTCACGGAGTGACTCTCTGACAATTCTAGCTGTGCCAAGGACAGTGGGGACGGTCTGGGAGCCAAATCAGCATTCTGGCAGCTCGAGGATTCCTCCTTCATCCCTCCGTGCCCCTTTCCACCCTAACCTGACCCAACCCCACCCCGTGGCCAGGACTGTGCCTGACACACCTGTGTCCCTCTCCCAGCCCCAGGACAGGCGCTCCACAAACGTTTGTGAATTTGAGTTGGAAGAAAAAACAAGCCCAGATTCAAGACATCATAAAACAAGAACACAAATTGGAGTATTTGGATTGGGGGAAAGGTCGACGGGGACCGCGCTTTTGTGCTTTCCTTTTCTCTAAAGAGTGGGATGAATTTATGGGATATTTGTGACATGAAAAATTAAAGATTACAAAGTCAATACAAAACTTCAAAAGAATCCTGAGATGGCATTTTCTCCCTTTTTTAAATATGTGGTAGCCTAAGGGGAGCTACTTACGACCCAGAACTGTGCTGACCCCATCACAGCTGTGGGGGGGGGGGTTAGGGGGGAGGCAGAGGGGAGAGGCCCTGGCAGGGGGGCTGGCAGGACAGGGGTCCAGGACGCAAGCTCTGCTTAAGGTGTGACAGAGGGCGACGTGGCTGCAGAGCCAGCTCAGCCGCATCAGTGACGCTGAGTCTGGGGCCTTCCTGTGGATGAACTTCTCATTCATTTTTAGAGGCCGTCAAAACACGTGTGCATATAAAACAGAAGAAACTCAGGCATAGCCAGTCAAGGAAAAAAAAGAAAAAAAAAAAACCACTAATACCCAATTTTTTGGTAGGCAAGTTAGCAACATAGAACCCTAAAATTATGATGTACATTTTCTTTGAGCCAGCAATTCCACTTCTCACTGCTTATCCTAATAATGAAGTATGTGCGATGGTTTTATTACCCAATATTAATCTCAATATTGCTATGTCGTGGGGAAAAATTTTAAATGTCCAAAAAAAAAGTCAAAGTATGAGATTGTATGTTTATACAATGAAATGAGTTGTAGCCATTAAAGTAATGCAGATAAATAATTTACTGGCATGCAGATATGCTCTGTTGTGACAAGTACAAACATGGCCGTACAGAGTGATCCCAATTTGTTTAATAAAATACACGCTCACCAAAAAATGTCTGGAGTAATATATATTTATAATAATCACACTCAGCAGGAGGATTACAGTTGTCTCATTCTCTTTCTCTTACTGTCTGGATTTTCCTAATTCTCTTTTTCCACCATGAACATGCGTTCCTTTTATAATTAAAAAAAAAATTTACTCTTATGTATGCTTTTTCCAGGAAAAGAAGAGCATTACAGACAGTTGAGAAAAAAAATGTTTGCCACGTGTATGTGTAGAAACCCATTATGTGTGTGTGCTTGTGTACATTGTGAGAAAAACAAGAGGAAAATAGGAAAATTCTAAGACTATGTAACAGGGGATTAAGGATAGCTCTCTAAGTACCGGGAAGATGAGTGTTTCTGTTGTTTAAATCCTTCTATATAAAATGAGTATTTTAACATAAAAAGCCTTCTCTTCTTGGCTTGTGGAGGTACACGGAAAAGGAAAAAAATCCCCAGACACAGGGAGAACAATCACAGGTAATTATTGGGCAAGCCAGAGAAGAGACGAGAAGAGAAGCTCAACAGGCGTATTTGGAGCTACCTTGTTTTCGGAACCAGCTTAAACTGGAGCCGCTCCATGGGCACCCACTCTGGCCCCCAGAGCCGGCAGGAGGAAAGGGTGGGGAGGTGCCCCGTCTGGTCCAGACCACTCACCCCCATCGGGGGGTGCCTCCTGACCTAGGGTGATTTTCATTCAGCTCCAAATCAAGGTGAAAGCCATGCAAATCCGCAAGTCTAAATTTCTTCCAGAATCTCAGAAACGGAACATGAGCAAATGATGAACTCGTCCTCAAACCCAGCCCTCAACACGGATTTGGTCTCAAGTTGCATTTTGGCTGCTGGTGGTATAAACACAGCCCCGGCTCTGTCCGTAACAACCGGCTCTGCCTGCTCCCTGGGCGAGGTGTGCTCCCGGCCACCACGGTGGAGCTGAACCAGGAAGCTGACTGCTCACCTGTGCACGGGGTGGCTGGGGACACACTGCCGGCCGGGGGGCCTGAGACCAGGGCCAAGTCCCCCTTCACTTGGGGTCTCTGAGTACTCATCTGTAAAAGGAGGGCTGTAATGTCCCGTGAAAGGCCCTTTGTGCTCTGGAGATCCTGGGATCACTTGGTAATCCAGAGGCCGTCGTTCTGTCCTTGACAGTGGTCATCATAATGCTGCGATTGATCTCAGACAGGTGGGTCTGGATGTAAATTTGCAGGAGGCAGGAGAACTGGGCAGGAGAGGAGTTCAAGAAAATATCCAACGCTATTGCTGAGGACACGGGGCAACTAGGAGCCGAGAGACAGCCGGGAGAGCCAGAACGGGTACCACCACATCGGGACACAATTTGGCATCATCTTATGAAGCTGGACACATGTTTGTCCTCCGACCCAGCAATCCCACTACTTGATGCAGAGTGTAGAGAAACTCCCAGACATGTGCTCCCTCCTATCCACACCAGATGCTTCCAGATCAATCTTGAGGCTACCTCCCCTTCAGTCCTCAGGATGGCTGAAAACAAGGCCTGTCGGGTCCAAAGTCAGCTCCTGCCCCCGTCTCTGCTGGGTTTGCTGCTTCCTGTCACTGTCCCCTCCCATCTCTATGTTGGTGGCGCTGGGTCCAGCCAGGTGCTCATCTTCCTGAAGCTGCCACGACCTGCTCCCCGCTGCCAGTGGCTTTCTTGCTTCCTGCCCCTTCTCTAAGCCTCAGAGGGTCCTTGCTTCCACCCGTCCCCTCTGCCGGCTGTCCTGGCCACTGCCTGCCTAATCCTGGCCCTCTGTGCATGTCATCTTCAATCCCAGTGCATACTGAGAGCCAGCCCCTTATAGGCCCATGTCCTCTCACTGCCCCATGTGGGGAGATGCTGGTCAAGCCTGGCCTCTGCACTGCTGTCACCCCGGGAGAAGCTGACAGTACCAGGGCATGGATGACAAAGAGCCAGCGGGCTTCTCCAACCTGCCTGTCACGTGGAGCCCATTCTTCAAACACAACCAAACCACCCTTGGCCGAGAACCCTGACACGGATAGCCCTTTCTCTCCCAGCCCGTGTCTCCTGCCCCCGGTGAAGTCCCAGGCACCTGGCTTTTAGAGGCTACCTTGCAGAGGTGACCCAGCAAACACTCCGAGACCCAGGCAGGAGCCAGGGCCAAATCTAGTGGCCAGCAGAGTCTCTAGGTGAGGGCTGGGCTGGCAGGGTCCCAAAGGGGCGTGGCCGTTCTCCCAGAGATCCTGGCAGGTGCGAAAGGATGAGCACACACCTGTCAGTGGGTTCCCAGGGGCCATGGCCTCAGCCAGCACTAGCAGGTTCTCCTCCTAGTCTCGGTGCCTCACAATCCCCTTCTATTGGGCATCACCTTACCTGTCCTTCACCTCCCCGCTTGGGACTTCTCTTCATATCGGCAGAGCTGAGCAACACCTATCTTAACAAGATCTCGCTCTAATCACGACCCTCCCTGGCTCCGCCTGCAGGGTCCCCATCACTCACTCAATTTCATCACTTGCTCACTTGCTAACATACGATGAGCCCTCAGCAAGTCCTAGGGACTCCTGCAGACTGTGCTGGGGGCTGGGGGACACAAAGATAAGAACACAGGCCACACTCCTCAGCTGTCCCTCGAAGCCCTCCTCTGTGGGGACCCCATGGACATTTCTGGCTGGATCTTGCCTCTCCCTTACCTAGACCTCCTAATCCAGCCAATCTGGAATGTTCACTTTCTGAGGACACCCGAGCCGGCCACCACCATGGGTTTGCTCCTAGCATTCCTTGTATATTGCTGTTGAAATCCTTCAAGGACCCGTTCAGGTAACACCTCCTCCAGGAAGCCTTCCTGGTTAACCCTACCAGAAGCTTGTGTCTTTAGAGAGAAAGCACAGGGCCTGCATCAATTAGCCCATGTAGCTCTTCTCCAGTCATGTTGTGAGAGCAGGTCTGAACTGCCCCCAAGGGTGTTATATTCCTCAAGGGCAGAGGCTGTGCTTTGGGAGTCTTCTGCCTCTCCCATGGTACTGAGCACACCTCTGAGCTCCTGAGGAAAAAGCTGTGACCTGAGAAAGGACTTTATTTTTTCCTTTCTGAAGGTTCCAGTGATGTAGTTGTCCTGGGGATGGGTTAGAGCTGGGAGTCTAGCCAGCTACCGCCCTCACTCCGAAGACCCAGCAGCCATGGAAACCCCGGTTCTATTTCCAAGCAGAAACAGGCTATCCCAGAGCATACCAGTCCCTCCGTGGACAAAGCAAGTTCTCAGCTCTTTATAAACCACGAGTCTTTCCTTATTAACCCCCCACCGGGTCAGCCGATGGAAGGTAATGGAGAGAGATGAATGAATGCGCTAAGGTCTTGGGTGGCTCAGGGAGGGTCCCCTAGCCTTTCTGTCCAGCAGTTTCAGCCCTATTGAGAGGTAGCCTTCCATGGAGGTTAAACTCACAGGTGTTAAAGGGAGACTCCCTGGGTTCGAATCTTAGCTCAGCTGCTTTCCCACCGTATGACCGTAGACAAGTTACTTGACTGCTTTGGCCTCAATTTCTCATCTGTAGAATGGAAATAATAACCAGCCTTGCCCTGGATGGTTGTGCAGGGACAGCACATCAACACAAGGGAAGCATTTAAAACAGCGTCTGGGCATCACATGCTCTGTGGATGGAGCCTTGATGACGTCCAGGGAGCCATCCATGTGGAGCGAAGCTTTAGTAAAAACATACCAAACTGGGGGCACCTGGGTGGCTCAGTCCGTTGAGCGACTGACTTGATTTCAGCTCAGGTCATGATCTCGGGGTCGTGAGATAGAGCCCCACATCGGGCTCCGGGCTCAGCATGGAGTCTGCCTGAGTTTCTCTCTCTTCCTCTGCCCCTCCCCACCCCGCTCTCGAGCACCCATGCTCTCTCTCTCTCTCTCTCAAATAAATAAATAAAAACATACCAAACTGGTCTCCAGAATGGCGGTACAGATTTATATTCCTTGCAGAAGACATGGGTGGGAGTATCCATTTCACTTGGCCTTTGCTTGCCAGCCCCAGCTGCTCTTATTTATTTATGTTGACCCAGCATTGCGAAAGAGATGAGTAAAAAAAAAAAAGGTGGAATCGTGGGGATTTAACATGGGGTTTTTCAGCAGTAATGAGGCGCAACGATTGCCCATAGCGAATTGGTCATTTGCCACATGCAATCCCACATTGGTCAGCTGTCAGTTCCTTTTCCCTCTTTTAGGGCACTGAGAGCCTTTCTTTAAGGTTTTTGGAAGCTCTTCATAGGGTTGATACGTTAACTTTTTTTTCCATGTGTTACATACACCTGTTTTTAAAATTTTTAATAGTAAAATGTTCATTGGGAGACCTAAAGTATTCAGTGTTTGCCTAAGTATTGCTCTCTAAGCATTTTATCCTAAGAAAATCTCAGATTTGGGGTGGTGGCTGGCTCAGTCGGAGGAGCATGCAACTCTTGATCTCGGGGTCTTGAGTTTGAGCCCCTCGTTGGGTGCAGAGATCACTTAAATAAATAAATAAACTTAAAAAATGTCTTTTAAATTGGGGCGCCTGGGTGGCTCAGTTGGTTAAGTGACTGCCTTCGGCTCAGGTCATGATCCTGGAGTCCTGGGATCGAGTCCTGCATCGGGCTCCCTGCTCGGCGGGGAGTCTGCTTCTCCCTCTGACCCTCCCCACTCTCAAGTGCTCTCTCTCATTCCCTCTCTCTCAAATAAATAAATAAAATCTTTAAAAAAAGAAAAAAATGTCTTTTAAATTAAATAGTAAAAAAAAAAAAAAAGAAAATCTCCAGGTTTTTGGAGCCAAGATGTTGGTTCTAGTGCTATTTACATTAGAGAAAACTGGAAACCAAATGTTTAGCTATTGTGGTATATTTGCGTGAATAGCGTGAGGCAATTAAAATGAGTTTCCTATGAATGATTAGGAGATGCTCACAGCTAACCTGCTAAGTGAAAAAACCATAATGTTCAGCAGAATCCCAGTTTGGATAAAATAAAAAAAATTACACATGTGCTTTAGAAAAGGTTGCGAGAAGATACACCAAAATATTAATAATACTAATTTATTTCTGAGTGGTAGAATTACTGATCCCTTAATCTTTGTACTTCTCCAACTTTCCAAATTTTCTATAACAAATGTATTACTGTACATATTTTTGTAAAAAGAGATTTATTGTTATCACATCACTCTCTCAAAATCCAGTGCCCATTAGATGCCTCACTTGGAGGCTTCTTCACACACAGATCCCTGGGTCCCTCCGCCAGACTTCCTGGTTCAGCAGGCCTGGGGTGGAGCCTCAGATTCTGCACTTTTTTTTAAAGATTTATTTATTTATTTGAGAGAGAGACAGAGAGAGAGAGGGTGGGGGGAGAGAACGCAGAAGGGAGGGGGCAGAGAGAGAGGGAGAGAGAATCTCAAGCCGACTTTGCACCGAGCACAGAGCCCGACGCGGGGCTAGATCTCATGACCCTCAGATCATGACTTGAGTAAAAACCAACTGCACCACCCAGTCGCCCCTGAGATTATGCATTTCTAACAAGGCCCCAGGTCATGCTGCTGGTCCAGGCAAACATGCTTTGAGAACCATGGCTCTATGCTAAAGAGTATTTTTCTCTCCCAGTGCCCTGTTTCCATTTAGATTGAAGTGATGAAGAACACTGGTGCCTGCTCTTCTTAATCTTTGAAGATTGATTGTTTCCACCCAGTGAGAAGGAGCCAGAACATCACCACAAGCCCAACAGGCAAGCGTCCTCATTCCACAGCCAACCCCACATTCTTGGAAGACCTATGTTCCACACATTCCTTCCCTAAAACGACCAGGCACATCCCTTTCCTTCTCATTTTCCAACCAAATGAACTTTGGGGGACTGGGGACATTTCTCATTAGTAGTCAGCTCCCATATTTTTTTAAAAAAGATTTTATTTATTTGAGAGAAAGAGAGAGACAGAGATAGCAACAGAGATCACAGGCAAGTAGGGAGGAGAGGGAGAAGCAGGCTCCCCTCCGAGCAGGGAGGCTGGATGTGGGGCTGGATCCCAGGACCCCAGGATCATGACCTGGGCTGAAGACAGAGCCGTAACCGACTGAGCCACCCAGGCGCCCCCAGCTCCTATATTTCGAATTAACTTGCACAAGTGACAGGCGGGTCCTCCCTACCAGACCACAAACTCTCAGTGGGCTTGGGGAACCTTGTGGAGGTCTATCACAGGTGCCCAGTAAATGTGTGTTGGTTTGACTGGGTCCCTCCTGTGCTCCAGGGACTGTTTTAGGCTGGGAATCTGCACAGTGGAGAGGAGGACTGGCTGGGCCTGACCTTCATGAAGTTTTCATTCTAGTGGGAAGGGATATGATATCACAAAAACGTAAATAATAATCTCATTGATGGGGAGGAGCACTCCAAAGAAAATAAAATGAAAGAACAGAATTATAAGTAGCGGTGGCGGGGGGGGTCTCCTTTATTTGGGGACTCAGAAAGGGCCTTTTGAGTGTGCAGGGTGTTGACCCTCTGTAAGGTCAAAGGGACAAACAGCAGATCTCACCGGGTCTCCTAGGCTAGTGTTTCTCAAAGGGCAACGTGCACATGGCCCAGACATTTTGATTCAATGCGTCTGGGGAAGAGCCTGAGATACTTCATTTCCATCAAGTTCCCAGGTGGGGTCCAAGCTGCTGGTCCAAGGACCAACCTCTGAGTAGCACAGACTTAGGCCACAGTAAGGAGTTTAGAATTCAGTCTAATTACAATGGGTTCCACTGAGAGTTTGAAGCTGGAGTGTGACAGACATCCCATTTATGTTTTAAAAAGATGATTCTGGGAGAGAGAATGTGTGGAAAGCTCCAGAGCAGGGGCAGAGAGGCAGGAGATCCGGTGCCCATGGAGGGTGCTGGGCCGCCGGAGGTGGCAGGGGAGGTGTGGAGAAATGGTCAGATCCAGGATGCGTGTTGGAACTAGGGCTAGCCAGACAAGCTATGGGACTGAGCACTGGGAAGGAGTGTGGGGGAGAAGCAAAGGAGACTTAACCTGTCCCCCAGCAGGTGGGTCTGTACAACTCCAAACAAAGGTCAGGACCGTGCTGACCTTCATCCTCCCATCAATCCATCAAGGATTTGCTTGGGGACTGAACTACGTGGTTTTTTTGGCACCATGCACACATAATGTGAGCTCCAGGCCTTCCCTGACGTGCCTGCAGAGGGTGCTGGGAAGGCACATGGTAAGTTTCCACTCTTGAATCCTGGAGCATCAGCTCAGAAGGGAAGGCATGTGGCTGTAGATGGGCTCTGGCAGGTTCCAGAAGAGTCCAGTGGGCACCTGGGGAGTCTCTGCCATGACCTTCAGGCTGGCATGGCCTTCCCAATGCGGTCCCAGCCACTTCCCATGCCTGCTCCTATTCTTCCCACAGAGCTTGGCCTGGGAGCGCTCTTCTTCTTTTCCACTCCAGTTAAAAGAGAGCCATCTCTCAGAGACAGAGATCTAGGCCATCAGCCAGGCCATGATCCAGGAAAAATGGGTGGGGGAGAAAGAGAAGGCGGACCACCCATGTAGGGGCAAAATCATTCCATGAGCAACTCTGAGGCTTCCATGTCTTTGTGTCTTCACAGTCAGCCCGGACCCTGCCACCATCACCAGAACCTTCCCCTTCTCAGCAAACGCCAACCAGCTGCTCCTGCTGTGTATCATCAGCCTTCTACAATCTTCTGCAGCTGCTCCATCCCTTTTTTTCCCTTTTCAATGCTAGCTTAACCCTCACTTAAAAATATATATATATTTATGGTATCCAGTACAAAAGGGCAATTTTTAAAATGCACACACTAGAACCCCCACCCCATACTCACACTTACTCACACTACACCAGTTTCTCAGTTCCCTTTGAGCCAGGCATTCCCCGTGTTGCCAACCATACAAATGCGATTGTGGATTTAGCTGCCTGCTGGTGGGCAGTCATTCGCATGGAAGCTCTGGCTTGAATGAAAGAGCTCATCCTGCAGGGCAATGGGTGGCCGGAGACACAGCAAGAACAGTGCTGTGAGCCCCCACCTGGCCAGGCAGGCGCCTTGGAGTCTGTGAAATTAGGGCTTAGAGGAGGGGGCTGAGGACTGTGGGTCCCTGGTGCCAAAGTGAGTGCAGAGAAAGAGAGAGGGCTATACCAGGAGCACAGGGGCTCTGCTGTCCTGAGGGCTCCAGGTGGCCGTGGGGAGACCGCCTCCTCCCTGTGCAGTGGTAGAGAGGCTGGAGAATTAAAGCGTGAGTTGACCTGTGCCTGGGGCCCCGTGAGACCCCACAGTCCCTGCTGGGCTTACAGTCTGCGGAGGTTTCCTGCACGTGCTGGGGCAGGTGCATGCAGCAGGGCGCCAGTGGATCTGGTGTGGAAAGGGGGATCTGCACGGACCACAGTGATGTCAGCACAGCCCAGTGGACGCAGAGCCCTGTGGGCAGCGCAAGCTTTGCTCTGTTTCTTCTTTTAATGGTGCTTCATGAATCCCCTTCCATGGTGCTGGGCAGTGTCTGCCTTTGTCCTTTTCATGGTGTACAATATTCAACTGAGCGGATGGGAGAACACTGACATCACCATTCTCCGACTTGGGACTTCCTCGATTGTTACTCATTTTTTTCTCTCTTATGAAGACGTAGTGGTTATTTTATTTTATTTTAGAAGCACACAGACTGCTGGAGCTGGCTGTGTAGGGGGTGAGGCGGAGACCGTATACGCTGTCCTGCCCTTGTGCCAGGTCCCCGGTGGAAGGGTCCTCCAAGCACGTGCTGCCATTTACCCCCACAGCAGGGCAGTGAAAGCCGATTTCACTGAGAGGACCCAGAATGGCGCGAGGCTGGTGAAGGCTGGGAGCACAGGCATCGGGCTGACTTAATCTGTTACAACACGCTCTGGTGAAGCATCTGGAATGGGCAGCAAAGTGCAAGGGGTGGAACCAGGGCGGGGGCATTCCGAGTGAGAGCAGACAACCAGAGGCCACAGGACCGTGAGCAAGATTTCCTGGGAATTGGGCGGGGGCGGGAGTGTTCCAGACAGCGGAGTTATCAAGGCCCAGGATTCCCGTCCAGCTGTCCGTACAGTCCATCCCACATGCAAGAAAAGCTGCCCACACCCCAGGCCCCCGTGGCACCATGCCAGCTTCACTGGAGGTGCTCAGTAAACGAAAGAATGAATGAATGAGTGAATGAATGAAGGAACGAACGAGTGAGTGAACAGACACAATGGCGGCAGCTTATGTAACTCATGGTCTTATCCCCACCCCGCAAACAGTTGGACTATTCCCTCTCAGACCCTGACTCCCTGCAGAGGGAAGGGGTGGGGCCGGGGGAGCTTGTCCCTGGGGCTCGGTCTGGACGGACTGACCCCGAAGCTGCAGCATCTCCCTCCTGACAGCTGTGGCCTGGGTGGCGGGTCCCCGGGCGTAGAGACCTCCAGCAAGCCTGCCGCCTATGTCTGTAGTTCAACATGGATCACTGACTGCTTTATGACCACCTGTTATGTGCTCGGCTCCATGCTAGGGGCCGCAGCTGGAGGAGAGAGCCCTCTGGGATATACTTCCTGTCTCCAGAGAAAGATGAGCCATATACAGACCGCAGAGGGCACAGAGATGAGCCACCTCCGTCCCCCCTCTGAGACTCACTGGTGGTGCCGGCCGCTGAGGAGTCAGTGGTCAGCCCTCAGCTCAGAAGCACTGTAGCAGGACTGCCTGGGCTGCAGAGCCACCTGACCCAAAGTCATGCCTGTCCAGGGACGCCCACATTCAGCGACTCTTTAAAAGGCTCTATAAAGGCAAGGCACTTTGGCCCAACCTGGGACAAACCTGAGGGGGTCATTTTGCCTGCAAAGGTGCTGGGGCTGCCTCATCAGCTTCTCCTCTGCCTCTCCAGCTCCCTCCTTGAGCCTCCTGTGGGAGTCGATTCCCCGGGGCACTCCTAATAACGTCCTCATACTCAAGTCTGCCTTCTGGCCAGCTGCCCCCCCACCCTAGCCTTGGAGAAGCGGGGACTACAACACCGAATATAATTCATACTGTAGCTCTCAGCATTAACTCTCTAGTTCAGTCTCGAAGCACTAGAAGAACAGTGGATATAGAAATAAACGCTACAAGATGCTTCCTGAAAATACAGTTCTGCTTAGCAATTATTAAGTTTTTAGTAATTAACTTGTAAAGCACGAATTCATATACATTAGAGTTCTTGTTTATTAATATGAACAGTTGCTTCTCTTGTATTTTATGTATGATGCTCAGCTCTGGGGTCCCTGATGGACAGGAGGTGGTGTAGCCTGGGGACAGTGAGATGGTTTCTTTCCTGCAGGTCTCAGCCAGCCAGGAAAAATGCCAATTAAGGCAAAGCTGTCTGCGAGGAATCATTTCAGTTGTCATGTTAACCCCATGACCTGGGGATCACAGACTGGGTACTATCTCCCCAACTCTCCAGGCAAACTGGGCCCCTTTAATTGGCATCCATTCCTTTGGGGCGTGGTGACCCCTACCTAGTAATGTTGAACTTTGCAGGGTTGAGGAAAGAACCAAGCAAAGTCTGCAGTCTGTCTGCCCGTCTGAGACCCCTGGGTGAGCCTGGGACGGGAGGAGGCGGGAACGGGTGCCCCCATGCGAATGCGTTAGGAGATACTAGGTAGCATATACCTTCACCAGCGGCCAACAGCCTATGCTGGAACATCATCTGCACCATAGTCCCCAGAGCCAAACAAAATGCAACCAACTATCTTGGAGAACCGCGGTGTTTTGTTGCTAATTACCTTTTTCAGATGCTTCCACTACTAAATTATCGCTTATGTTATTATTGATTATACTCATCATCATTACAGATAGCTGGCTGGGTGCAGGGGATGGGAGAGAGTCTGCATGCCCGTCCCTGCAGGCCTGGCCATCAGAGCCAGCTACCAGAAGTCCTACCAGTGTGAGGACCACAGCGTCTGGGGCACAGTGATGCAGGGGATTTGGGGGTGGTGGCTGGCTGGTCCCAGGACCTCGGGAATGAGGCCAAGGCACTTGCCTTCACTGGTTGAAGCACTGGAAATAGTCATGGGATACTGATTGGTGTCTGTCAAGTTGTCTAAGCTGACCCTGGAGGGGTGGCAGTTCCTCAAGGAGCAGAGGTGAGGGGGGCACCTGGGTGGCTCAGTCGGTTAAGCCTCTGACTCTTGATTTCGGCTCAGGTCATGATCTCAGGGTGGTGAGATAGAGCCCGACGGGCTCCGCACTCAGCGGGGAGTCTGCTTGAAAGTCTCTCTCTCCCGCTCCCCCCGCCCCTCCCCCGCTCTCACGCATGCTCACTCTTTCACTGTCTGTCTCTCTCCCTCTAGAAGAAATTAACAAATAAAAAAAAAAAGGAGCAGAGGTGAGTGAGAAAACACAAAAGCAAAGACACCTCTTTACAAAATGGAAGGGAAGGGTTTTAGAGTTAGTTGGGGAGAAAGCCCCTCGCTGTCACCCTCTCTCCCAGCCCCTCTGCTCTAGTAAGAGCAGCTGTCCCAGTATAGGGACAATCAGGAGGAAACCTAGGGCCATGTCAAGGTAGAAGCAGCAGCTGTGGATCGAAGCGCTCGCTCTTCCGCAGCGGTGGGAGGAGAAGGGCCAGGGTCCCGAGCAGAACACAGGAGCCACTGGGGAAACCAGAGGCTCTTGGCGGGGCTGGGGGAGTCAAGCCCAGAGACTGGCTGTATGGAAGTTCTGAGCTTAAAACTATTTTCAAACTATGGCTAGTCTGTGCTAGATGTGGTGCATAATTTATCTTTTGAATTCTTTCATCAGCTCAGAAGGCAGCTATAATTTTGCATTGTACAGATGAATTAATCCAAGGCTCAGAGGTTCCAAGAAGTCCACAGTGACTGGGCTGAAGGTGGATGAGTGTGAGCTGAGACTGGAACTCAGGCTAAGGGATTCTCACTCGGTAAATGCTTCCTGCTGTTGAAGCCACAGAAGTGATCTCACTCCTGAATGGGATTCGGGACTCAGTACTGTCCCAAAGAACAAGGTTCCCAGCCCTCAAAGGTGTGTCTCCTCTTAGCTGCCTCCCAGACATCCGTTCTTGCCCCCCGGGCCCCGCCCCCGGAGCCACTGGTTCCAACCCCTTGCTGGGGAGCCCCTTGATCCCAGGGAGTACAGACAACCCTCTGTGCTGGGAAACCACCACTCAAAGCACCTTGTTTTGGGACTTTTCCATCCTGGTACTCAGGTCACAGTAGGCTGGGGAAGCATAATGGAGAGTGCTCATTGTACCAATGCAATGATTGCAAGAGGCCATCAAGGCCATGGCAAGAGTGTGGTCTTTGGGGTAGGTAGACCCATGTTCTGGCTCTGCCATCTGTGGGGAAGAACTTTTGGAGCAAGAAACCCTTCTGACACTCCGACATTGTCTGCCTCTCCTCCTTGGTGGCCCCAGTGGACTTGGACGTCCAGGGCATTGACCCGGCCCAGACAACCCCGGAAGACAATGTCCAGCAGATGTCCCTCTGGTGTGGTGTGGCTGCACTGTGGAAGCCCATGGTGCATTCTAAGAACGTGTGACACGGAGAACGCTTTCCCTGGTGCGCTCCAGGCCAGTGATCCTGGCAGGGCCCCGCCAAGACCGGGGCACCCAGGGTGGACCAGCACAGGGCCACGAGCACGGCAACGCATGCTCTGGGAAGCTTTGCAAACTTGGCCAGGGCCATTCTCTGGTGATACATTGTTTTTAGAACATTTGATCTCTTCAGAGGGTATCATTTTAAGTGTTTCTATACTGATGTTTTCTATTTCCTTTATTATCTCTCACGCTGATCGCCCCCTCCTTTATTACCTGCTCTGATTTGATACCTGGTAATAACTACTTTGAAAAACCCATGATATGATCATCCTTCACTATCATTGGGAAATTGACAGAGTCTGAGAGCAGACCAGGATTTTGTCAGAAGTCTAAGGAGTTTCTTATTAAACACGCCAGAAGAACCGTATCTGTAATCTACCCTGGGACACCCTAGGACTTAAAGACAGCCCCAGTGGGCTGTCCCCCTCTGCCCCATCAGAGCAGGGCTCAGAGCCCAGCCCTGCCCAGCATGACCACCAGGGGCTTTAATCCAGTCACCTGAAACCGACAGTGGACTCACATCTCCAGTTTCCCACAGGGTGCTGCTCAGCTTATTTCCAAAATTTCAAATGGTTCCAGCCTCCAGGGGAGATCCTGGCCAAAGGATGCCCCCCCTCCAGCTTCATGTCACCTATGGCCACCTGCAGAAATGGGCTATCATTATGCATCACCATTCATCCTGCCCAAATGGTGAAGGCCAATGCTTATAGGCTGGGCACTGAGGGCCTCTCTTGTTTGGTCCTCACAGCAACCCCAGGGCGTCTCATTCCCTTCTTGCAAATGGGGAAACCACAGCACAGAGAGGTTAAGTAACTGGCCAAGGCCACAGAGCCTGCAAACGACAGAGCTGAGGCTTGCACCTGGCCCGGGCTCCAGAGCCTCTGTGCCATACTGTTTCACCCTGAGCCCCAGCTCGGAGCACCTTGATTAAGCCTCTCCTGAAGGCTCGGCCTCTCACTCTCTGCTCTGACTCTGGATGGCACCATCATTCCAGACCACTCAGCCAAGTGCAACACTTGACTCTATAGAATCTTGCTTCATTTCAAGTTCTGGTCCTAACTGGGTAAACGAATGACAATGTTTGGAGGGCGAGGGCGAGAGTTGCAACCCTGTCCTTTCTGGAGGCTGCACAGGGCCTGGCCACTTCTGTCCTTGCTGGCTAGGTGTCACCTGCAGTGGCCCCACTGACCAGAGAGCAGTCCCTCCACCCAGGGCTCCACCCGCCCTCTCCTGGCTCCCTCCACAGGGGCTCACTTGGCCCGGTCTTTCATCTCAGCGCAGACTCAGGCTCTGGGTTGGCTGACGCTCAGCCTCTCTCCGCTGCCTGGGTCTGCAAAGAGATCATCACCATGTTATTGGAAAAGCTTCCAAAAGCTGGAGGCCAGGTTCACTCGGAGGGTGCACCACGGGAGTGGGGGCGGAGGGAGGGCAGGGCTGGTGCGGGGACGCACCCCTCTGCAGCGAGCCCCGACAGGAGAGGGCAGGGAGGAGGGAGCCTCCGAGTTGAGAACCCCGTCGCTGGCTGTGCACAGTGCCAGCTGAGGGACTCACTGCCCCAAGGCCTGTGTCCTCTGCAGAGCCCCTTAGCCCCATCTTTGCCCTCACTTATTCATTCCCCAGCCTTCCTGGGTCACCTTGAAGCAATCCCCTGGCCTGTAGACAGGGAAACCATTCTCAGCTGCCTTGTTCTCTCTGCAGCGCAGCCCAGGGTGCCCTGGTTCCGGTCACTGAGCCTCCTCTCAACCCCTGCCCCTACCCCCCGGGGCCACATCTGTGCCCAGGCATCACAAGTCGCTTGATGGAAGTAGTTCCAGAACAGAACTGCCCCCTGCTCTGCCCAGAGTTATGTATTCTTCCTTCTCATACCCAATGACCCACCATTAGAAACGTGGGCTGGCATGCCCCCTCTTTCAAAGACAGATGCCCTGCCAAGAGGGGTAACTTGGCAGCCAGTGTCTTCCACACCTTAATGTGAATTAGCACAAAGAGCTGGCTCTCTCCTAATAACTGGGTCAGATCATCAGAGGGAGAGGACTGAGTGAGAGTTTTGAAGGTTGGGGGGGGGTGGCGGGTTGGTGACTTGGGAACACAGAATAATTCCCGGTTGGGCAGGCCCCAGGGGGTGGAGGAATTTGAGCTGTGTGAAAGAAGAGCATGCAAGCACCAGGAAAAAGTGGACAGTAAGTGCCTGTTTCACTGCCCTCCACAAAAATTGCCAACACGGAGTGAGGAAAAGCTGGGCTAGAGACGCTCAGGGTGGTTCATAACTCCCCGGTGTCCCTGTCACCTGGTCGGAAGCTCAAAGCTTAGGTAGTCAATGTCCTTAGTGTGGAATGTTCACTGAGGACACACACACACACACACACACACACACATACACTGTCCAAAGGAAAACACAGCGATGCCCAGAAACCTACCCCAAACACGTGTCCCCAGCCAAGGAGGCCTCCCCGATCAGTGGAAGGTGGCAGATCAAGCCTGCTTCCTTTTATTGCAACTTCTACCCTTCTAGAATTTCTCATTCTCTGCAGGTCCAGGCCACAGAGACATTAATCCCTATTCAAATGAGCCTTCAAGGTTCTTCCTTCATTAGAATAAAAAAAAAAATTTCTCAAACACCCCAAAGCAGGGCTCTCATGTCCTAGCAGTAAGCAGTGCAAGCATTCACCAGGAAGGGAGGGACAGGGCTCTGGACCTCACCTGGCCTCTCTTGTTGGAAGGCAGAAATGCGACCCTGCCTTCCCTCCTCCTCCTCCCTGCAACAGCTTTCATAAACAGTGATTATTTCAGTCTTGGAGCACAGCTGTCCTGTGAATTGACCAGTTAGGGTTATGGGGTGGGAGCCAAGGGCTGGAGCGTGGAGCTCAGATCTCCGAGGAAAGCAGCCCTCCCCTGCCCTCCTCCGCTGGCCTGCTCCATGCAGGTGGGAGTTGAAGAGGAGGGCACGTCTCTGGCTGAGACCAGGGATGACAGAAGCATTTTCCCAGCAGCCAGATGAGGGCAGAGCCCTAGTGCGGGGAGGGTCAGGAGGCAAAGCTTGCAGACAGGGTTGGAGGTGGGGTCGCCCTCCCTACCTACGTGCCATGAATTTGGGCCTATCCAAAACACTCCTGCATCCAAATCAAGAGCCCTGAAATTGTACCTCTGGGGATTAACCTCAGGCTGCCTCTCTGGTTAAAATGTGCTGGCATATTGAGGACAGAAATGGAATGTTAGTCAACTTGTCATCGATAGGAGATATTTGGGAAATGTCCTCTGGGAAGGTGATGCTCAGAATTGTCATAGCTCAACTTCAGGAATCATCTACTCAAGGGATCTCTCAATTTTTTTTTTAGTTGTAGAAGCCCCCTTGTACAAAGAAAATTTTGTGCAAAAACAGAACTGTTTTGGATCAGTTCAGTGAATCCCTTTAAAGAACACCAAACTAGGGGTGCCTGGGGGGGCACAGTCGGTTGTGCATCTGACTCTTGGTTTCAGCTCGGGTTATGATTGTGGGTTTGTGATCTCGGAGTCATGGGATCGAGCCCAGAGTCAGGCTCTGCACTCAGCAGGGAGTCTGCTTGAGATTCTCTCTCTCCCTCTGCTCTCTCTCTCTCAAATCAATAAATAAATCTTAAAAAAAAAAAAAAGAACACCAATCTAATCCAACTTCTCATTTTGAAAAAGGAACTCAAGGCCCAGAGAGGTCAACCTGTGTCCTCAGTCTCCATCACAACCACCTTTCAGGCAACTGGTCTCCTCTTCAGTTCTTCCCAAGTGGGGCCCGGGACACCTGTAATCTTTTAAAAGGTTTCATAGATGATCACCTCTAGTTAGCTTTAGGAACTGCTGCATTAAGCATTGGTTTGAAGGTGAAGAGTAAATTAGTAGCAGAGCCTGATCCCAGCAGCTCTTGGGGTCATACAAGCCAAAGTCGATGACAATGACTTCCCAGAAGCTACTGGAATGAATTTCTGGTACTGAGGTTTGCTTGTATTGAACATGGTGCCCCAGAATGGCCACTGAGGAGGACTTCAGTATGTTCTGGTGAACGGGTAATTTTTTGTAATCCTTGGCAGTCTTTCAAGCTAGGTGAGTTTCCCCATCCCTCTCAGCTCAAATTTATCTTTGTTAGGAATGCTAGCCCCAGTCAGTCCCACAGGTATAAAAATGGGATAAAATTATTTCAGCATGGAGCTGAGCCACCAGGGGGAAATGGAGCACTCAGCCACATCAAGCAATTTTGGATGAATCAGTGGGTCTTGCCAGCAACTCAAGGCCCCAACAAGAAAGGAAGGAGGTAGGATTGCATCGTCTAGCTGCCACTGGTTAAGATGTCAGGGCTCTCCAACAGCTTTCTTTGTGGTCCCAAAGGGGTCATTCCATGGGATAAAAACATCAGGATCTCCACTAAGTCTCCACTCAAAGTCCCAAACACTGAACAACTTGTCCAGAACCACTTCCATTAGGCCTATTTCTTCCCTCCCCAGGGCCTGGCTTTCCATCAGCAGCTGTAGCTGGAGAGAGTGGGGCTGAGGCAGTGGGCCCCACGGCCAGCTCTCTGGAGCATTCGAGCATGCCTTAGGAAAACAATGAGAACACCAACCCCTGTGTCACACCGTGGGAGCCTGTAGCGTCCTGTAGAAGCACACAGGGAAAACCGCAAGAGACCTCTGGAACATGCAGATGAACCACCAGCCATGCAGGACGACCAAGAAGTCGAGGTGGCGCTCGCTACAAGTCTGGCAAGCAAATTCGACTAAGCGGGATCCAGAATGTTTCCTGGGTGTTGCCTCTTGGGGCACACAGACCCTCAGAAGGTGTGACGGCTATAATCAAAAGGCAGATATTACCAAGTATTGGCAAAGACGTTGAGAAACTGGGATCATCATATACTGCTGGGGCGAATGTAAAATAGCACAGCTGTGAAAAACAGTGCGGCGGTTTCCCAGGAGGTAACACATGGAGTTACTGTATGGCCCGACATTTCCAGGGCTAGGTAAACACCCGAGAGAAATGCCAACCTATGTCCACACAAAAACCTGGACGTGAATGTTCCCGGCAGCATTATTTATAAGAGTATAACATGGGGGGCGCCTGGGTGGCTCAGTCGTTGGGCGTCTGCCTTCGGCTCGGGTCATGATCCCAGAGTCCTGGGATCGAGCCCCACATCGGGCTCCTTGCTCAGCGGGAAGCCTGCTTCTCCCTCTCCCACTCCCCGTGCTTGTGTTCCCTCTCTCGCTGTCTCTCTCTCTGTCAAAAAATAAATAAAATCTTTAAAAAAAAAAAAAAAAAGAGTATAACATGGAAACAACCCAAACATCCATCCACTGAGGAATGGACACATAAAATGTGGTCTATCCATATAAGGAATATCATTCACAGATAAAAAGCAACGAAGTACTGATATAGACTACAAGTGGATGAACCTTGAAAACATTATGATGGGGCGCCTGGGTGGCTCAGTTGGTTAAGCGACTGCCTTCGGCTCAGGTCATGATCCTGGAGTCCCGGGATCGAGTCCCGCATCGGGCTCCCTGCTCAGCGGGGAGTCTGCTTCTCCCTCTGACCCTCCCCCCTCTCACGTGCTCTCTCTCTCTCTCATTCTCTCTCTTTCAAATAAATAAATAAAAAATCTTTAAAAAAAAAAAAAGAAAAGAAAACATTATGCAAAGGGGAAGAAGTCAGTCATGAGAGGCCACATATTATATGATCCCGTTGATATGAAATGTCCAGCGTAGGCAAATCTATTTAGAGCAGAAGTGGATGATTGGTGTGACCTAGAACTGGGGAGTTGAGAGGAAATGGGGAGCGGCTGCTAAATAGGTACCAAGTTCTGTCTAGTAGGATGAAAATGTTCTAAAACCGATTGTGGTGATGGTTGCACAAATGTGAAGATACTAAAAGCCATTGAATTGTACAACTTTAAACGAGTGAATTATATGGCACGTTAGTTATATGTCAATAAAGCTGGTATTTTTAAAAACCTAGAAAATTTCCAGGTATCTAGGTTCTGCTTACCAGATGCATCCTCTGCTAGACTTCCCCAAGGCTTAAGGAAGGCAGGTACCAACAAAAGCTGGGGTCACCGTCCCCTCGCCAGTGGCCTTTACCCATAACTTCACAAAGACCAACGGGCCAACCTGTTAGCTCCAGAAACAGCTTAACAGAATCGTCAGCCAGAATCCATAGCCCAAAAAGCAGGAGCCCTGGGAATAGGAGTGTGCCAAGTTCGGTTCTATGATATCATTTGGGAGGGTCACGTGTACATTTGCTTCTGGTTTGTATCTAATTTGAAAAAGCCGACGTAGATCGTGTACTGTATTATTAGGCAATTTTTCCAGTTTGCTCCACTCCATTTGTTCAGAGGATGAACTCACTTCTCTGCTAATGCAGAACATCCTACCCCAGGTTGCTCCCCTAGGAGGGGCAGGCTTTTGCCCATGCCAACTTTCCTATTCTGTCCTCCATGCAGATGCGAGCCAGGCCACCGTGGGGGAAGAGCTCTTACCCCTTAGGGGAAGCTTCCCTCTCTCTAGCTGGCCTCCTGCATGGTGGAGGGGGCGCAGGGGTGAATATGAGAGGGAAGGGGGCCGAGTCTTCTTCCAGGCCAGGCACCGATGGAGGGGGGCCTCCCCACGGAACAAAAGAGTTCAACAGAAGACAGCCCACATTCCTCTTTTTCTAAACACAGGCTCAAGATGTGCCGAGGGAAAGTTAAATTATGTGGCAATTTTCAAAGTCATCCACTGAAGATAAACTCTCCCTTCAAAGGAATTACTCATCTCACTCCATCATAATACCTCGGGGTCTATCACTGTTCAAATTTATTAAGCAATGACATGCAGAATGTATTGTATAAAGGACCCGTTTCATCACCCCATTCCCCAAGCTATTTTTTGTGTGTGTGTGCTAAGTCATGAGAAGTCCAACAAGTTAAAAATCAAAACAAAAACTAACAAGTACGCATGTGTGCGTGTGCACACATACACACACACAAATGGGAAAAAAAATCCTTCGTGGAAGTTACTATGAGGGGGGCAGCTTCAGAAAGGAAAAACACAATCTCTGACTAATATGAAGGAGACTCCAAATTGCTCTTGGCAACAATCTCTCAGCCCCAGATTCCCCTCCCTCTATTCATCTCTGCATTTCCCAGCCAAAGGAAAATAAACTGAACAGCTCTCTCCCTGGCCCAACCTGCAGGGCTGAGCAAGGGCTGAGCAAACAAACATCCCCGTGCAATTATACACCTGTGTAATTGCTGCAAACACAGGACAGCCAGTTGGGTGCTCACCGCACTTACCAGGCTGGTAATCTCAATATCAGGAGAAAATGCCTTTCTTTCAGGCACCGTGACATCAAAACGGAATGCAGTATGATCTTGTGACCCCCAAACACAACAGATTTTTAAAAGGGGAGCAGAGGGAGAAAAAAGAAGAAAAAACTGTCCTCCTGGAAGAGTCGGTATCAGTTCCAAGGAAGGAAGGCCCCAGAACATCACTCAGATGGGTTTAGCTTCAAGGCAAGATTTAGCAGTTTACCTTCCTCACAAAAGTGAGAGTTGATTTTAGAGGTAGTGATCTTACACCTATTACACCATTCAGGATGGAAGGAGAGTTAATAGGCCAAATGGCCTAGAATATTTATGGTTGCTCTGTCTCAAAGATTCATCTGCCACCATTTTATTAGGACAGATATGTCAGGTCAGCTAAAATGGAGATGGACAGGAGCATCAGGAAATGGCCCTGATGTGGGGGTACAAGCAGGTGGGACAGGGTCTTTGCCATTGAACCCTAAAACGCCCTGGCAGGCTAGTATGGCCAAGAGACACGGCTTCTAGTGCTGGCTTTGCCACCAAGTCCTGGGAACACAGACAAGCCTCCCCAGTGGTCAGATGAGGGCTGGGAGTCGCAGCTCCGGCCCTGTGTGTGTGTGGAAAGCGCCACCCCGGCCACGGAGAAGGGGCTGATGCATCAGGACAGTGATGCTCTGGGGGCAGTTCCCAGCCCTGCTGGCCCTGCTCCAGAGAGGGGCCAGTCCTCCTGGAGGCTGCACAGCTTGTCATCTCCAGCTGGGATGTGCCAAAACTAAAAGCTCATCTCGGAACCCACAACCGTAAACTGATCACCAGAGCCACAGGAGTTCAGAAAGCTGCCTGGATACCGTGCCCACTCCACCGCGTCCTCTTGAGCCACGGCTGAGTCCTTGTGTCTGCAGCATGGGGACAGCTCATCCTTCCAACTGCCCACCCCCCTCTTCGCCCAGGCCTCCCGCCACTTCTCCTTCTCCCCTGAATTGTCTCATTAAATCCACTCAATCAAAATAAATAAATAAATCCACTCAATCCCCACTGAAGGATGTATTACTGCTATTCCCATTGACAGAGTGCAGGGACCAGGTCGGACTTCACTTACTGAAGTCTTTAGCACTTAGCATGGTGCCTGGAATCACACATTAGATAATACAGTAGTTGTTGAATAAATGACTGATTGGTTGAGTGGAAGGAAACTAAGGTTCAAAACAGTTACTACTGTAACGCTTACATATTATTTTATGTTGTGCTAGAATTATATTGGGGGATTCCTGCCTCCCCAACTGGAGTATCAGATTCTAAAGGATGTGTGGTATAATGGGCAGCTTTGATTCCTGGCTCTATCACGGATAAGCTGGACTTAACCCCATTAAGCCTCAATTTCCTCATCTGCAAAGTGGGGCTAGTGGTTCATATCTGACAGGTGATGGCGGTTACAGGAGATAACATGTGCCAAGCACAGTCTAGCATCTGGTCTCTGGATGTCCCATCCCCCCCTCCCTGCCCCGTAGCCTCGTAGCCTCTCTCGTTTACTCCCAGCACCACCGTGGCAGGATAGGCCTTGAGCTCTGCGCGACCTCCTGGCCTTTGGTCTTCCTCCTTCAAGGTCCTGCCCCAATACCATTTCTGATCAGAAGCCCTTCTTGACTCTCTGGCTGCTGAAATGCCTGTGCTCAGATTCCAAAGGGGCTCTCCTGGCAGTCAGTGGAGGACAGCCTACTTGCCACTTAGTTTCACTATTCTGCAAGCCTCATCTCTCTGTGTGGATGCCCCAAGGTGGGGGCTCAGGACTGAGTCTTGTCTGCATCTCCCCAAGGTCTCGGAGGTGCTTGGTGGGATCCAAATCTACCAATTTCATGACGTTCTGGAACCCAGGCTGGTGTGGCACTGGTGTCCCACGGTTCTGGGTAAGGAGCACTGGATTCAGCGGGACCCCTGGGCCCCAGTCTCTCCTCAACTGTAAAATGCAGATGATGAAGACACCTGCCCTAAAGTGTGGTAGTTTGGGAGAGTTTAGGAGAGTAGCAGACACCAGCCCCAAGAGACAGAACACTGGCTGACCCCGGCTGTTGTAGGGGCGGGGGGATGGCTTTCTTCTCCCTTTCAGCCCAGGTTGGGCTTTAAGGACCGAGGGCCACAGCCAGGTTACTTTCCTTTCCTGGAGATCTATCCAGAGAAAGTTCCTGACCCTTCTAATCCCCCAGGACATCACAGGGTGAAGGAGTGGAGCTTAAACTTGAACCTGGCAGGGCCTTCCCCTTCCTTCCCACAAAACATTTCATCAACTCTGGAGAAAACTGCCTGATTGTTTCAACCGCTTCCTTTACATTTTCAAAATTCTGCATTTAGAGGGACTGGAAGGGGTATGCCAACAGTCTGCCAACGAATCGTGGGAACGGGGCTGCCCCCGGTGCAGCCAGGCACCAGGGGTCCAAAGAAAGAGTGCAGTCGTCCCTGGCCCACCTGCCCACAGCCAGGACAACAGAAGCCAGAAACTCAGGCGGGCAACCGAACCGGATGCACCCCGGAGCCCTCAGCACAGGCACGCGGAAAACTGTGCCCGCACTCGGGACGCTCGGCGCGGCACTCTCCGCAGAGTGCTTCCGCGGCCAGTCCCGCCGCCCGCCGCCCGCCGCCCGCCGTCGCGCCCGCAGCAGGGAACCCGGCGCCGGCAGGGGTGGGGGAGCACACAGCCGCTCCCGGCCATCCCGGGGGCTCCGAGACCCCCGCTGGCCTCCACAGCCGGAGGGAGTCGTCCTGCCCACCCGGCGCAGGCCGGAACGCCGGGAAGGGTCCCCCCGTCCACCCAGCTCCGGCCGGCGGTTCGAGCCCGGGGATCGCGACGCGACTCCCTCCAGCTCGCCCAGCGACTTCTGCCAGTCCCCAGTTTCATTTCAGCCCCTGTCCGGACCTCGACTTCTGCCCCGAGTTGTCATCTCCAGCTTTGTTTCCCCCCCAAGTTTTGCATCTGACACCGGGGAAGCCCGAGCTTTTTTGGAGGGAGGGCATTTAAACGATCCGTGTCTGTCCGCCACTCCCTTCCGGAGCGGCCCTCGCGCCTCGCTGTCCCCTCTTCTCCGCCACCGAAGGCTGCCCGCGGGGGCGGCGGGGCACGGAGCAAGCCAGGAGAGTTGCCCTACGGAGTTCCAGACTCCCTCCTGCGTTCGGCCGGGAGGGACACGGCCGCCGGTCCCGCCGTCAGCCCCGGGGAGGGGGGGTGGCAGCCCCGGTGTCCCCGACACGGCACCCTCGGTCCGGCCCCGGCGCGGGTTTGAAGTTGCTGCCGTCGCCGCCACTCCTATCCGGCCGGTGGGAGCGCACGCCCGGGGGCCAAGGGGTTCCCGCAGCACCCCCCCCCCACACTCCGCCGCCCCGCCGTCCCATCTCGGGCCCCGCTCCCAGCCGCCCAGGCCCGGCCGCCGCACACCCACCTGGCCGCGCCGGGGGCGCCGCGCTCGTGCCCGGGCCGTGTCCTGAGCGCCGCCAGGGTCCGGGGCTGGGGATCCACGCGGCAGCGCTGCTCAGGGGAGCCTGCCGCAGCCGGCGGGAGGTTGTCATTGATTCGTGCTGGGCGAGTTAAGCCATTCCAGGAGTGGTTTTGAGAGAGCACTCCCACCCCTCCCTCCAACCAAAGTATTTGGCAGGCAGCCCCTGTCGTCCACCTGTACTGCTAAGCGCGGGACAAGGACCAACTTCACCAGCGACGCTCTGTGCTTCACTTTATAACACGCAAATGAAGCTCTTTTGTAAAGGTAAAGCAGAAATGAAAGCAAGGGTGGTGGAGGAGGGATTCCCCCCCCCCCCCCCGGGCCTCCTCGTTTATTTATTTTTCCCTCTAATATTTCACAAAATACCTTACCACTTATCTCAAATCAGGGCAGCTTTTTATTATTGTTGTTTTACTCAATTCTGCGTGTCTTTTATTTTTAGAGGCAATTTTATTTCCATTTGCCTGAAACCTAAGTCCAATAAAATTACTAGAATTATGTTTTCTTCTCTAAGGGTCTTGAGTGTAACTTCACCAAATCAAACCCTGCATGCGGACGCATTCGAGTGGCAAATAAAAAAAGAGGAAAGTGCAGGAAGTACAAGGCTCAGAACCGCAGCTCCCTCCCCCGGTGATGTCCAGCTGGCTTGGCCCACAGGGAGTGGGGAGGCCTGAGGTGGGGGCGCCCACTGCCAGGATGCCCCCGCCACAAACATGTCATGCAGGCTCTCCACTGCTTTGTCTCCATTCTAAGACTGACTCAGAAATGCCAACCAGAGATCCAACAGTCCACATTTGGGGCCAACCACCAATCACAGAGAGGTGTGGCTCCATCACCCTCTCTCAAGCTGTTCCTTAAAGCCACACACTATACCCTTTTTGAAAATTGCCAGCTGGGGAGGCTCCTGCCCCAATCCTCCCTCTTTCCCCTGGAACCGTCTTTCACCTGGGGGGGAAATCCTCATTAACCCCTTGCTGTCTAGGCTGGCTCTCCTCAGAAACGGGGGAGGAGCCAAGGGGAGCTCTTCTTCCCTGGTGATCAGCGGCCCCCTGTGCCACAGAGAATCAGCACAAAATGAAGACCAATCAGAGTTCTGGCCCTCTGGGGCCTCTGCCACTAGTCCAAGGGCAGGCCCCTAGCCGTAAAGCACCCCAAAGCCAAAGGTGAATCCCACAGGTCGGTCAGCCCATGAAGGTCAAGAACCCCAGGAAGACAGTTCAGACTAAAATATCTCCTCCAACAGGTGCCCCCTGCCTAAAATTCCAGTGTTAGTGATTCATTCCTTCGTGGGGCACGCCCTGCAGAAAGCCTGTGCCAGGCAGGCAACATTGCTTCAGGAAGGCAAGAAGGGTCTCTCTCTGTGCTTCTAAAGCTGTAAATACCCATGGGAGGAGGGCAGGAATGAGTTGGCCAGGCCCTCCTTGCTCTGGTGGGAGGGTCATGGATGGCAGTGTGGAGAGACAGAGCCAGGGAGGCACGGAGCCCGAGTGTGGAGGGGTTGCAACATCAGGGAGTCAGTCACTGACGTTCAGAAGGAGAAGCACTTAATTGGGGCAGGTGGACAGTTTCCAAGATTGGGTGACTCCATAGCTTTTTATCAAAAACCAGGTATTCCCGGAACACCCAAGCCAAAGAACGAAAAGTCAAATCCCTTTGTCCACAAAGTCACTAATTAAATATCCAATCATGTGGAACTCCATACTCCACCCCCAGACCCGGTAGGTGAAAGTGCCAACACATGACCTGGATGGAGTCGGTATCAATTCAGAAGTGTTTGTCGTGCACCCATAAGGGGTTTACCTCAATGGTCTGGGTGGAGGTGGGGTGGGAGGGTGCAGAGGGGTGCCACCCTCAGAGCCTCATGTCTTGTGGGGAGATAAAGCACAGGGGTTTGTCAGTGTGGGGCAGGGTACCTGCAGCCCTGCGCAGGGTCCTTAAGGAACAACAGGGTGCTAGTTCTGCAGAGCAGATAAGGAGCCAAGAGCAAACACGAAGACAGGGCTCATCGGGAAAGGGCTGTGAGAGGTGGGCCGGGCAGGTCTGGACGTTTGTGCTGCTGTGAGCAGAAAGGCATGTCAGGTGCCGGAGTGAAGGCTTGGGGAGGGGGCAGCTAGCCAGGTTTAGAAGGCTCTCCCAGGGAATACAGCATCAGGTTGGGGTCCGTGTGGTGAAACCAGTTTATGGATGCAGCTTCAGGCTGAACGAGAGAATGCAGGGCAGGGCCTGCTTTGAAGGGAGGGAGGGAGGGAGAATTGGAGCACCTCTCTCAAACCCAGCTGGAGCTGGATGTGGGCAGAGGGGTGGTGGAGGGAGGATGCCAGGAGGGGTGGGGGAGAGTTGCGGTGCCTAGCCCAGCCTGCCCCCAGGTGGCCCCTCCTAGCAGGGCTCCAGCCCTGACCTGAAGGAGTGTCTGAGTAGGCCAGTGGGTGGTGCCAGGGCCGAGGACACTGCAGCCAAGAGCCTGGGGGGAGAGCTGGCCGCTGGCCAGCCCACCGGCTGGGTCCCGCAGTGGACAGTCAATGTCATTCCTCCCTCCTCCCTCCCCCTTAATCACTGTCTGTGTGTGCCCAGTTGGGGCACGCCCTCCGGAAGGGCTCCAGGCAAAAAGTGGGGAGCCCTACCCTACGGCCCCTCCAGCCCTGCCTCCTTGTTCTCAGTCCCTGTGCCTGGTGCCTCCTGGGAACAAGAACATAAAGGAGTCTCCGAGGGCCGGGGTGGGGGAAGGGGACTGGGGAGGCTACAAAAGCCACCCACAGAAGGGGCTCTGGGCTGGCCAGACTCTAGATCTGTTACTGTGCATTTCCTTTGGGGATGTGGCTCCTTCCTAGGCCCTCTTTGGCCCCCTCCCTCTGGCTCACCCCCCTCCTCTCCTCGCTCTTTCCCACCCCACCCCTCTTCCTGGGTCAGGTCGGTCAGAGCTCTTGGAAACAGGCTGGCTTACAGACGCCCTGCTTTTCACATCTGCCTCCAAACCCACAACTCACTCTTGTTCCAGGGAGGATGAAAGCTCCTCCTTCAACCACCCAGCATGGCTCAGAAGGCTAAACAGAAGCCCAGCGAGCACATCTGCTACCGTCTTAACTTGAAACTTTAGTGGTGCCTGGCCATTAGCTGTGACGGAGGCACGGAGATGGCTTCTGAGCGAGCGTGCGCACACACAGACTGTGTGCACGTGTATAGAGAGGTAGATAAGGAGATGAACCGTGCTATCCAGAAACAGTAATAGCTAGTATCTATTGAGGGTCTACCCCACCCACTTCATCCCTGCAACCACACCTTGAGGTAGATCCTCTTATTTCCCCATGTTACTGATGAGAAAATGGGCTCAGAGAGGTCTTACCACTTGTTCAAGGTCACGGGACTTGATGAATTGTAAAACTGGACATGACACCAGAGTCTTCAGAACTCTGGTGCCCCAAGGCTGCTTCTGGGGCTCAGCTCTGGCTCTTTGTCTAGCTCCTATAGCTGGTTCTCTTAGGAGCAGTTTGCTTTGCTGATGTGTGCCTCAGTTTCTCCAGCTGCTGAACAGGCAGGCTGATGACTCTTCCCGAACCATGAGGTTATTATTAGCCAGGAGGAGGCTGAGATGGAGGGGGGGGGTGGACTGGTAAAAAACTCTGGAGCAAGTCTTCCCTAGAGAATTTGCACAGCACTGGCTTGAGTATCACTCAAGCCGGAAACTCAGAGCCAATCTTGCTGCCTCCCTCTCACGCCAGCTCTGCACCCCACCCCTGCCAATCCATCCACCTGCGAGTTTATCCCCAAAATAGATCTCCAGTCCACTCTCTTCCTCCCACCTCTTCCACTACTGCCCTTGGCTGGGCCACTATCCCTCTCACTCTTGACCTCTGCAGGGACCTCCGCACTGGTCCCCCTGTTCCCACTCCCGTCCTGCTCCCTCAGCCCAATGCCACACGGCTGCCTGCGTAATTTTAAATGTGGGCTGGTTGCATCACAGGGCACTTAAAATGCGATCCAAACTGTTCACCATGGCCCATGAGGCTCAGCAAAATCCCTGTTCCTTTCTCTAAGCTCACTCCTGCCTCCAGCCCCATCCTCTGGTAGGGTTCCTTTTCCTTCCTGCTGTGGGACTTTGCATGTGTGGATTCCTTGACCGGACACACTCTCCCTCTATGTCAGGTCTTGCAGAAACATTACCTTCTCAGACAAGCCTTTCTTGACCACCACAGACAAATTAGAAACCTCCCCCACCACCATCTATTTCAGACCCTCTCTCAAAGCACTCAGACCACTTGCATACTTTTATTTAACTGCTTGCCTAATGGATTGTTTTTTTAACTGCCCTTCCCACTGGAATAGAGGCTGCTTGTGGGCAGAGACCCCATGTGTCCTTTTCACTGTGGGTACCTGGTACGCGGTAGACTCCTGGCAAATATGTGGGGGACAAAGGTTTGTTGAGAGAACCCCAGATCTGGGAAACAAGTCGAATGCATCTGGTCCTACCTCTGCCACTGCTGGGCTGTGTGCCCGTGGGGATGTCACCCGGCCTCCCAGGTCCTCAGCTTCATCCTCTGTAAGTGGGGACAATGGATGAGGTGAGAGGATGACCCAGAACTTTCCCAGGTCTGGTGCTCTGCAGTTGGGTTGGCCTTCATCCTCCAAGAACTTGCAAGTGCCGATAAATGGACGGAAAGAGAATCCCGGCCATGCTATACTTTGGATGGCTTCGAGAAGACTTTGCCTCTCTTGTCCGTCCTGCTGACGTATTTTAGAGAAGTCAGCTTGTGAGGACTTTGCATGCTCAGGGCCATGACTGGCCACCACCCCCACCACACACGCCACCACGCAAGCATGGAAACTGGGGCTTGTCCAGAGCAAGCAGTTACCTAGGCGAGAACCAGCACCAAGTCAGGACTGATCTTCCGGGGGCGGGCGGGGGGGGGGCATTCCAACCCAGCAGCCGTGTGCCCGCAGCACACCAGGTCTGAGACCCAACCTCCAATGATGTCAACCTCTACACATGCGGTGCTTTAACTTTCTGTGGCTTTCTTAAACCTGTTACCCTTCTTGGCCTTCACAACAACCCTGGAGGGCAGACCCCGAGAAGGGATTTTTGTTCCCACTTTGCGGATGAGGAAACTGAGACCCAGATTGAAAAAGTGAGTGAGTGGCAGAATGGAGACCTTTGAAATCAAAGAAGAAAAACTCTAGTTTTCCTTCTATATATATATGGACATACATTTCTTTCTCTCTCTATATATGGGTATACATTTTTAAGAGATTATGACTATATATGAAATATATTTGAAAAAATATACATGAAATTCTCCCCGATTAGAGAAAATCTGTGAAACAGAGGGGAGCAGGCCATTCATAATCACAGCATCCTAGATAGGAGAGCATCTGTCACATTATAGCAGGTTAGGGCTGTTAGTCCTAATCGTAGGGCTCCTCCCCACACCTCCCACCCCCGACCCGAGTCAACACAGGTTCCGTCTAACACCCCACCTTGTGTTTCTTAGGTGCTCCACAAATGTTTAATTAAATTTGGAGGAAAACAGAGAGAAAACTCAACCCATCCGGCTGGAGCAAGAGGATGGCTCTTGGCGGTATGCCAGCCTCTGCCTACGTGGCCCTGGAGCTTCCCTGTTCTGAGGACAAGCCAAGCCCTCACTATCTCGAGCTCCCTGTTTGTACTATTATCAGGAGGGACTTTACTGTAATCAGAGGCTCTACCACTTTGATCCGCAGACCAGATTTCACTGAAATGTATTAAAATGCTGATTTGAATAACAACACCAAGATCAGAGAAGGAGCCCCCGACGGAATCTGAGCTATGCATTAACAGCCCTTGCTACGGTCACAAAGGTTATCCAGATCTGTTGGTTGCCAATGCCACACACACATTCTGCCACCATGTTTTCTGGGTGGAGGGGGCAAACCCAGTCATCCAGAACCTACTGGCAGTTTGCCAAACTCCTGGACCAAACTCTTCCACTTCTTCAAGCACACAGAGGTGGTCCAGGGAAGCGGAGCTCTGTGGCCAGCTGCCCCATCCTGTGGGAGCTGGAAGGTGAGAGTGGGGCCCAGAGGGGAGGCCTGCATACTTGGAGCTGCCTCCCACTTCTCAGGTGTGCTGAGAGACCAGCCAGAGCTTGTCCTGACCCCGGGCCCTCTGAGGAGAGGTGCTGGCTGAGTACAGTGTGCCCGAAGTGCTCTCTTGGGGGAAGTACCCCCCACCTGGCTGGGCATCAGGGAAGGGCTCAGAGTCTGGCTGCCCCTACAAGAGACAGGGTCCCAGTCCCCCGCTGCTCACAGCCTGAGGGCCCCAGGGCTGCCAGGGCCTCGCCCTCCTCCCGGGTTGTACTGACACAGTCAGACACCCACAGCAGGAGGAGGGGAAAGTGCCAAGAGCTTGGGCTCCCCTGGCCAGGGCTCTGGGTGACTGGGAAGGTTGCCTCAGAGCTGGGAGCCTAGGGGAGGAGGAGGGCTCAGCCAGGACCTGGCCAAGGGGTCAGTGGGGGGAAAGGGGACAGCTCTACGGGGGCCAGGGCAGGCAGGTTCCTCCACCCTCCTCCTTCCCTTCCTCCCCCTCTCCCTTCCTTCCTTCTTTCCCTTCCTCCTTCCCTTCCTCCCTCTCTCCCTTCCTTCCTTCTTTCCCTTCCTCCTTCCCTCCCTCCCCTCTTCCCTTCCTCTGCCAGGTCTGTGGCGACTGCCTGTCTGTGGCCCCGCTACTCCAGGCTTTGGCTAGAAAGTGGTGAACACATCCACATCTGCCTGTCCTCATGGAGCTGACCTTCTAGTGGGGAAAGAACGACCAGACAACTGTCTGCCATGAAATCAGGTGGGCGAGGCCACCATTGTCTCTCAGCCAGGTCCTTAGTGGGACCACTTTGTGGCCTCCAGCAGCCTCTCATCTCATTGAACAGAGAGACTAGGAAAGCAGGGATTATAGCTCCCAACAGAGTGAGGAGATGGGGGTGCAGGCGGGGGCGACTTGCCCAGCAGCCCCCTGCCTCCTGGTGCAGCGCTCCTGGTGCTCTCCCCTCCACCAGCGCAGTCCTCTATAGATCTAGCTACAAAGCAAAACTCTGTGCTTCTAGAGATACCTTTTTAAAGGAGCTATTTAGACTCAGAGAAGTAAAAACACAAAACAAAACTAAGAACCTCAACCTAGACACACAAGTAACCCCCCTGACATGAAGTGACAACCCCTAAGACAGGAGGCTGTGGGGCTAGACAGCCTGGGGAGCTGAGGGCCGGCTGTGCTGGCCACAGACCCTGGCCTTGACCCAAGTTCTCTTTAGTGAGCATGGTGAACGTAGGCCTGTCCCTACAGGGTCCCCGCAAATGTGTGAGGGCCCCATTACCCAACCAGGTCATTGGCACGCTTTGGGCATAACAAATACTCGCTGGAGGTCCGTGGGTCCTTTCTCGGGTATCTGACCAGGAGGAGGAAGGGTGATGATGGGGATGGGGAAGATGAGGGCAGGACTGTGTGTGTGTGCGCGCGCACAGACGTGCATTTGTGGGTGTGTGTGGGTGTATGGGGGTGGGTGTACTGCACAAGAGGACCGGTGGTTGGAAGGGTGGGCTTCCGAGCTGGGTTGGGGAAGGGGCGTGCCCCAGAAGCTTCTCTGTTGGAGGAAGCAGTGAACAGGTTCTGACACCTGCCCGCAAAGCATCTGCTCTAACTGGCTCTGGCATGCTCAGGCAGAGGGTAGCCTCGCACCTAGTGCTGGTCAGCATGCCCCTGCCAGGGGCTACTGGGTATGACCAGGACAGCCCACAGCCCTTCCCCAGGGCCAGACAAACTAGCCTAGTGGGAGGGTCAGCACAGTGACCTTCACCATACTGTGAGGGTGGCCGGGACCTTCTCTTCGAAGCTGGCATTTTCCATAGGTCAAGGTTAGGCTTGTAGGGTGGATGGAGAACAGGGCAGGACTGAATGGCCACGGTGAAGATCAAAACAAGGGCCTGGCCTCCTACAAGGACCTCATCAAAGAAAAGACTCACTGTTAACCCCCCGAGGACAGGAAAATAATCATAATTATGGTAACCGCAAGCATTGTGCTGAGAGCTTTGCATCGTGTTATTTGGTTCAATCCTCAACAACAAACTATGAAGTCAGTACATGATGACTCCCCTTCCACAGAATGGCAGCTCAGAGTCAGGATTTGAACTCAGGTCATGCTGACCACCTCTAAGACTCACTTTTAATCCTGGGGAACTGCATTAGGTCGCTGAGAGGGTTTCGGGGTTTCGAGTGGAGTGGGAGAAACCGGAGTGAGATAGTGGTAAGAGCAGGGCTAACGCCTCAGACCAGGCCGTCGACTGGGGCTGTAGGTGCCATTTGGCGCATCTTGAAGGGGACGCTAAATGGCCATCTGCCCAGCCCGGTCAGCAGGCTTGCCGCTTCTAGGACAAACGCAATCCTGGAGTCTTTGCCAAAGACTTTGGGCTTTGTGGCTGAGAAGGAAAGGGGCTACAGCCCAGGCTGTGTGCTGGGTGGGAGTTCAGGATGCTGTGGTCGAGGTAGGATGTGGGTTTCCGAACCTCCGCTAGAGTTTCTGGGCAATGCGAATTCCTGGGCCCCGCTGCAGGCCCACTCAATCAGAATCTGAACCCCCAGTCTCCGTGCTCAGACTCTCAGGGGATGCATGCTGATGTGGCAGAAGCAATGGTGGCTGGTGGCTGGCAACTGGGTGGTGTGGACTTGCTGAGTCAGCGCTGGGATGCGTCACTGTCACTCGTCCTTCAGGTGTGTGTAGGGGTTGGGGGCGGGGAGAAGGAAGAGGTCTTCCAGCGGCTGGATTGCATCTGCATTAAGCACATGTGGCACAGGTGCACAGAAAGCCAAGGAGTGCCCGCACCAGTGTGCAGGTGACTGTCCCTACTCTCGAACACTCGGACTCTTCCCTCTTAGGGATAATGTGGGCATAAACATCCTTGTGCATACCTGCCCCCTGTTGTGGGCTTCTGCCTTAGATCAGAAAAAAAAGGATGAGAGGGGCATGAAGACTTTTATGGTTCCTCACAGAATAGTGCTGTATTGCATTTTCCGAGAAAGGTTGCACATTTGGGCTGACACCTGCAATGTTCAAGAGTGTCAAGTTCACCACAGCGCTGCCAGCATCCCCCTGCCCCCATCATTTAAAGATAAGGAAACTAAGGCTGCATTGTTGAAGTGACCAGTGACCTGTCCAGAGTTACATACTCAGTCAAGGCCAGGACCGGGGCGAGAACCCAGAGGCTTCTCATTCAGGGGGCAGGATGTTTCTACCGGGCAGGAGGGAAAAATCAAGTCTGGCACGTCATTCTCTGACCCCCCACTCGTCCCTGCCAGTTCAGACTTTAGCAGTGCTAGGAGCTCACGTTTCAGTTGCATTGTTTTTCTGCCTCTAAAACTGGGCCTCTTCCCTCTCTGTTCAAGTTCCACATCCTCCAAGAACTCTCTGATCCCTCCGAGGAAGCCATCACATACTTGAACCGTGGGTTAGATGTCAATACGCAAGTGGGGAAGAAGTGGGACAAAGGCGAGGTGACAGCCCCGGGGAAGGACGAAGGCCAGCCAGACTGGCCAGAGCAGTGGGAATTCCAGGAGGAAGATAAGATGGGAAGGAGTTGGGGCCCAGCACGCCAGACAAAGGAGTCCAAATATGGGGGGCACTTGAGAGCATGCCTAAGCTGTCATCTGCTGCTACTGGGACATGGGTTGGTTCCGTAAGAAAGTTCTTACATTAGCAGGGGTCCTTACCAGGGTGTCTGTGGGGTGCAGCGGGACGGGGGGGAGCCGGTTTCAGAGGATTCACAAACCCTCAGCTAATCAGTATGCAACATTGTATGAGGATGTGAGCATGTTCCTTTTTCTGGGAAGACAGCCCAGAGAGCTTAACAAATTTTCAAAAAAGTTCATGACCCCCCCCCCCCCCCCAAAACTTCAAAGACTAAAATGTAGATGAAAGGTGGAAGTCATTGAGAAATAGAAACAGTTTGTTGTATGAAATATATATATATATATATATATACACCCATGGAAGGAGAGTGGAAATAATTACAGGTGGTCCTTTTCAGATAGGCAGATGAGAGATGGATGGATGGATGGATGGATAGATAGATGAAAGAAAGAAAGAAAGAAAGAAAGAAAGAAAGAAAGAAAGAAAGAA
>NC_058416.1:25619917-25847245 GCF_002201575.2 Neomonachus schauinslandi | reverse complement strand
GAAAGAAAGAAAGAAAGAAAGAAAGAAAGAAAGAAAGAAAGAAAGAAAGAAAGGAAGAAAGAAAGAGAAAGAAAGAAAGGAGGGAGGAGGGAAGGAAGGAAGGAAGAAAGGAAGGAAGAAAGGAATCTACGTTTAGCGTTTAAACAGATACTGTAAAGAACCAGGGTTTTTACATCTAAGTTTCTTATTTTCCACTGCACGCCAACAAGCCAGGTGAGCAGGCAGGAGATGGTACGCCTGGTGCTGAGGTGTTCAGAGTCACCGCCCTCCAAGGATGATCCAAGGCAGAGAGAAGGCCTTCTCAAAGTGAAGAAGCCAGTTAGTGGGAAAACGGGATTTGATTTCACAACTTTTCCAGAACCATCTTTTGCGTAAGATGGGATGCACTTGAAAACAATCACAGCAAGCCCTTCTGGAGCACCTAGTGGGTGTCCAGCTCTGTGCTGAGTGCTTTAGGAGGACTATCTTGTTTACTTCTCAGCAGCCCTGGTGGTTTGGGCAGTACTATACCTCCCAGTTTACAGGGGAGGAACTGGAGGCCCAGGGATGTGAAGTCACTAGCCCCAAAGCAAAGAGCTGTAAGTGAAACAGGGCACCGGAAGCTAGGTGAGCTAGTCCTGGAGCTGGGGCTAAGCACAGCCTTTGAGAGCAGTCGTGTCTTACTCTCAGTAATCAGCCCCATCTCCATCTTCCACCAAAAAACTGGACCAGGAATACTTTCACCCTACTGTTCTCTATGCCTTTAAAGGGATAGTTCAGTGAACATACTTCAATTATCCAGGCAGATTGTCTACACTTGTAAAAAAAAAAAAATAGTAATAGTAGAAGCAGTTATAGTATACCTCCCATTTATTGAGCATGTAATATGAGTCAGAAAATATACAAAAGACTTTACAGTCATTTTCTTAATTGTATCCTTACAACAAGTTTCCAAGGTATCAGCATGTTCATTTCACAGATAGAGGTACTGAGGTCCAAGGAGGTTTAGATAACCTGCCTGATGTCAGCTAGTAAGTGGAGGGGGCTGGACTGCACCCACACTCTTTTTCTGCTGCTCTGTCTCTTGCTGGGTAACGCAGAGCACCGAGGTGCAGGAACTGGCTTCCTTGTTAGGGCCTGCTTGATGACTGGGGCATGAAAAAGGTCCAGGGAGCTCACTACCATGGTCAAAGGGAAAGGAATGAAGGAAGGAAGGAAGGAAGGAAGGAAGGAAGGAAGGAAGGAAGGAAGGAAGGAAGGAAGGGAGGAAGGGAGGGAGGGAGGGAGGGAGGAAGGGAGGAAGGAAGGGAGGGGAAGTGGAGGAGGGAAGTGAGGGAGGCAGAAAGGAAAGAAGGAAGGAAGGAAGGGAGGGAGGGAGGGAGGGAGGGAGAAAGGAGGAAGGAAGGGAGGAAAGGGGGAGGAGGGAAGCGAGGGAGGGAGAAAGGAAGGAAGGAAGGAAGGGAGGGAGGAAGGAAGGAGGGAAGGGGGAGGAGGGAAGCAAGGGAGGGAGAAAGGAAGGAAGAAGGAAGGAAGGAGGGAAGGAAGACAGGTAAGGAGGGAGAGAGGATGGAAGGAGGGAAGAAGGGGGAAGGGAGGGAGGGAAGAAGGGGGGAGGCAGGGAGGTAGGAAGGGAAGGAAGGAAGGGCAAGAGGAAGGGAGAGATAAAACATAGGCTATGTTTCAGTCAGTACCAAGATGATAAATTATCTGAATCTAGAGCTGCAATTTCAAAAGCCCTACAAAAAGGGCAGTAGCTACTGGCCACAGCATTGTGAATCCATCCATCCTGAGTCACTCACTCCAAGATACATTCAGAAGTATGACCCATGTCTTTTTGGAATTTGGCTATAGTCTCTGAGGCCAAAGCTCAGTGCCTCGTGAAAAGTTCTTGGGAAGTTCATGTGAAGGTGGGACCATGCTCCTTAACTGAAATCAGTGGTCATTTCAGCTCACCCCTTCTATGGGGTTTTGATCTTGATTCTGAAACCCCTAGGGCCTGGAAAGCATGAAACACAGTGGGCAGTAAGGATAGCCAGCCCAGAGGACAGGGCTGGGAAGGGGGGGTAGATGCAGTCGCATCTGTGGCTCAGGGTCACGGCTGGGAAAACCTCAAGGGGAGGTCTGTGACAGTCTTGTCAAGTCCAGAGGCCCAAGCTGGACACAGAACCTGAGAAGTCTTTGGGGCACAGCACATAGCCTGTGTTCCAAGGAAGCAAGCAGGGTCAGGGCTAGGCACGAAGCTGGACGCGTGGCCTCGTCACCTGGGCTCCTACCAAGCAGGCACAGATAGGGGTCAGGAGCCTATCTGACCAGCTAGGAGGTCAGTGAAGGAAGGAGGAAACAGTCTGGGTTGGATCCCAGGCCCTGGAGGGAATGAGAGGAGGCTCACACAAAGGGCTTAGTGAGCCTTCAGGATACCCAAACTGGGCCCTGCACTCAGAGTCCTGGATCTGTTCTCCGGGGCAGGATGAGGGCTGAGCTTGACCAGGGCAAGCGGGGGATGGGGGTGGGGGGCCCAGAAGACTGTGGCGAGCGACCTCACTTCAGAAGCCAGGCCAACCCCCCAACTGCCTTTCTTCTCTGGTGGTGGAAGGACTACAGCCTGGCTAGTTCTCAGAGGGTCACTCTCCCGACCCCACAGTCCTCATGGGTCCGGCATTTCCTTTCACTTCAGAAAATAAAACTCGGCGTTTCTTAATCTTGAGAGTAATATACACACATTGAGAAAAACTTAATGTGTTTGGGATTCTTTACGATTAAAGGCACTTTTTTCCCACCCTGTTTTCCACACTAGTCATTTTATGGTGAGCGCTTTCCTTGAGGCACTTGCCCCATCCTCCCCCACCCCCCCACCCCCACTTCTTGCCACCTCATTTCTAGTCTTACCTGCAGGTGCCTCTGGCCGGCATCTGGGTACTCAGATTAAGTAAGACACCCTCCAAGCCACGTTGTCACTGCAAAACGTTCAGGTCCCTTCATGGGAATTGCTTAAACAATCTGAAGACGTTTGTACAACAGAAAGTCAGAGAAACCCTCACCCCACATTGGCCAGTGCTGCCCCCCTGAGCCCCCAAACATGGCAAGAGCTGACACAAAACCGCGTTTTCATTACCCTTCACCCTGTGCTCTCATTTGCTCCAGCTGGTCCTATGTAGGTTGGAAACTAGAAAACTATGTAAGTTTGAATTGTGCATAAAACAAGAGCCAGTAGGCCCCCCAGTGACACAAGCCCCAGGGAATGAGAGTTCTAGCATGCATTCTGTGACTTCTTTTGGTTCAATATGGTTTTATTTTCCACTCAGTTCTTGGCTATGTCCCAGGTGGGAGAGGAAGACAAATAAATGCGGTTTCCCTGCACCCCTAATATTCTCTATTATGTTATACGGACTTTATTTCTTTGAAATTTTAATTATTTCCTTCTTGATGCTGTAACATTTGTATGGTATGGCCATCTCGGTGGGGAAAGAGGGATGCTTCTTGATTCCAGGTTTTGCTCCTCTGCCCAGGCTGAGACCCACAGGGCTTTGCTAGAAAAACCAGCATTTTAGGTCTTACTTTATGACCAGTTGAGCTGTGTGTCTCTAACAAGATTGGAAATGGAAGCATACTCAGGCTATCAGAGCTGCAAGGTTCCTCAGAGGCCCTACAGACCCGCATCCTCACTCTATCCCTAAGGAAATAGGGTGTGTCTAAGGTTACTAAAGCAACTCTTGGCTAATATGCAAATATCTCCTCCACGGGAGACCTTATGAAATGACTCATTAACAATGACATTCTGGGTAGGACTGTGTGCATTTATAACCCATCTTCTTCCAAAAGGATCTGAACCAGTGTACAAATGTGCCTACCGTCCGTTGGTAGGTAAACATACATTAACAAAATAAGGAAGAAAAACAAAGCAATGGGAAAATAAGGATGAAGATGGAGCCAGGAGTAAGATCAGTGCCCAAAATGAACACTGGCCAGACCTGTGTGCTCAATCCAGCATAGATTCGGTACCCAGATGCCTAGCCGGCAAGGTCAGGGGAAGTACGCCAGCCCCATGGGGCTCAGCTTTTCCTGTTCTCTACGACTTCGTGCTTCCCTCCTCAGACATCGGATTGCCTGTCAAATGGGCAAATCCTGCGTAGTAGAATCTTTGTGAGGCTCAAGTTTAGTCCTGTTTGTAAAAGAAAGCACTCCAAAAGTACGGTGCACAAAAGGGTCCATCATTTTATTTTCTTGCCACCTCGTTGTAATGAATTGAGCATTACTCGTTTTCCTTGGCTACATAAGGAGGCCATCAGGTTTTAGCTGCTGCAGTTGGTCAAAATTTATTCTGTATCCACTCTTAAGAACACAAGCACTGCCCAAATACTATGTGAGAAGCCTTGTGACATTTTTCTGGGCTCAAATTATGCCAATTTCCACCATCATAACCTTTCCCCCTTTCCCTGCTTCAGTTGGTGGCGGGGGGGGGGGGGGGGGGCACGGATTAAGGTGCTTAGGAGCAGCAGGGAATGTAAAATTCTAAAGTAAAGTTTACGTACCCCCTAGAAAATGTGTTTTCTGGCGCGGGAATAGGTAACGGAGAGGAGAGAATAGGGTTAAGAAAGAGCAGAGGGAGCCCCTTTAGGGGCCTCTCCGGGTGTACTTTGGTAGACATGGCCCCCTATCTGTCACTCAGAGGGTTTCCCCAGCCTTAACCTTGGGGGTGAAATCAGGCATCGTCTGAACCCAGGCCAGAATTTTAGCTGAAAGTTAACTAATGCTTAAGATTGGGCATGCTGTGATTCTAGGGGGAGGAGGGGAGTGAGGGCAAAGGAGCCATCCACTCTGGGGAAGCAGAACTTTGGGGGCTGCAGCTGGTCTCCTCTATGTGGCTTTTGCCATCCTCACCAAGGAGAGCTGTTCAATAAACAAGGGCATAAATAGCAAGAAAAATCATATAAATACCGCAATAAAAGAAAATCACATATGTAACAATTGGAGAGTATGTTTGGTTGGGGGTTGAACACGAGAGGGTCCCAATGGGCAGAGGGGGTCCAGCATTCTTCCTGGGCAATCACTGTTCCCTCATGCCTTTGTTGCCAGAGCCTGCTAACCCGTGGAGGACAAACAAGCCAGGGGATGAGTCAACCTCGGCTGGGAATGCGGGCAGAAAGAACCAGCCCTCCGTTCTGTAGAGCCCTTCACACTTCCCAAAGCTACTGTTGGAGGGGTTCATGCGGGCTTACTATTATCTCTATTTTATAGATGAGGAAACAGATCCGGGTTGGTTATTTGTCAAAACATCAAAAATCTGGTCATCCCAGCAGAAAGGCCTCCTGGAATCCCAGATGGGAATGTGGACTCTGGAGCTAGAACCTGAATCTTGGCTCTGTGGTCACACACTCACTGTGTGACCTCAGGCAAGTTTTCTCTCTCTGCCTCAGTTTCCTGCTGTAAAAGGTGTTGGGCTGATGACCTGAGCCAATATTTGTGAAGTGCTTAGAATAGTCCCTGACACATATAAGGTGCCATGTGAGCATGTTAAGCACCCACTCCTGGTCCAAAGCCTGACTCCGTAGCCCCCAAACCAAAACAGAACAATGGCAAGATCCCAAGTGTATGTGCGTCATCCTGCAGAAGAAATTCTAAGTCTCCGTGTTGGCCGAGAGGCATCACTAGGGGTAGAGAGAGGGGCTAGAGCCGGATCAGGGTGGGGAGCGGGTGCCTTCCCCAATGCCTGGGGACAGTCCCACTTCCTCTCACTTTGAAGTCTTTGCCAAGGAGGAACACATGGGCTCGATAAACCCATGCCAAGCAGGAACAAGATGGTATCTGGGCCGGATGAGCTGACAAGTTCAATATGCCCAGGTTCCCAGCAGGAGCAAACACCAGCTCCCCGCTTGGCCCTCCTTCTCCTTCTCTTTGCTTTGGTGGATTTGTTGTAGTTGCTGCCAAGGGCACCCATCAGAAATGACGGGTGGTTTGCCTTTGGGGAAGGCTGCAAAAGTGTCGGGCAAACAAGCTCTGGCTAGCTTTTTCATAATGCTGGCCCTAACAGGCTACAAGCTGAACATGGTTTTCCCAAAAGCCACAGGCCCATACACTTCAGAGCAGGGACTGAACTGGAAGGCAGAAGTCCTGTTTTCTCACCCCAGCTCTGCTTCTACGGGCCTGGGTGTCCCTGGACAAATACCTCCTCCTTCCAGGTCCTCACTGTTCTCATCAGTAAAATGAAGGCCTTGGCGGGTGGGGCCGGTGGTGGAGGGGGAGGCAATGAACTTGAAGGGCCTTTCGGCTCTCCCATCTGTGAGCTTGGAGGAAGTGTGCTGGGGCCTGAGCTGCACCGTCCTGAATGGCTGTTGGTGGGCCTTGGCTGTGTGGTGGAGTGTTTGTTCATTCAACAAACACATGGAATGAGTGTCCCCAGGCCTCTGGCCCTGCCCTGGTGGGGACAAAAGAGGGCAGACTTCAAAGGCAGAGGATGGCAAGGAGAGGCCAAGAGGAAGAATGTCAAGCATGGTCTTCCCCTCACTGCTTGGTTCACCCATCTCAAGGCCTTGAAGGCCCTCTTTCAGTGCTGGAGAGGGGGAAAGGGGCAGTCGAAGGTGGAACAGGAAGGTGAAGGCAAGTCCCCAAAGGTGGGGGTGAGAACCAGGGGCCCAGGGGGAAAATGAAGGCCCAGTCTACCACTCTACCTGCATCTTTCTCAGCTCATCTGCTTCCAAGCAGCCCAATGAAAATGCTGTGCAGAGGGAGCTTTGGACCAGAAACCCCCGCAGCCTTGAGCACATCCCTTCCCCTCTCCCGGGCCAGTCTCTTCAACTGAAAAACGCTCTGATGAGTGACCTCTCCCACCCTCAGTTCCTGTGGTTCTCTTGGCCATTTGATGTCTACTATGTACAAGCAGTGGCACGGGGTGGGGGATGTAGGGAGAGTCAAGCCCACTTCTGCCCTCAAGCAGCTCATTCCATGTCCTCACCATTGCTTAACTAATTAACTCACTTATTTAGCACCTACTCTATGCCAGGCCCCGTGTTTACCTCTCCCAAGTAGATCCGAAGCATCTGGAGGGAGTAGGCGTCACAGCCCATCTATTTTTTCTTCTTTTTCCCTATCCTATCCCCCTTGTCCTAACACATAAAACCTGGCAGGTAAAAGCATAAACCCTAGAACCAGACTGCCCTGGTGTGAATCCTGGTGGTTTTCCAATACCAACCTCAGTTTCCCTGTCTGTAAAACGGGAAGAATGATCATTCTTAACCTCATAAGGAATCCTCCTTATGAGAATTCAAAAAATTAATGCTTATTAATTTAGCTAGCACAGAACCTGGCCTGCTTCCGGTCAAAATTTGTCATCACAATAAAGTCACATGCATGCACCTTCCTGAGTCATTTGTGCGCTGTTTATCTATTCATTGGGCTGTGTTCACAGACAGTGAACAGTGCAAAGGTGAATCTCACCACAGCCAAGCTCAACTATCCTAAATTCCAAATCAGTTAGGTCCAAGTTCATGAGCTTCTACTATAACCAAAAGTATTATTTATTTTAATCATTCACTTCGGCCCATTTCCTCTTCAAATACTTTACGAAGACTGATAATTGTAGCCCAACTGTCTTGAATTTCAAGCCTCCTTTTGCTCTTCCCAACCCTGTGCTCACAAACAGCCAACGCCCCGCAGGCAGGATCCCAGAGGCTGGGACAACAGGGGCCTCCAGTCCCGAGTTTCTGGATCTGTGGAATCATGGTCTCCTAACACAATGCCTGGCAGGGCCCCAGGATGACAAGAGTCCCTGCAGGAACAGACATGCCTGGGTCTTTTGCAACCTGTTCAGATACTGGCTGAGGCAATGAATGGAAAAGAGTCACAGCATTGATCGCTCTGATCTGGAGTTGCCAATTTGGCTCATGCTTATACCTACCTCCAGACCCACAGTCTCCTTGGGCACAATGACTGGGCTTGAAGTGACCAAAGCGAATGCTAGGCTCCCAATGGTGGTCTCCGGCTACCCTGGAGAAACATTTCACCAGCATACTCAGTGGGAAGGGGCTAGAGTCCCAAACTTGTGGGGCGGGGGTGGGGGTGGGGGGGAGCCTCAGGGTCTTCTCACCTCTCCAAAATGATGTATTTCTCCAGCTTCCTCATTGAGGCCTCATTCATTCCTCTCTGTGCCACCCAGGTGTTAAGCTAGGTCCCTAACACAGAATAGCCTAAAAGTAAAGCACACTGGATGGGGGGGGGGGGGGGGCTAGGGGGGGAATTAGAGTTCCAGCTTTGCCACTAACAAGCTATGTGACCTTGGGCAGGTCACTTATCTCTCCAGGTCTCAAGGGCCTCAGTCTACAAAACCCAGGACCTGGGATGTTGATGTCTGTGGAGCAGTTCTGTTAAAGATCCCAGCTATTTAATCGATTTCATAGCAGTCCTGACATATAGATAATGTCAGGTAATCTTGGTCAAAGAGCTCCAAGTTTGTGATAAACACAAGCTCAGCAACCCACGAAGCTCCCCATAGCCACAGGGAGGGTGTCCCGTTTGCCACCTGGAAGCAGAGGAACTCATAGCCTTGGGGGATGAATTAGAAGTTGAGCTGGTCAGAGAGAGAGACACAGGGGCAGGACAGCAGAGGGTGTAAGGGAGACCGTGGTGGCCTTCTTGATGTGATCCGAGGGTCCTTGAAAAGCCACCCCTGCCTCAAATATCCCCTCCCCCCAACTTGGTGCCCAGCCTTTGGAATTCCATCATTTGAGAGTAACTGCGGGGGGGCGAGGGGGGGTGCCATTTCAGCAATGTCCCTGCAAAATGCAGACACCCTGGAGAAGAGCAAGGTTCTTACCCTGCTAAGGTCTTGCCTAGGTCTCCCCTCTCTGCCAGCAAGGGCCTGGCAGCCTGTGGGCACTAGGCCCCCGAGGCCACAGGAGAAGGGGGGACCCTGAAGGGCCCCTAAAGGGCTTGCGCAGGAGGGAGGGCCAGGGCACTGATTCACTAAGCTCCTTCGAGATACTCCAGAGAGCCTAGGGAGGGGCAGGGGTGCAGGGAAACAGAAAGGGAGGGCACGCACAGGAGTCCTCCAGGAGAAGGTGGGAGTGGGACTAGTTGTGGGCAAGAGCTTGGTGCCTCCCTTTGGCTAAACCGATTGCTCAGAGGAGCCAACTAGGAGAGGAGATGGGAGGGGAGGGGAGGGGAGGGAAAGGGAGGGGAGGGGAGGGCGAGAGAGGGTGGGGCCAGGATGGGGGGGAACTGTAAAACCAACGGGGGCGGATTCACAGAAAAATTCCCGAGCCTGGTGAGGATAAAGGGTGCTGGGCGGCGCCCACAGTTCGCCGGGCCCACGCCCCTCGAGTTGCCCGGCCGGTTCAGACTGGTTCGCCCACCTCTCCCTCCCCGCCAGTCCCCCTGGCCTGATCCCTGAGAAAGCAGATTCGGGAACGTGATGTAACCACAGCCGCTCCGCCCCGGCCACAGGCACTCCGGACTCCGCGCCCGCCCGCAGCCCCCGTCCCTGCGGCGCCCCCGCCCAGGTCCTGCCCCGGCGCCCCCGCCCTGGTCCCCGCCCCCCCTCCCCGGCGCCCCGCCCCTCCCTGGCGCTCCGCTCCCTCGCTCCCCGCGGCGGCCCCGCACCCTCCTCTCCCCTCCCTGGGAGCCCTACCTAGCCCTCCTCCCGGGTATCCCCCGCGCCCTCGACCCCCCCCCACCCCCCCAGCTCCCGCCCCCGCTGTGCTCCCCGCGCCCCTCTCCGCGGCCCCAGCCTGGTTTCTCCGGGCCTCCCCTCCGCATTCTCGCACTGCCCCAGCTCGACCTCCTCACCCTCCCACCTCCCCCGGAGGCCGCGGCGCCTCCCCTGCCCGCGGTTAAGGCTGGAGAGCCGGCGCCGGCCCCGGCGGGGACTGCGCCGACCCGGGAGAGGGGCAGCGGGGTGCGGCAGGGGCCCGAGGGCCGCGGGCGGAGAACGCCGAGCCGGACCCCCGCCCCCTTGCCCCATCCCCCCTGCCCGCCTACCCCCGGGCCAGGCGTCGTGCCAGCACGCGACGTGGGCCAGGCAGGCGGCCACCAGGCTGCAGCTATCAGCTGGGTGGAGGGCAGTGCCGGCTGCAGGCGTCCCTGAGCGCACACACCACCCCGGGCCCCGGCCCTCCTTCCCGGACAGCAGCACCACCGGCTACCTGAAATCTAGAGCCACACAGAGCCAAAGGCAGAGGACTCCAGTTCACTGGGAGGCTAGAGGCTGGGCCTCAAAGGCAGGGCTGGACTGAAGCCCAGCTCACTTATTTTCTGGGTGACCTTAGGCAAGTCACTTCTCTATGCCTCAGTTGTTGCATTTGTAAAGGGGAGGTAATCACAGTACCCACCTCTCCGGGGGGTTGTTTTAGTGCATAACACATTAATAGTTGCTTCATAGAGAATAATTTCTATTACTATTAGTAGTAGCATTAGTAATCATCACCATCATCTCTCCGGGGGCATTTGCTGTTGGCAGAGGAAAGTATAGTATAATCTGCCATTAAGGATCTGTTACACACCTATTCTGTGCAAGGGAGGCTACTTGGCATGGTACAAGAGTCTCAGGACTGAGATGGTGGCCTTGAATCCCAGCCCTGTCACTTAGGAGCTGTGTGACCTTCTCTCCAAGCCACGGCCCCCCAACAGTAAACTAGGGACGGTACTGCTCACTCTGCAGAGCTAGTATGGGGATTAAATGAGATACTGTGAGGAGAGTGTGCGGGGTAGTTCTCCGCACATCGGGGTGCCTCTTGTAAGTGAGCGGCTCAGAGGAATAAAGAGGATGAGGACAGGAGGACGGAAAGGACAGACTCTGTTTCTGCCACGGACGAGCGCTGAGGAGGTAAGACTTAGGTGCAAAACATATCACTAAGTCAAGGGGATTGGAGCTCAGCGCCAAATGCCAGGGCAGGAGGAGGGGCTGTGGAAGGGAGGGGCAGAGAGTAATGTCAGGCATCGGTGGGGGGTGTTTCGGAATGCACCCCCAGCCCACTCCCACCAGGATCATGGGGGCAGCCACCACGTTTGAGAGGGCTCCATCAGCTCCAACATGGCTGGTGTCCGCATCTGCTTTACCGGGGAGGCCCCAAAGATGACTTGGCCATCTCCCATCCCGGCAGGAAAAAGAGGAATGAAAAGAACAGTTGGAAAACGCAGCCTGAGCAAAATCTCCACCCTTTATAATGACGGTGAATGTGGCTGAACATCGTCCTGCCCACGGCTATGGCTGTGTGACTCTGGAACTGGGTTCCCTCATCTGTAAAACGACAGGGTTGGCCCCCTGAGCTGTAACCCTCCACCCTTCTTGAAAGCACTGCTTGCTCTGACCTGCAGGAATGTGGGGGAGAAGCTGCTCCTGCTGGGAGGTGCAGGCGGGGCACAGTCCCATGGACCATTCAGTGAGCTGGCTCCGAGCCCTCTGGAGGGGAGCAGGAAGGAGGCAGGGCTCCACCCCCGGACAAGCAGCTGTCCGGTGGAATATGACCCTGAACTGGAAGGAGCCTTGCAAGCAGGCATCCAGCCCTCTCCCTTGTGGACAGGAGACAAAAGCACAGAGAAGTGAAGGGACTCGGCCAAGTTCATGTCTCTTGGGGGGGGAGGGGGCACAGCCCAAGTTCAATCCACAGCAGCATGTGGCCTCCATTAATTTAGCTAATGACAGCAGAGCAGGAAGCCGGTGACCAATGCCAAGCCAAACCTCTCTGAGCTCCTTTCATGAAAGCAACATGGAAGCACATTCCCTTCACTGCTAGGTAAGAAATGCTTCTGGAAGCCAGGGAACCGTACAAACAGCGCACATAACCTCCCTAAACAGTCCGGGGCTGGTGGGGTGAACGCTGGACCAGTGAGCATGGCCGCTGCCAGGCCGGGGGGGGATTTGCTCTTGTGATCAGCACTGCAGGCTCCCTAAAGAGAGTCCAAGGACACTGGGCTTGAGTACTAATATGCATTTTTATTCTGCAATAATTTTCATACTGAGTTCAAGAGGCACCAGCTCCAAGTACATAAAACCAAATCAAATTAAATTAATTGATTTTATTGAAACCTGCTGCAGTTGTATTCAAGCCCACAGCTAGGGGCATGACCCTAGTGAAATACCAAAGGGGCTTTTGAAATAATTAAATTAATCACACCCTGGGTCATGCACAAGGGTTTGCTCCTGTGCTCGATGCAGGCCTGTTCCCACTCACAGCCACAGGCAGGAGAGGTGTGTGGCTGCAACACAAATTGTCGCACCGCCTCAGGGTCCCCAGGCCCACACTTCCCATTCTGAGCTAAGCCACTGTCCATGCTCTCTTAGCAAACACAGACATGCACACACACCCACATGCACCACATGCTCATCCCCTCACAGCTAGAATTCCCTTCTCTCGTTCTCTGCCTACCCCAGGGCCCAGGCCACATGCCCTGCTTGTCCTCGTCCTTTCCTGACCCACCTAGAACCCCTCCAGCACTTACACTCATGCACTTGGATGATGCACTTTCTCGTTGTATTGTGTCATGGGAGACTGTCTTGCATCACTAAGCAAAGGCTAATAAGCCCCTGGAATGCAGAGAATGGGCCTCTGCCTTTTCCGGATGTCTTCGGAACCTCGCACAGTGCTCTTCACATGCAAGGAGCTCCAGACATTTATTAAACACCTTCTAGGTGCTAGGCACTCTTCAAATGACTTTACACATATTAGCTCATTGATTGCTCACCGTCACCCCCCTTTTGCTCCCTCCGCCCCCAAATGGGGATTGTTGCTGTCCTTATAAAGAAACCGAGGCACAGAGAGTTTAGGCAACTTGCCCAAAGTCATCCAGCTGGTAAAGGGAGCAAACTGTATCACTGCTCAGTAAATCTTAAACCCAAACTATTCTGTAAACCCCACCGCTGATCAAATCATGGCATCACTCTTCCTGTTTGAAGACATTCTTACAAACCAGGTCACAAAATCCACCAGTGTTCCTGGTGGAAAGGACACATCCACCCTTCATTTCTCAGAGGAGGACTGCTGCAGATTGGCAAGGGGAAGTTCACAGAACAATCCAGAGGTGAGAGCACCCTGTCTCCTGTTGGCCCCCAGCTCTGAACTGCTCTACCCAGAGCAAAAAGTTACTGATAATTCTAGGTACTCATGTCTGGGGGGCTAACACTCTTAAGTTAGGCTATTCTTGAGAGAAGACCACAAGCGTTCAGGGATGGGCATGGGAAGCCCCAGAGAGTCACTCACGTTCTGTGGCCTTGTGCATATTCAGGGAGCAAACCAGGGCAGAGCGAGGGGACCGGCCCTTCTGGGATCAAACCGGGACCTGCTCTAGTCCTTGCCCCACCTGCTGGGGATGCCTCAGGCGACAAACCTGCCACCCTACCCATTGCACATGAGCTTCTAAGCCCTGCTCTCCAGTCCTCCTCCCCGCCTGAAACACCCCTCTCACTATCCTCAAGACTAACCTCCCAACAGAGCCCTGGACGCCAGCCTGGCCCCCGCTCCCTAACTCTGTGAACTCGAGCTACTTCACAGTAATGATGAACACCATCCTCCTAACTATGAGAGCCACTCATCACAGAGTTTTTATGGCTCTGCTCCAGCTGCATGCACACCAGTCTGCGGAAGCCTTGCGATAACCTCACATTACAGACGAGGAGACTCAGGTAAAGGGAGATGAGTAGCTTGCCTGGACCACAAAGCTCATACCTGGTGGGGCCTGGATTCAGAGCTGGAGAGCATACTTGTGTGGGTGACCTGCAGGATACATTCCCCCCATATTGGTTTTTGACGGATGTTCTTTGATTACCTTTATCTGAGAATAACTTTAAGAAACTGTGGTAAAAATATATATAAGATCAAAGTTGCCGTTCTAACCATTTGAGTGCCACAGTTCAGTGGCATTAATTATATTCACGGCACTGTGCAATCATCACCACGATGTCAAAAATTTTTTTCATCAACCCAAATGAAAACCGTAACCATTAAGCAATAACTTCCTGATTATCCCCTCCTCCCTCCCGCCCTGGTGACCTGGAACCTACTTTCTGTGTCTATGAATTTGCCTGTTCTAGGTATTTCATATAAGTGGAATCATACATTTGTCCTTTGTCTGCAAAGCCAGTTCTCTTCAATAGGAAGCCGGGCTCTTCAACTTTTCAGGCTCTCGGTTTCTCATCTGCCAAAAAGCCTGCCTCCTTCACGGGGATGTTGTGGGGGTGTGAATTCCGGCATGGGGGCTGGGGACGTCATCAATGGGGAGGGCCGGTCCTGGGGAGGCTCAGGGTCCCTGGCTACTGAAGGCATAAGGGCCTCCTCCAGGGGGCCACTGAAGCGGCATATTTGCGGGGGGGGGGGGGGGGAAGAAAGAGGAATCTCTATCTAGCAGGGAGAGGAGGAAGAGAGGGGACCCCGCCCCCCTCTCCAGTGCCTCTGAGCATGGGTGCTGTGTTGTCACAGGTGGCCAGTGGCAGGCCTTGGATGGAGTATATTGGGAGAAACAGGGCAGCCCAACCAACGGTCAACACCCCTTCCCCCCATTCTGAGCCCACAGACGCTTCAGCAATCTCCCCCTCTCTTCCCGCTGTCTGCGCTTCCATGTGGTTCCAGGCGGTCGGCCTCCTTCCTACCCTGAGGCCTTACTCAGGCAGCCTTGTGTGTTCCTTCTGCCAGTGCCCCAGCTCAGGTCCCCAGCTCCTTCAGCAAGCCTTCCTCCCCAGCTCCATGTCGTCCTTTTCAGCCTGTGTCATGGGATCTACCACGTGGGAGGCGCTGTGTTTCAGGGCCCACTGCTCGACCACTCTGAGCCTCAGATCTTCATCTGTCAAGTGGAGGGACGTGAAAATACCCACTGGGTGGGACTGTCGTGAAGAGGAGTAGGAAGCCAAGCTGGGTGTTGGCAGAAGTGACACAGACACGAGATACAACGTGGCAGAGATTTCTCATGCTCAATTTTACTCAGCTACTTGGGCAAAATGAATTCCTTTTACATTAAGAATTATTAGAGATGGTTCTGGAGCAGGATGAAAAGATGGCATTGCTTTTAAAAGGTGGAAAAGGCTACTTCCTGGGCATTTCTTGCTTTCTGGGAGCCTGGTTCGTGATTCTCTTGGACTCACAAAATGCACTGCCTACTTTGTTTAGAGGGTGCTTCTGGGACGGGCTGGTGAGCACATGGGAGGTCAGGGGCCTGGCACGTGGCAGGCACTCGATAAAGGGTAGCTGGGGTGTTTCCCCAGGTTGTTGCGGGGGAAGGGTTTAAAGCATGGCACTGCGGTGAGTGAATCCACTTGATGGATCCTATGATTGGTATTGTCTCTTGAGCTCCCTCGACAGAGGCAGAGTTTGGGGGCAGCAAGCACATGGGTCTGGAGTGCCAGGACCTCCCATGAGAAGACCTCCTATGAGAGCCACTCATCACAGAGTTTTTATGGCTCTGCTCCAGCTGCATGCACACCAGTCTCCGCTCCACCATCACAGGCTGACTGTGTGTCCTTGGATGAGTCACTTCACTTCTCTGAGTCTAGGTTAACTCACCTACCGCATGCAAACAAGCATCCTAACGAAGGCTTCCTCGCAGGGCTCTGTGCCTGTGACATGGAGCAAGTGGGTGGAAATGGAGCAGAGGCTAAAGAAGCATCCAAATGCTCATTTAACTTCAGGGCTCCCCGCTGTAGCTCAGTGCGGCCGGGTGGGCAGGTAAAGCACTTTGTGAAGCGCTGGCCACAGCCTGGGGGGTGAGGTGCTTTTACCAGAGCCCTGCAAGGCAGGATGGGCAGGAGCCGTGCTGCCGGCTCCTCCGGAGCTGAAGACTAGGAGGCCGAGGCTCTAAGTGGCTTTCCGGGATCCGGGGCCAGAGGTGGGGGAGCTGGGCCCGGAGCCCCTGACTCTCAGCTGGTGCTCTCCCCGCCCACCACGCTCCTTCCCCTTGACAGTGTGGCCCAAGGATGAAAGGAGGGGCCTGGGTAGGCAACGAGCTCCCAGCACCTTCAGTGTTCACTCAGAGGTTGGCAAGGATGGGATCGTGAAATCCAAGCCCTGGGGATGATCCAACCTACTGATCTCTGAAAGATGTCTTCCAGCTCCTCCGATTCTGGGATTCTAGCTGGCTATCAGATTGGGAGAAGTTGCCAAGGGCTCCGACTTTATAATTCTTGCTAGGTTTGCTTATTACACGTCACTGGACTTTTCCGCAGAGGCTTGTCCAGCACTTGGTATCCAGTAAGTGCTCAATAAATACTTGGTGATGATTTTGCCGAAGTGGCCCTGGAAGCTGCTGTCCACCTGGAATGAGCCCTTTGGGACCCAGCCAGTGAGGCTACCGACACTTACTGGGCGCCTCCTGTATACTGAGCAAGGAGGTGTCTCAGCACGTTGTCTTTCCTGAACAGGAAGGAAGCTCTCGATGCTGTGTCCCCACGCCCCAGCCCTCAACCCCAGGGAGCCTCTCCCTCCATCTTCAGGAGCATCCTCAGCTGAAAGCCCAGGGCTGAGCCCGGCCCTCAGCCCTGCTCTGTCCTGCCTGTCCCTGGCCCACTGAACCCCATGCCCCCCTTCCAGCAGAGCTATCTCTGGCTGCTCTCTGCACAATGGCCATCAGGAGGGAGCCCCGAGTCCCGTCCCTCCTTGGCCAGAGGCGAAGTCCAGACCCTTCCTCCACCCTCACAGGCCTCTCGCCCACTCCTGCATCTCCACTTTGAACACTTCCCATGGACACGTGATCTCCAGGCCACAGCCGCACACCCACCCTCGCTTCCCCTCCCTGTCCGGGCTGCCCCTCCCACGGGCCCCAGCCTACCATTTCCTCTGCCCTTTTCACCCTTTGGCTCCCAGAACCAGCTATTCTGAGCCTCTGGCCCAGCTCTTTCTCCCTGACAACTGCTCCCTTATTGGGGCCTCCATGTTTGCCTCTTTGGACTTGACTCTGCCTCAGCCCTGCCAAAAAAAAAAAAAAAAAAAGTACCCTGAAAGTATGTGGCTCTATGATATGGGGACAGCAAAGGCAGCAGGACCCAGCACAGACCTAATGCTTGAGTTACCTGCTTGGAAATGTTAAATACAGACCACTGCATTGCTAGGGTGTGTGTGTGTGTGTGTGTGTGTACACGCACACGCCCACATGCCAATAGATTCTGGGTCCTTCCAAGAGGCTTCCCAAAGCCATCTTTCTCCCCGCCTTGTCAGAAATGATGAATTAATAAGGATGAGCCCCAAGAGGATTAATAGTGCTTTTCTGGTTGCCCAGGCTTCTTGCCTCTTTTAAAACACAGGAGCCCCTGGATTTCAGGGTTTCTCCGAGCAGATTCTATGGCAATTATGGCAGATCTTATAAAATTATACTGAATGGTATGTCTGAAAAGATAATTTTCTGTACTTGGCTCTGTGAAAAGTTTCCCATAAAAGCGGCAACAGATAAAGGTGCCCGCCCCCATAAAACCGTTTTAGTAGGATCTTCAGATCCCTTTCAGAGTGTGGGGAAGGGAACAGGGAGGAGGACAGGGCTACCAAAAGGAAAAACAAGTCCCGGGGCCTTGATTTGGCCTTGGTGACCAGGAAAACATACCCTGTGAGGGCACAGTCAATATTTGATTCGCTGAGCTTATCAACCAAGCCTCCACCTGCAGGGAGAAAGGGCAGAGCCCAGCACAAAACCTGGGATGCTGTGTGAGGCATCCAGGATGAGGGCTGGGTAGATGGACAGCTGTCCTGGATCTCCCCTGGGTCCGAGGCTCCTTGCAAAGAGGCCCTTGGGAAGTGTTTGCTTGCCGCAAGACAACTTTCTTGGATGTCTGCACCAAAGCTTTCAGATCCTGACGCTCTGGCAAATTTGTGTTTTTGACACATACACGGTCAACGTACAGGTTTTCCTCGGCCTGACACAAAACCACAAGCCATAAAGGAAAACAAAAAGGGATGGATTTGATTAAATAAAAGTCAAAAATTTTAATGTCCTAAAGATAACCACAATGCAAGTTGAAAGTCAACAGATGGGGCAAAAGTATTCGTGCTTTATGTAATAGACATATGTTTACATCTACAGTATAAAGAGTTCCTGGAGGGCGCCTGGGTGGCTCAGTTGGTTAAGCGACTGCCTTCGGCTCAGGTCATGATCCTGGAGTCCCTGGATCGAGTCCCGCATCGGGCTTCCTGCTTGGCAGGGAGTCTGCTTCTCCCTCTGACCCTCCCCTCTCTCATGTGCTCTCTCTCTCAAATAAATAAATAAACTCTTTTTAAAAAAAAAAAAAAGAGTTCCTGGAAATCGATGAGGAAAAACATCAAGTCTAAATGACCGCTAAAACCACTCACACCACTCAATCTCACTAATAATTTTTTTTTAACATGAAAACAAGGGCTAGGTGCACATGAAGAGATAAGGGGGCCTTAGCGGAAGGGCCCAGATGAAAAGAGCTAAAAACATGAGATGTAATCATCTGTCCAATGAGAACTCGGGCAGAGCATGATCCCTGTCTGGGGCAGGTTTCTAGTTAATGTTTCAGTGGGAGTTGCATAAAGAATGGTATGGGTTGGTCTTGTGTCTTTTGCATCAAGTGTTAAACATGGCTTTGTAGACCTTCCCCGTCTCTCAGCAGTTCCCGGATGTTGATGGCACTGTTCTCCACCACCCTCTGCACCCTGGAAGACTGGAAACAGAAGTGTTCGAGGGTCTGCTCTCCAGCTATATGATCGGAGAGCATGGAAGGGAAGTGGCCGAGCATCTTGAGACCCTCAGCCGCCCTCGGTAAGTGTTACAACTGCTCTGGGGCCCTGGCCCTGTCTCCTCGGGGGTCTGGCTGTGCCATGAGGACTGCCAGCCAGATGGCTGGATGGGGGTGAGGAGGAGGAGCAAGCAAGCATTAGAGAAGAGAAAGGTGAGGTGTAAGGAAGGAGCACCAACTTTATAGTCAGGTGGCTTTGGGTTCGAATCTCAATTCTACCACCTCCTGGCTGTGTGCTGTTGAGCACATTATGCCGTTCCTTTGAGTGTCAGGCTCCTCTTCCATAAAATGGGCACATGCTCCCCATCTCCCTGTTTCCTTGTTGTTACCTGTCCCACTCAACCGGACATATTTCAGAGACAGCCTCACCCGGCTGTTACTTAACTATTTCATGGACTGGAGCTGTGTCTCTAGAGGGGGCAGGGACCCCGGAGGTCAGAGACTGCTGGACTAATGCCAGGGACCTGTCATGGTCACTTCTGAACTTCCAGCCCCTGGCCCATTGCCTTGTACATGAAAGGCACAAAATAATGCCTGCAGAATGAATGAATGAATTTTATGGGAGAGAAACCAGGAGTCAGGAGAGTGAGGTGATACCCTATGGGCCATATGACTCATTAATTACCTAGAGAGCTGTGAAGTCTTCTTTCCTTTTTATCATGGCCAAAATGAACAGGACAACCTATAGCCAATTATATTGGCTCCTCAAGTCTCCTGTTAGCTGAGAAAGTCTCATTTTACACCTGTCTTCCCTTATAATAATGCCCATCTTCACTCTCTGTAATGTCCTATTGTGGGTGATAAAATTGTCTGTTCTCCCTGTTATGAGGGAGAACAGAGAGAAGGACTCTGTGTTTCCCTGACCCCATCTCCTCCCCCACCCCTCATTTCTCTTAACTTGTCAGATATGCAGTTAAAATGTCATTCCATTAGCTTTTCATCGAAAGCCCCGTGTGAACTCTGCTCATCCCAAAGGCAGCCTTCCCCTAGCAACACCCGTGAGCGTTCAGGTCAGCGATCAAGGGTGTTCTCACCGCCCGCACATTCGCCAGCGGGGTTCCTCATGGCCTAAATGCCCTCCACTGTTTCACCAGCAAGGAGCGTTCCAAACGCACTGCCTTTGCCAGGTCTGTGCCAAAGCAGCACCCCTTCCCACTCTGGCTAACTAGCATCTTGCCTTCCTATTGCTCAGGAATGATGGACGGGGACTCACTGGCCACAGCTCCCAGTAGGCCTGGCAGTCTCTCCAGAGAGGGATAGGCAGGCTGAGATGAGAGCTCATCTGACCTCTCTGAGATGAGAGGTCCAGCCACCTGGAGAAGTGCTGGGTTGAGGGGAGGGGGAGAAGCATCTAGAACAAAGAGAAATATTCCCCCCCCCCCACCCTAAGGAGAGCACACCAAACCAGGGACAGCTCCAGAGATGAGCATCTTCAGATACATTCAGGTTTGCGTGGCTTGGCTGTGGGACCGGGGGATGGGGCTGGCACTCCTGCTGGTCCTCAGACATTCAGAGATGGCCAGGAGGAGGAGAAGACCCATTAACACCTCAGCAAAATGAGTGAGTACCTGGGAGGGCCTCCTACACATCTGTAGAAAGCTCCAAGGCCTGGGTACCCAGGTGCCTGCCCCAGAGCCTTCCTAAGTTAACCCACCCTCTCTGGGTTCACCCCATCTTCCATGCCCATCCTCTCTGCATGACACGACAGATGACAGAAGTCACACTTTTGTGTGGCCACAGGGTCTTGCTGTGGTTGCACAACAACCTCCCTGCCCCCAGCATGTCAGGGGGGTGTGGTGCTTTCCCACTGGAGGATGGCCCACTGCCCATCAGAGCAGGAACCCTTCACTTCCTGACTTCACAGGGGGTGTCCCCTGGGCTCTGCATACAGCCCACACTTAACTGGCACTTGTCAACCACCCGACTGGGAGTGGGGCATTAGAACCTGGGGTTGGCAGGTCCAACCCTGCTGGGCCTGGGCCCAGAAGTTCCCTTGGCAGATGCTGAAGATGGCTTCGAGTCTCCCCTGCTCTCCCCCTGCCCTGCCTGTGCCTGTGGACTCCTGGCCTATAGTCCTCCCAGGCCTGGCTCTTAAAGCAGGACAAAGCAGTCTCCCGGCCCCTTCCCTAGGCTGGCCGACATCTAGTTTCCCCACAGGAGGGACGGAGGCCTGCTTTGGCCATCTCAGCACCTTCTAGAGAGCAATGGGTGTGACACAGTAAGAGCTCTTTTGAGATCAGGAAGCCAGCCCAGTTCCTTTTGAATTCCTCCTCTCTCTCAGCCCTCAATTCGCCCACCTAAGCCGGGGCCTCTACTCAAGTGAGGAATATTCCAGAAATCATCCATCGCTAAATTCTGGAAGCTGATCTCATCTCAGTAGTTGTATGGTTGGAAAGGATCTGGAAAACCCACAGACTCCAAGATGGGAAAGACTGCTAGCACCTTGAGGGTAGGGATGCTCCACCCATCAGCATGGCCCCAGCCCCAGCAGGACCCGGGCAGCATGGGCTCCTTATGTCAGCATGCAGAATTGCACTTAGGCCTTAGCTCATTGAACCCCTAGCTGCCCTGCAGCCTGGCACAAAGAAGGCGCATAATGAGTGTCTGTGAATGAATGGAGATAGGCCTACTGGGCATCAGGTTCTGGGCTGCGCACGTGGCCTACTCTATTGGTGCAATGGCCTTGCAAGGCAGATAGGATCATTCCATTTAACAGATGAAAAAACAGAGGCCCAGATAGGTGAAGGGGCTTCCCCGAGGACACTCAGCCAGTGTCTGGCCAGAGTTCAAGCTTACTTCCTGTTTCTGAACACTGAGGTCTTTCCATTTGCATTTCAGCAGCTCGACACTGATTGAGCATCTACTGTTGGTGACACAGTGGCTCAGCATTTGGGGGGGACTCAGAGCTGAAGGAGAAGTAGCTCCTGCTCTCAGGTCATTCACATTGAAAGAGGCAGATGGTCTTGTTCCCAGCCACCTGTGATGAAGGACCGACATGGCAAGGCCCTGAGGAAGCTGAAACCTACGTGTGCAGGCTGCGGGAGGGCGGATGGAGAGGGGATTCATTCTGATGAATTGAGAAAGGTATCTGGGAAGGGGTGGCACTGGTTTGGACCACATAGGCCAGCCGGGCTTGGAGCGATGGGCAGAGGCCGAAGAAGCTTTGAAGAAGTATTTTCAGCAGCCCTCCGGCAGAAAGATGGGTCTGAGGTGGGGGCTTCCTGGCTCCTCTTAAATATCATGATGCAGGTCCTCGGGGTGGCCACTTGCGCAGGCCTGGCAGAGCAGGCGTGGTGGAGGAAGGGGCTGGTGGCTCACTGGGGGAATCTGCTCCAGGACCTTTCAGATCTCTCTGCCAGATGAGGGAGTAGAGAGCCAGCCTCTGCATGCCCTCCCTCCTAAGCGTGGTCTGGGAGATTCGGCCAACCTCCTGGCCTCAATCATCAGGAGCCCGGGGGAGAGGCAGATAAGCGAGCTCTGAAGGACAAGTTCCAGCCACTGGGGCCACAGACTTATTATTTTTCCCACACACTTGATTGGCCTGCCAGGCGGGGCCACGGGGAATGGCCTTGCTGGGCCTGCAGCTGAGGTTGGGAGAGGAGGGAAATGACAGGTCTGGGGTCCTTTGGTGGCCCCTCCCTCAGGCATGTGGCCGGGGTGCTGGAGAGGGCTGTGGGGCTAGCTGCCCTCCCCCTTCCTGTCTGCTGCCTCCTCCTGGTTTGGGGGCTTTCTCCCTTCCAGGTCAGCATGGTTCAAGAGGAAGCTCTTCTCGCAGGGAGCTGTTGGGAAGGTTCTGTCAGAGGCCCACAGGCACATGTTTTTCTAGGGCTGGGGAGTACGGACAGAGTGCTTCGTGGGAGTGAGAGCCCACATCTCTCTTGGGAGAACTCATGGGAGCACAAACATTAACTTCCTGTAAGCCATTAACACGCTGTGAGACCGTCCCTGGGCCTCAGTTTCCATTTCTATAAAATGGACGCCTTGGAGCCGCCTCTGTAAAGTCCTTGAACAAGGCCATCTTCCTCTTCAACCAGGTGAGCGGACAGATGGTTTACTTCAAGTTTTGTTTGTTCGAATTCCTACTCCTACATTGTGGTTTGAACAGTCCCACTGTGTCAAGGGCACTAGACTTGAGACCTGAGTAAGAGAATCAGTAGAACCCCCCGCCAACCCCCAAGTACAGGAAACTAAGGTTTGCTGAGCTCCCACTCCATGCCAGGCCCTCTGCCCACAGAAAATATTTACGTTGATGATCTTACTTAATCCTGACACTGGCTCTGGGAAAAGACGGTTATCATCCCCACTTTCCCCAATTTGACAGAATTTCTTAAATTTCTTCAAGTCCTGAAGTGGTTTCCCACCACCTCCAGGATGAAATCTTGCCCCTTTTTCCCAACACCTTGCCACTCCCCCAATAGACAGCTCAGCCAGGGCAGCGTGCACCCCATTCATTTTACTTCCTCAACCCCTGTTCGCTTCTCCCCAGAGAAGAGCCAAGACCTGGGGGAGGCCAGGGAGGGGCCCGAGGGGCATAATTTAAGGAGGCCCTCACTCCCAGGTGCCAGGGACTGCTGCACTGACTCAGCCCTGAGGCTGAGGCCTCCTTCAGCTTTGCCCTACAGGCCGCACTGGCCCCGCCCTCATCCCAGCCCTGCCCCTACATCCCTCCTCCAGCCCCAAGGACTGGCCTCTCCTTTGAAGTTCCCAGAGTCCTCCCTGGTGGGGCCAGCCATGATGCCTTGCCTGAGCCTCTGTGGCTGCAGGGCGGAGACCATTTTCCTCTGTCAGTCCTCAAACCAACTGGGTGTGGGGCTTTCACACGTCCAGCCTCCCTGCAGGCTCCCCTCCCTCTGCCCTCCTCTGCCCTCTGCTGCATTGGCCTGCAGTCCCAATTCACCTCTTAGCTTCTATCTAAAAACAATGATTTTTCTTTTCAATGAAATAATAGGTAGCCATTAAAAATTATGTTTCCACGTGGGCGAATTCTTCTATAAGCTCGATGTAAAAAAGGCTTTCTAACTATGAAAATCCAGAGGCAATCAAAGAAAAGATTGATGAACTGACTATATAAAAACAAAAATAATTTCTATGGCAAACGCCATAAGTAATGTCAAAGTTAAATAATGAACTGGGAGAAAATATTTGCCACATATATCATAGATAAAGAAATAATATCACTAGGGCGCCTGAGTGGCTCAGCTGGTGAAGCGCCTGCCTTCGGCTCGAGTCGTGATCTCAGGGTCCTGGGATGGAGCCCCGCGTTGGGCTCCCTGCTCAGCTGGGAGTCTAGTTCTCTCCCTCTCCCTCTGCCCCTCCCCACCCCTTGTGCTCTCCCTCTGTCTCTCCCTCTGCCTCAAATAAATAAATGAATTAATTAAAAAAAAAAGAAAGAACATCACTAGTGTGTGTGTGTGTGTGTGTGTGTGTAGTCATAAAAATTGAGAGACAAAGAACCAAAAGCCCAATAGAAAAGTGAACAAAAGTATGGGCAATTCACAAAAGCAGTATCAAAGTTATCCTTAAGCATATTAAAAAATGTTCAACTTCACTCATAAGAGAAATGCAAATCCAAACTACCTACACTAAGGTACCATTTTGTATTCATGAGATAGGCAAAAATTCCAAAATTTGACATCACCTTCTGTTGGCAAAGTTGTGAGGAAACAGGGCGGAGAGCAAACCAGTACAACCTCATGGAGGGTTTTCTGGAGACACCTAACAAAACTACTATGTACATCTTTACTCTTGAACCCAGGAATCTCAGTCCTAGACATTTACCCTGAGGATACACTCCCAAGCACCTGGAACACACATGCATGAGCCCTGCAGCATTTTTTGGAATTGTAAGCTACGGCCACACCATCTCAATGGTCATCCGGAGGAGAGTAGGGGCATGACGATGGCGTGCCCACATGTGGAGTACTGTGTAGCTATAAAAAAGAATGTGGAAGGACCTCTATGAACTGGCATGAGTGTCTTCCAGGACATAATATTGAACACATAAAGAAAACGAAGTATAAAAAAAAAAGCATATATGATACAGTATCTTTTGTGTAAAAAAGAAAGGAAAATTAAAAAACATATATAAAAATGCGCTTATCTTTACAAAAAGCAATAGAAGTGTGAGCATAGAAGAATTAAGCTGCTTCCCGGCAAGGGGGAGTGGTGTGCAGGAGAACAGGAGAGAGTGATACATCTCTTAGGCTGGCTTTTTGTGTAGTTCTGACTTGTGAAAGTGTGTTAACGTTCTACCTATTAAAAAAAAAAAATTAAACCAATAAGAATGGGAAGGGGGAAAAAAATCCTTAAACCTGAAAACAAACTGGAAAAAAATAAACCTAACTGTATTTCAAATAAATCCTCTGACCACACTGAAGGGCAAGGAAAGAAAGAAAGAAAGGACTACTCCAAGCTATTTGTGAACACAGCAGGGAGGGGAAGGGGAGGGGAAGGCTTGTCCACAGCGGTGGTGAAGCCATCCAGATGTAACAGGGGATTAAGCAAACAATTGAATGTGTTGACAGCTTTGAGGTTTTCGCTGTGGAAAGAGGACATAAAAATATGGAATGGGGGGAGGCAAGCAGCAGCCCTGCAGGGGTGGATTGGAATTGGAGGCATTAGCGAGGATTGTGATTTGTAGCATACGAATATGTAAGTGTATATATGTATATGTATGAAAAATATGTGTATGTATGTGTACATACATGCACGTATTTCCTAGTTCTGTCCCCTGAAAGGGCTAAGAAGCAAAGACACCCAGCAGCAGTGGGCACACCCAGAGCCCAGAGTTTGGTCTCTAATACGACTCCCCCCTAAAAGGAAGCTGACATTTCAGAGAAATGACTGGTTGCAGGGCTCGTTCAGGGAAGGTACATGATGAGCCTGGAACCTCTTGTTATCCCAGAAAGTAAGAAAGTGCTCCAAAACAGGGATGGTGGCATTTCCAAATATCATGGGAGTCAGCTTGTAGAAGCTCCCACTGGTCAAGTCTGGGGCAATTTATGCACCAAAATAATTGAGCACAGTGAGAAATAATAAACTACTGGAAAAACAGGAACTCATCAGTCCACACAGGTAATAGACAAATAAATACCATTTTACTGCTTATAATAGTAAAGGTATACTGCCTAAATAGATTGTGCAACTATAGGATGCCAAGGGCCGACTGGTAAATAGAGAGGTAGTGCAGGTGCTGGAAAAGCATAATTTTGCAACCATCATGTTAAGGATTGGATCAGGCAAGAGACATCAGTGGATGCTACCCCTGGGGGAACCTGACAAGGAGCAGGGTATTCTCCTGGTTTTAAAGGGTCTCTCCCTAGACTGCTTACTAGTTTCAGGAGAGAACAAAGACAATTACCGTGTAGTGGAGAAATAGGTAATACTTTGACCTGGAGATTAAAATCAACATCACCGGTGAGGACCAGTGAGGACCAGGAGGGCCTGCCGATGTGATCGTGTAGGAAGAACCTAAGATTGCCTAGGCAGGAGGATTCTGGCCAAGACCGCATAACCTGGATCTCACCCCAAGGAAACATTGGGCAAACCCCAAAGGGTGAACATTTTATTGAAAATAAGAAGGGGGCATTGTGTTCTTCAAAAATGTCAAAGTCATAAAAGATAAAGAAAGGCTGTGAAAATGTTCCAGATTAAAGAAGGCCAACTAAATCAACCCCCGCCCCTAGCTGGGTTCTGCTACAGGAGGACGCTGTGCTCTCTAGAGAACATCAGGAGGCTGACTGGCAAAATTGGAATACAAATGGTAGACTGGTAAATTAGATCCACGTGTGTATTCATGTTACGTTTCCTGACCAACCGTACTATGATTATGTCAGAGAATTTGCGTATCCCAGAGGATAGGCGAATTTGCCTGCCTATACACATACTGGAGTATTTAGGGGTAACTTACCCTCCAATGGTTCAGATAAAATGTATGTGTGTGTGTGTGTGTGTGTGTGTGTGTGTGTGTGCATGATAGGAAGAGAGCACACATGTTAAAGGCAGTGGAGTAAAATTATAACAACAGATGCGTCTAGGATATAAGGGTATAAAGGCCATCTTTGTATTATTGTTATTTTTGTTGTTTTTCTGTAATTTAAAATTATTTCCAAATAAAACAATTTTAAATGTACATTCCAACTTTTGAATGACATTCCCTTCTCTGCAGGTGCAGACTCTCCTCGGCCAGGGGACCCCTGGCAGGCAGCCAGGGCAAGAGGCAGTTCTGAAATCAAGCCATCTGGGAAATGTGGCCTTGAGCAAGTGACTTTCCTCTCTGTCTCTGCTCCGCCTCTGTAGGGCGATACCCACCTCATGGACTGTTGGACAACTAAAGCACATTACCCTGGCAAGCACTTAGCTCTCTGGCCCATCAAGGTGAGCTGGAGCTCCACTGGTCTTGTTTTTCATCAGCAGGAACCCCTGCAGGGTGCAGGGCTGGGAGCTGCCTGCAGTTCCAAGAGCCACGGGTGGTCTCCAGCAGGACTGTGAACCCAGGACAAGCAAATGATCTAGGCCTCACCTCAGGCTGGCTGCCCCCTGGCAAAACTCCTCTGTAGGCAGACGGCCCCCTGTCCTGCCTTGGCCTTGGGAACTTGGTGCCCTGGTGCTCTTGGCCTTGACACACACTTTCCCTCGCCTATCATCGGGCCTGTACCCTCCCTTCAAGGCCCACTCCTAGAGACTCCCTGGCACCTTGCTAGGGCTCCCCCAGTCCCCACCTTCAGCTCCTTCTCCTGGGGTGGGATCAGATGTGGCACTTCAGAATGGCTCATCTCTCCTCTCCCAGGGGAATACCTTGAGACAGTATTGTTCTGGTTAAAAGAACGGTGACCCCTGGAGAAGAGGCTGGGGAAGAGGCATGTTTCTTTGGGCTGGGGACTTTCTTAGAGACCCTAAAATTGGCCTTCAGACCAGACCTGTCCTGACAAGGATGCTGGGCCTCTCTCTCCACCACTGCTCTGTCATTTGGAGAAGAATCACTGTGCCACTGTCCCCATGTGCCCCTCCAGGCCCACTCTCCACCCTGTCCACTCAGCTCTGTGCCCTGGAAACCGACCCCTATGGACCACAGCCCTGGGTTCTTCCCCCTCTGCACTCTTTCCTGCTGGAAGCCAGTGGGGCCCCAGGGGAGGACAGAGGGAGGGAGGTCAGGTGTTGAATGCTTTGTCTCCCTGTTTTCAGGGGCACACCTCAGGGCACAGCCTAGGTAGGGTAGCCCCCTCCATAGCATCCTCACTGTCTCTGCTTCCAGCATCCCCCTCTCCTTGGCCCTTCAGCCCCAGGGGAGGGACTGCGCCCCCGTGTTGGGGGTACTGCCCTGGCCTTTGGACTCAACTCTCTTCAAACCACCGTTTTGAGGGTGCCACCCGCTTCCCTCTGGGCCCCGCCTCAGGCAGACCCCTGTAGAGGGAGGCAGTGCCCTCTCCGTCCGTCTGTCCGTGTGTTTGGTGTCTGTCTGCCTGTGAGGCCCCATATTACCAAGCTCAGTGAGGGGACCCACCTCGAAGCCATTCATGCAGGAGAACAAAACCCAGAGCTGCCACTTGAGACCTCCTCCCAAGGCTCACTGCTTCCTGCTTCGACTTTATTTCATCTTTCTGTAAGTTACTGTTAACTGAGAAGCATTACAAGAAGAGAATTAAAAGAGAGAAAAGTTGGTGGAGGAATGCCTTTTTTCCCCCGGTTTAAACCTTTTGTTATCAACTCTTTAGGAATCTGACTCAACTAGAGGAGCATGTGACTGAACATGTTCTTCAAAATTAGCTCCAAGAGACACTCGGGGCTCTTTATTATTCATTCTATGAAAATCAAAATATTAGCTAATGCCTCTCGCGTCCTCCGAGCGGGCCTGGCAGCTTGTCTGATGTATTGTCCTACTTGAAAGGGAAGAAGAAGGCCTTTCCTATGGAGGCCTCCCTCAAGCCCTCTGCCTCCCGCTCACACAGGGATGCCGTGCCTGAGACCCTTGCAGGCCCAGGCCCAGGCAGAGGTGTGCCAGGGCCAGCGGCCTCCTCCTCAGCCCCACCCTGCACTGGAACAGCCCTCCCCCCCATCCCGGCTCCCGAGGAGCCCAGGGGGGCCTGCATCCCAGTGGAGTGGGAAGGCCCATCCTGGTCCCGGGAGTGTGGTTTCCCACATCCAGAGCCAGATGGGTTTGGAAGGGGGTGAAGGGGGTGATGACTCAGGGATCCCAAGGCTTAGAAATCAAAACTGCTGTGTGTGTCTTCTTGGATCCCCACTGCTGCCTTCGTTTCTGGAAGGTATACCACAATGCAAACACATTTCATTTCTTTAGCAGCAACACAGAAATCTGGCTCTCAGTACTCTGAGCTCTAGAGTCACCCAGAGGTGTCAGAGTAGCGTTTTTAATAAGGCCCCTAAGAAGATGGGGAGGTTCTTAGCTGGGGAGGTGGGGGAGGAGTTCATTGGCCTTGCGGACCGTGGGTGGGACCAGAGCCCCCAGCTGTTGGCTAAATGGCTTCTGTGCATGGTGGCCCCTGCTGCAGAGTAGACCAAGTATGTCCCTTGGGGGGGCACTTCCAGCTAGCTGGGAGCAAGGGAGACTACACAGGGCCCAGTGTGGGGGCTGCAGCCGGTCAGAGGAGGCAGAACTTCCCAGAGGTGGAATAGACCAAGGAGGACTTGCTGGAAGAGGTGATATTTGACAGATGGCTAAGCACTGGAAGGGAGAGAGGAGAGGGAAGGGCAAGGAGGAATGCGAGTAGGCCGGGTGGGAGGGAGGCAGGCAGAAGGACATGGTCAGAGGTAAGGCTGGAAGAACCTTGACCACAAGGGAAGGTATTTCTTCTTTCTTTTGTTTCCTTGAGCAATCCTAAATTAGCTATTAATCTCCCAAGACCTATCTTGTTGATAAATGTTGATTTCCCCTGCACACCTGTTCATATTTCTGATGGAATGTATTATATAATCACTCCATTCAGCTGGTGATTACCATGGTAATCAGGCACGCTTAGTGACAGGCCAACACTCCTCTTGAAAACAAGATTCTGAAGATAGGGGCTTTCATTTCACTTACGTGGTGCCTGGGGAGTGAGGGGAATGAAGGAGGCATGGGGCAGGTGTGGAGGGATGAGTTCCTTCTCTGGGGAAGTCTTGGCCCACAGGGCAGCCCCAAGGGCCCAGGAGGGCTCTGCAGGAAGTCGGCGGGGGGGGAGGGCTAGATAGGCGGCAGGTAAATGGGGGCAAATCCCACCTACCTTAGGGCTCTGCAGTGTGCATACAGCTAGGGACAGCTTTGCGGGATCCCAGGTGAAGAGAGGATCAGAACTACCGGGTGCCCATGATCAGGAGCCTTGGCTAGAATATCATTCAACCTCCCACCTCCATCTCAGGAACCACCTCTGTGCCTTGTGGAACATTACAAAGATGTTTCTCCCTATTACAGGATTATAGTTTAAGGTCTGCCGAAAGCCCCACGTGTTTGAACTGTGTTATTTAGTCCCAATGCTCTATTTTAAGTTCACAAGAGCTCTAACCAGACTGCTTGGCTTCAAATCCCAGTTCCACCCCTTTACTGGCTGTGTGACCTTGGGCAAGTTACTTAACCTCTCTTTTCCTTCTCACTGGCCAAGAACAGATTTCTAACGCACAGGATTGTTGTGAGGATTAAGTGAACAGATGCGTGTAAAACAGTTAGCACATGCCTGCCACAGAGTAAGCCCTCAAAGATGCCTGGGACACAGCAGCGCCTCCCTTCTCAGTGGGTGGGGGCAGGGAGGATTGGGGGTACAGCCAGTATCCTGGACTTTGTACAAACATTGCCTCGCCTCCTTCTCCTCACACCCCCATGTAACCCTCTCTGAACGATGAGCAGATGGTGGCCCCCGAACCCAGAACCCCTGCCTCCCTGCCCACAGGATTTTCAATTTCCTTCCCAAAGACATTGGTCTGCTGGCCTCTGGCTGTCCCCCCAAAACTAGGATCTGGCCCTCCTTCTCAAGCACAGTCACCCCCACACTCTAACTGCAGTCCTGGGAAACTCAGGCCTAGTGGGCACCAGGTTCCAGAACACTGACATCCTACAAGTAGATAAACATCTACAGCTTTTAGTCGCTCCTGCAATTGCCCATATATGTTAGATGTTGCCTAATTAAAAACCACCACCACAATAATGTAGTGGTTGCATTTCTTGCTCATGCTGTTTCAGGTCTACACTACCTGCTCACGTTACTAGAATAACTTTTGTCATTAATGGAATTATTGTACATTGCCCCAGACACTGTATGATCCAAATCAGGCCAAGAGCTGTGGGCTCTGCCTTACAGAACCGCCCACCAGCAGCAGCTGACAGGCCATTATTCTGTGTCCTGCAAACTCTGTGCACTGATAAGGAAACCCCACCAATTTGATGCTTTATCTGGTTGCAGGTTGAGGAAAGATATTATTTCAATCAAGATAATGATTCCATTTCTTGGAAGGAAATGAGATTTTTTGTTGTTGTTGCCTCATGGGGGTGCCACCAAAATCTGTCTCAGGTCTGAAACAGGTCATGCGCAAGTTAGAGGATTTTTCTGGCAACCTCAGAGAGAGTGTGAACATGAAGGAGAACAGAAAGGAGGGAGTTCGCTTGCAAGAAACACACACACACACACACACACGCCAGGCCTATGAGATTACAAAGTCAGCTCTATTTGGCCATTTATAGGCATTAGACAGCACCCGTGAAACCAAAATTTGGAAGATAAGCTCACACAGTGTGAGCATGATGGCCTGGATTTCAAACAAGGTACACAGCCTATCAAGGCGATAATAATAATGAAGCTCCGGAGACCAGACGCTCAGCTATGAAGGGCCTGAGTAGTCAACCTGCCCAGCACCTAGGGTAACTTTGTAGACACATGTCCCAGCTACCCCTTCACCTCCTATGACAGGGAGCTCCCAACCGAGGGGACTCCTCCATCACTGACCAGCTCCTATGTTGAGAAAGCACCTTCAATCACGGTAGGGACTCCATAAAAGGAAACCACGGTGAAAATTCACAAGGTGCTGACACTAAGGTGCATCTAAACACACATGGGCCACAAGACCCGTTTCGGCAAGTCATCAAACAATATGCAAATGACATTGGGCAATGAATGCAGTGAGACAGAAATAATTGGAACTAAATAGTGAATTTAGCGAAATTTTACATTATCTTAAATATTTGAGAATTTCAAGAGCTGTAATACAGCATCTCAAACTCTTTATAGGTGATTTGCCTTAATGAGGAAGTAGTAATAATTTGCGATTCTGACATCAATTGTACATGTAGTAACTTAAAACAGTTTGGAAATGTTTGTCAAGTTTGTATGCATTTGGAACATTCCGTTGAGAGCTGACTTGGTGGGTTGCTCTCTCTCTCCACAGAAAAGGCACATTTTAGCTCAACTACTTCAGAAGGAAGAGCCCCAACTGCTGACTCTTGAGTGGTTTTTTGTTTTGTTTTTGTTTTTGTTTTTTTGTCTTACTGTACCGTATCAGACTCCCCCAAACTTTGAAATCTACATCACACCGTTGTTGGTGTGCATAGACTATCCCTGGAAAGTAACCCCAAACTCTGGTAATGTTGGTGCTCACCAGGAGAGGAGCCAGGCTGCTTGCGGACAGAAGTGGGAAGGGGACTTTTCACAGTATACCTTTTGGTACTTTTGAACTTAGAGTCATGGGACTGTATGACCTATTAGGAATAAAATGATGGTTAAAAAAGCACATACTTGTTTCAGTGAAAACAGACTTTGCTACTCATGATGTCTATTTTAATACCTATACTCTTAAAATGCACCCTTACTACAATGAAAATTACTGCCAAGTCAGGTGAAAACCGCATTTGGCTGTCTTCACGATAGTGATGTTCGCGGGCACAGAAGTAGATGCAACCGAGGCCCCACTCAGATCTACTTTTCTGGCGGGGACACCTCCTCCCCAGCTGCTTTCACCTGTGATGTTCTCCGGACCCTTGCTCTTGGTCAAGGGCATGCCTTGGAGGTTACACCTGCAGCACCATTCTGGGAGTACGCGGGGGTGAATGAGGGGTTACTTCAGGCCTGTCCCTTGCTGCCAGGTCGCGGACATCAGTGCTTTGCAATTCACATGGATCAAGCCAATGAAAGACACAGGCCCTGGCACATCCTCCTCTTTCCCTGACAAGTATTCTCTAAGAGCACTCCCTGGATACAGCACATGTCCCTGAATCCCTGTCTCAAGCTCTGCTTCTAGGGAACCCAACCTAGATCTGCCAAGTAACAGCTCCAAATGGAGCCCTCTTGCATCTTTCCAGAGGTGGTAGAAACACACATGAGCCTTCCTCTTTGAGGGTAGAACCATAACCTTCCTGCCTGGCCCAAGCTCACCAGTCGACACAATATACCCCATGAAAGCCAGCACAGCAAAATGTTGACCCGCCAGAACAGAGAGCTCCCACAACCAGAGACCCCTGTGGGATGACACGAATACTCTTCTTCTCCAGGGTGAGTGAGCAGGAGGCAGGCGCAGACTCATCAGGCCTGTCCCACAATCAGATATCCAGTTATGCGCAGCAGAGAGCGTGAATATCAGCTCTATCACTTACTGGCTAGTGAACTCGAGAGAAATAGTTATTCCCAGCCTCAGCTTCCTTACCTGCAAACTGGCAGTACCTAAGAGCCTCTGTGAAGCTCGAACGAGACGATCCTGTCAGGCGTGGTGCAAGCTGGTAATGCAACATAAATACTGGTTGTGATTCTTGAGATTTAGGACGTCCTAGCTTTCCCTACTTGCTTGGAAGAAATAGTTACCCTTTGTCAAATAAATAAATCTCAGCTGCCCCTCATCTTGGGCATCGTACCTAGAGCTCTGTATGTGGGAAGCAGCTCCAGAGAAAAGCAAGTGGACATTGGGAGCACTGTCCTGGTGACTGTCCACTTGGAGCTCAGAGGGCCTCCTCATTGATCTCATGGGCCTCTGGTGGGCCTTAGCTGCAGCTGTCTGGAGAGGGCCATCTCTCTCTCTCTCTCTCTCTCTCTCTCTCTCTCTCTCTCTCTCTCTCAGAGATCTAAGGAGGAGCCCCAATGTGAATTTCCTATTATGTATCCAGTGTCTGTACTCCTCTCAAACACAACCTCAAATTTGGTGAAAAATCCACGCGGCCACTTTCACATGAGTCACAGACAAACTGGCAGAAACTCAATTTTATTTACACAGATGAGGAAAACCTTATTCCGTCCTGATTCTTTGCACATTGACCATTCATGAAGCCATTTCCAGCCCTTTACCACCTGGTCTGGCCCAAAGTTACCAGCATTTTCTTCCCTCCCCTTCAGACCCATGTCTGCGACACCCTCCACATAGGCCTTTGGGTGCTCCCATCCTGGCAAGTGTTCCTTCCGCCCTGGAACGGCTTCCCTCCTCCATCAGCCTCTCCCAGTTCAAGTCCCCCGGTCCCCAGGAAGTGTGCCCTAACCACTCCTGTCACCAGCCCTTCTGGCTGTGGTGTGCGCACCAGAGTGGACCGTACGCTTGTTCATAAGGGTCTTTAATAACCTCATCTGCGGGTTTCTTCTCCTCCCACACTGGATCGAAAGTGCCTCCAACAGCCTAGGCCACTGTTCCTCTTGTTATTTCTTAGAGCCAGCAGACAGCGCCAGGCACCTGGCGATTAATAATATTCTCAGCCAGAGTAACGGATTGGGTTGTATGATTGCTCTTAGTTGAACACACTGTTAAATGGCCTGTATGAAAATTTGCGGTTCTAAATAGGGCCAACCTATTGAGCAAACTCAGAAGTGTACAAACTGTGTGTGGCTCCAGGGCCAAAAAAATGCACATCTTCCTTTATCTTTCGGGAGTCCTGCTCTCCCCCAAACAACAGCCAACCACAAGGGAGCGACTCTCCTGAGCCAGTGGGAGGGCAGAGCCTGGGTTCCAACCATCCACCTTCCACTCCAAGGAAGCCTTACATTCCTGGGTCCAGCCCCACCCAGCCGGACACACCTTCCAGAACCAAAAGCCGATTCCATCAAGGTCATGCCCCCTTCCCCAGACAGGGAAACCCGCCCGCTCCCAGGAACAGTGTCAAACCACACACCTAAAAACGCAAAATTCATACTCACAAGCAATGACGCCTTCCTCTTAAATTTCAGGCCAGCAGTTTCCCTGCAAACCTGCTCATTTCCTGCAAAGAAAAGAAAGGGATGGAGAAGCATATTAGCATCTGCTCTGGTATCCTTTGGCAGTTTTCTGGCCGACCTCGGGCTTCTGCACCTTCTCTCCTCCTTACTCCACACAGCACTCTCCCCTCCCAGGAACACTGTGTGCTAGCTGGGTGGGCGCCCCTGCCTCCCCACGCGCCTCCCTCCCCCTCCAAGGCGCTATGCCAGTCTCAGATTGACCACTGCCTTCAATTCCCTGAAGGCGCTGGGCTTCTTCCCACTCCAGAGTGAGGCCTCCTCTTCTGTAGCATGGGGTTGCCTAGCAACCCTGCGCGCCGGCTCGGAAGGCCCTCCTAAATTGGACCTCACAGCACAGGGCATCTCCTTGTACAGCTGCCTGAATCTTAACAATCTGGCTCTGAATAATAACACAATGGTAATTGCATGCATGGGCCCCAAACTACATTTAAATAATGTTCAAGAGCTGACACACACCAACAAAGGCCAGAAAATGCATTGCGGGGGTTGACTGTAAGGCCAGGCGGGACGTTCGGTGTGGGAGGGAGATGACACCAAAGACTTGAGTTAATGACAATGCCAACCTGAACTGTGAATTCCCCTGCCTTTCTTCCTGAGTGTGTCACCACTTTAATGCGCTTTAAGTGAGTTTGGGATCTGCAGAGGCAATTAATGCCCAGAGGTAGTGATGCTTCAAGACAGGATGCCCTTTAGCTCCTCAGCAACACACGCGGGTTTTTGGAGGGAGCAGGGGAGGGGAGGAGAGAGGACAAGAAGGGAGACCTGGGCATGAGTGATGTCGCTTGGCTTTTACAGTCGTGGCTAAATACATTTTAGAAGGTGGGAGAAAACTTGCTGCAGTGAGAGCACAGAGGGCTTGCTACCTCAGTGAGGGACAAATTCAACACGACTGATGTGTTTTGGGATGAGAAGTGAAGGCAAAGAGCCTCAAAGCTGGCTAACACGCGGACCGAAGCCGCTCAGTGTGGTGTGGGGATGGCCGTGTGCGCCAGAGTCCAGCCTTCAGTCTGGGTGCCTGGCAGAGTGCAACCCGGAGCTCTGCTCAAGGCACCAGAGTCTTAGCATGGGGAGACGGCCTGCTCATTCGAAAGCCCGAAGCACTTTTTCTTTAAAAATCTCAAAATCCTCCTGCAAGGGACTTAACCAGATATTTGCACGGCCATGTTCACAGTAGCATGATTCACCATAGGCAAGAGATGGAAGCGACCCCAGTGTCAGTGGACAGAAGAATGGGTAAGCAAAATGTGGTCTATGCGTACGATGGAATATTATTCGGCCGTACAAAGGAAGAAATTCTGGCACGTGCTGCAGCAGGGATGAACCCCGAAGGCACTATGCTGAGGGAAATAAGCCAGCCACAAAAAAGACAAATACTGTATCACTCCACTTAGATTGATATCACAGAGACAGAAAGTAGGATAGAGATCACCAAGGGCTGCAGGGAGGGGAGATGGGGGGTCAGTGTTCAGTGGGGACAGAGTTTCAGTGCGCGAAGGTGACAAAGTCCTGGGGATGGCTGCACAGCAACGTGAATATACTTCACACCCCTAAACTACACGCTTAAATACGGTTAACATGATAAAGTTTGTGATACATATTTTGCCACCAGGAGTACAACATACACAGTCAACGAGACTTCGGTCCATCTTCACCTTGGAAGTCAAAGTAGCCTGTTCATTCACAAGCTCCGCCAGGGAAGCTGCCACCAGGACTCAGGGAGGAAGTGGACAGTATGACCCTGGACCAGGGAACCCCATGGCTTGTCAGCATCGTGTTGGCGCAGCACCGCGTCAGCAGGAGGTGGCTGAGCATTGAGAAACAGGATTTGCTTACGCCCACCTCCTCAAGTCCAAGCACCATCACCCTCCAGAACGTGGCCTCCTTCCACGCCACCACCAGTCCCATCCATCATGTCCCCCGCCTGCTTCCTCCTCCGGGTGCGTAGGCTCTGAGGACACACTCTCACTTTTACTCTATGCTCCCTGCCCAGAAAGCCCTTCCTGTGCTGTCCACCTGACCTGCTCCTCCTCTTTCTAGGGGCCCCACATCAAGGACTGCCTCCTCCATGACGCCTTCCAGATGCTCCCCATCCTGCTGTGTCTGAATGCTGCAGACTGAATCAAGCATTTGCTTAGGTACTTACATTCACATCCGGAAGTCCTGCCTCTCCTGATACATCCCTGGCAGGACCCCTGGATGGGGACTACCACTGACCTTTTCTATCTGCCATCGGCCCTAGCTCAGGGCTGAGCATACCACGGACCATCCCCTCAAGGTTCTTGGAGGGACAGCCACCCTGCATCCCTTCCCAGGGAATCTGACTACAGCCCCCCTGCCTGGGATGGAAAGCATGTCTGCAGGTTGCCAAGTCCCGAAGCTCCGAATTCCAGGCAGGCAGGCAGGGGCCTCCAGTCACTTAGAGGTGTAACTCGATGTGTGCAATAAACAATTGAGCATTTACAGATTTTATTAATTTGGAAAGGTCATTAGAGCTAATAGCTTCTCCAAGTGAAAGTGAATAAATAGCGTGGATGGGTTTTTTTTTCAGTGTCCTGAGTTTTTTTGCTTGGAATGTGCTTTAAAACCTCAAAAAACAGTGTTGCAAGTGAAAAAATGAAAAAAGGGGAGAAAAAAATCCAGGCTCCTGAGGCAAGAGGAGGCCCACAAGAGCTCTGGACAAGCCTCTGCCTTTCTCTGAGTCTGTATCTCCTCATCTGTAAAAGGAAGGAGTGATCGCTAAGCTGCCTCCAACTTAAAATAAAATAAAATTATGATATGAGATAAGCATGTGAAGTTAGCAACTTTCCGAGCAAACCGTTACTCCCCACCCCTAAGCCTACCCATCCTCCCAGGTGGTGGACACCCCTACAGCTCTGGGTAGCAAATGTGGGAGCGCCCCAGCAGCCAGGAGAAGGGCCTTAATGATTTCAGGTGCCTTCGCAGACCCTGACCTGGAGGCTCTCAAACCCGACAATCTGGCTGCCTCACTCTCCCTCATTAGATCATTAAGGAACACTCTGGACTAATGACTTGTTTTCTTGAATCTCCAGGAATGGCTGGAAACGGGCCAAAGGGTAGCATCCAGGCTCCGTCTCCCCAGCCCTTGGCTCCACGACTGGCCGGCATGGTCTGTCAAGAGCCAGGCCTCTGCGGGCAGATGCTGCTGGTTCTCCCCGAGGCGAGAAGGAAGCAGCATTCGAGAAGAAGAGGGGTCTGGCTCCAGCCTGCTGTTGTGAGGAGAAACAGTTGGCCCTTGACCAGACTGTGCCATCCCACACATTCCCTTCCTCCTCATCCCCTCTTCCCTCTGCCCCAACTGCTGACAGACACCAGAAGGTGGAAGGCCCACATCTGCCCATGCTCCCACCTCCAGATCACTCATGGCTTTTAGTAGCAAGAAGACCACGTATGAATCAGAACCGTGTGACTCATAACCCAATACTAATATTTTTTTTTTTTTTAAGATTTCATCTATTTATTTGAGAGGAATGAGAGACAGAGAGCACTAGAGGGAGGAGGGTCAGAGGGAGAAGCAGACTCCCCGCCGAGCAGGGAGCCCGATGCGGGACTCGATCCCGGGACTCCAGGATCATGACCCGAGCCGAAGGCAGTCGCTTAACCAACTGAGCCACCCAGGCACCCCTCAATACTAATATTAACATTAGCATTAGTAGGACTTAATATTAACGAGTATTTGTGTGATGCTTTCTGATTACGAGAGTATGTTCCCACTTGTTTGTCAGACAGGTAGGAGAGCTTCAATTCATCTATTGAGCACCTGCTGTATCCCAGGGTCTTTGCTACCCCCTGGGGATGCAGACACAAAAAGGTGTGTTTCCTGCATGCAAACTCCCTCCAGGATGGTTGAAAGTCGGGAACACGGAGGCACAGGGAAGCTGAGTAACCTTCTCAGAAGTAGTGCTTTTCCCCATTTTTCCTGCAGGGCCTATGAGTTTAGTATGAAATTGAACCTGCACAATGTCACCCAGGAGGGACCAGCCAGAGGACAGCATGGCTTGGGGACAGTGAGGGCTGATGCCCAAAATGAACCAAGGCCTAGGGGTGTCAGGCCACGGTGGCCCTGGATGCCACAGAGGGGCAAACCCTGGACTGGGTACAGGTTGGAGCCTACTGCAGACATGGCCTTGACCTCTCATGGACTTTCTGCTCGTCGATAAACACCCTTCCTCTCATCAGAAGGATGCAGAGACACTGCCTCGAGAGCTGATGCAAATTAATGAAATCTATTTTTTTTTTTTTTTTTCTGCACTAATCTTTGTTTTTTAGGAGCTGCCACAGCGCTTACAATCAGCATGTGACACAAACTGGTATTGTTCTTCTGAGGGTCTTCATTGGCTTTTTGAAAAATATAATGTCCATGCTTGGAGGAGCCCTATAAATCCTTCCATTTACAGCCAGGGCATTCAAGCCCAGAGAGGGCAGATAACTCACCCCAAGTCATGCCAAGGATAAGGGCAGACCAGAACCAGAATCGAGGTGCCCAGATTCCCAGGCTCAGGCCTGCACACACCTGCCCTAACTGGGGGGAAGGTAGGCTCAGGCTGTGTCCAGCCTGAGTGGCTGGGATGGGGGCTCTCTGATGCCGGACAGTGGCTAGCACAAGCAGAGTGCCCTCTCGTCCCCTCAATGACACTCGAGTGATCAGCTCTGCCTCCTAGCCTTGAGTTGTGAGCCTTACAGGGAGGGGCAGAAGCCACGAGGGGTGCCCTTGGGGACAGCAAGGTCACAGTCTCTGTTGCAGGGCCCTGTAGCTCTCAGGAGGCCATCCTGCATTGTGGTTTGGAGCTAGACTGATCCTGCTGTGCCACCTTGAGCAAGTGACTTAACCTCTCTCCGCCTCAGATTTCCCCCAGCCAAATGGGCAGAATAATGGCACCTATTTCCTACCTCACAGGGGGTGAAGTGAGAATTAAATGAGAACATGGAGGGAACACGTGGCACAGGGCCTGGCATCTGGGTGTTTTCAGGTGTAGTCAGTGAGACCAGATTTCCCCTGGCAGGTCAGCTCCATGAAAAGGGAGACAGTCTGGAAAGGCTACACACCAGATGATGCCAGCTATATGGCGTTCTGGAAAAGGCAAACTCAGAGACAGTGAAAAGATCAGTGGTCACGAGGGGAAGAGAAGACAGATGAATTGGTGAATCCCAGAGGATTTTGGGGGCAGTGAAACTATTCTGTGATACTACAATGGTAGATACACGTCATTATACATTTTCAAAATCCATGAAACTGTACAACACGGAGTAAACGCTAATGTGGACTATGGACTTTAGTTAATAATGACATATCAGTGTCGGCTCATCAATTGCAACAAATGTCCACCCCAATGTAAAGTGTTAGTAATAGGGGAATCTGGGGAGGAGGGCGAGGCTAGAGGGTAGATGCACACTCTCTGTTTTCGGCTCAATTTTTCTATAAACCTGAAAGTGCTCTAAAAAATCACGTCTACTATTTTTTTTAAAAAGATAAACCACACTAAAACACAACACGCAGGGCCAGTCTGTACATGGGCCATCACCAAGCCCCCCTGGGCATCTGCCCACCCCCAAAAGGGGACTTAGAGTTGAACCAAGAGACTAGCAAGTCCTTCCAATGTGAAGCACAACCTCGTCTTGTGTCCAGCCAAAATACCAGAGGCAGAGTGGGGAGGCCGAGTGGGGAGGCCAGCTGGACCAAGCACCCCAGCAACCAGGATACCTCTGGCTACTGGGCGGTGACTCAGCCTTCATTTACTCTTCTTGAGCACCCACCCTGTGCCTGCCTCACCCTCCCTGCTTTCCAAAGGGGGATCAAAAAGAGACTCAGCCCCTTGCCCACAAGGCATACTCCTCCCAGTCTTTTCTGCACCCTCTACCTCCAACACCAATATAGGAGGTGCTCGATAAACATTTACTGAATTAAATAGTGATTATCCATATGCCTTTTGCTCTCCTCATGCAAGGAAAGAATCTGACTGCAAGCCTCCCTAACCCCCCAGCAAAGTATTAGCTGAACAGAGCGAACAGCAGAATTCAGGCAGATGTAACACACCATGGAGGAGACATTGTGTTTGGTCATGGGGACCACCATCCACAGTCCTGACAGCGTATCTCTGAGGGGCCTCCCCTAAGCGTACCTGGCACACGCTGGCCTGCTTGGCCCTGAGCCCCCAAGTAGCAGGATTCACGAGCCCCTGCTCCACCTGGGAAGGACAAAGAGGCCAGTGCACCCTGAAATGGGGTGATGAGTATGTGAAGTCACCTCCAAGCAGCCTGGGTGGGCAGCAGGGAGGTCGAAGCAGAATGAAGGCCCGCACCCTGGGGGCACAATGTGGGGGTGCCTCGGGAAGTGTTTTTAGAGCAGGAACAGAGGTCCAGCCCATCCCACCTCGTGCAACAGGGCAGCAAGCAGTCGGGTCTGGTCTGATTCTGAGAAAGAAGAGGAATGTGTGTGTTTGTATGTTGCTGGGAACAGCATCCTCTAAGGCAACCGAATCCTCCTTCAGTCACTGCTTTGGGGGTGATGGCCCCTTAGAAGTCCGAATTTCTGTGACCTTAGCCTCGAATCTTAAAATACTCCCAAGAAGGAGGAAGGGCTGAGACCAGAGCCAAAGCCAACAGTGGGGCCTGGCCTGGGGAAGCAGGGGAGGGGAGGAGAGCCTCTCCAAGGATCAAAGGCCCAATGTCCCTGGTCAGGCTGCCCGGCCCAGGCCTGTCTGTTCAGTCACGCACGTTTTATTTTTTCTGGCCTCAGGGAAGTATTCCTGGGGCTGGGCAAATCTGAGCAAGGTCTGCCAGCAGGGAATGGCCTGGAGCAGCTGAGAGAGTGGGCAGCGGCTGCCCACATCCACCCCCTGGCCCCCAGCAGCCCCCTGCCCAACTGCCAGGGTAGGAAGGGAGAGGGTGCCTGCTGGGGTGGAGGTGGGGGGGTCCTTCCCACTGCTCTCTGGCTGGTGAAGCAGAAGAGATTCTCAGTCACAACATGGGCAGGCCAAGAAAATTCAGTTTTATAAGAGCAAATAACAGTTCTCGTTTGGAAAAAGGAAAAGGTTTCTCTTCCACAAGGAAAAGAAAGAAAGCACGTTCAGTCTTCATGTCTGCTGGGCGCAAGGCAGCAGAGCTCCTCCCCTTGCAGAAGCGAGATGAGGTGGGGCCGTCTCATGGGTTTAACAAGATGGCTCTCTGTGCCTGAGCTCACTGGCTGATGGTGTTCAGGGGACACACATGCGACGGAATTTGCCCGGCTTGGGGGTGGCTCTCCCAGCCCGGCCTGCAGGGTTCTGCTGCCAAGTGCAGCTGGGATTTCGAGGCTGGCGGTGGGCAAGTGTTGGGAGGGGGAAGCAGAGGGCAGGGGGAGCACGGCCTGGTCAGTCTGAGCAAGGAGTGATATCAGACAGGTGATGGTGGCATTCAGAGCTCCAGACAGCAAAATGGGGAGGCAGGCCTGTTCTGTCTTCACGACCACAGGCTTCCCCTTGACGGTGTCTCCTGCCTCTTGGGTCTTGCCCCTGGCCCTGACCAGATGCCCTGAGTCCTGTAATGCCCTCTCCTTCCTCTAGCTAAACCTGTTTTCCAGAAAGTTCTATCTCCATCTGGTGTCTATTGTGACAGAACTTAATTCCAACTTCCTTTTCTCTCAGAGAAAAGGCATTTCCAGCCCGCTCTCAGGTGGGAAAGTTGTAACCCCCGGGAAAGGGATTTATTTCACTTTTTACTTTTGAACTCCACTGTCTACTCTGCCTCACATTGACGACGAATACGTAAATGACCTACCCTAGCCAATAATACCGATGCAGTGTGGATGGTGTAGTGGGTGTTTGGAAAGAGGACCAGGGACACTTACAGCAGAAGGGATGCTGCTGGGAGAAGGCTGCCTCCGCAATCGTCCCCTCCAGCTCCTGTCCCTTACCTTCCTGGGCCACTCCCACCCAGCATGGAACATAGGTAGGGAAGCCGTACGTTTTATTGTCCCAATAGGGACACTTTTGAGAGTGAAAGGGGATACTATTCGTGATCTAGGGACAACAGGCACCAAAGGGTGTTCCTAGTCAACCAGTGTGTCACCCAACCTTTGGGGTTTGGGAAAACCTAGTCAGAGCTCTTCTCTGGAACTTCCATGGCATCACTTAGGGAAGAGAGGTCTGCCTCTACCACGCAGCTTCCCCTCTTAGGAGGAGGCATCAGAAATGATCCTGAGAGAGGCCACCAGGCCTATCAGGGCCCAGAGGAAACACGACATGTGTCTGTGTAAAATGCAAGCACTTCTCTGTCTGGCCCTGCCAACCCTCAAGTCTCCCCACTCAGATCCTTGCAGATCCCACCTCCTATAGGAAGCCTGCCAGGATTGTTCCATTTCCCTTAGCACTCTGTGTGTGTGTGAGAGGGAGAGAGAGAGAGAGAGCACAAATGACAAAGGAAATGGGATACAGTTTTAAGAACAGGTGAGTCTAGGATATAGGGTATCTGAGCTCCGCAGGCAGGTGGCCATCTCCCCACCAGCCCATTGGCTCTGGAGTGCAGGTACCACCATGAATCCTTTGTCTCTGGAGCCTCCTGTCCACCCCCTCTCCATCCTACCCAGTACCTTGATTACAGAGAGCTTCTGCTTTAAAGCTGCTGGGAAGAACTGTTGAACTGAATGCCTGCAATTTCCCCCTTAGTGCTAGGGACCCAGGGTTCTAGGAGGGGTCCTGTAGCCCTTCAGGGGTTCATTGATTCTCTCATGTCAGCTTATAAGTCATCTTCAAGGCAAATATTCCTGAATCTCCGTGACCACTGCAGACTGTTCATGGTGCCATTTTTGCAATCCTGCTGGGTGGTCATTGTTGGGTAAGAGTGTCTGAAATAAAATCCAGAAAGGGGCTCAAGAAGAACTCTATTTTCATAGCTGGCGGGGAGGTGTGGTTTGGCCAATGAGTCTGGGTGAGAACCTCCACTTACCCTCCGAAAATCCTCCCATATCTTAGAAAGAGAACAAGGCAATCAGGACTAAGTGTAGCGGGGTGCCTGGGTGGCTCAGTTGGTTGAGTGTCTGACTCTTGACTCTTGGTTTCGGCTCAGGTGGTGATCTCAGGGTTGAGGGATCAAGCCCCAAGACAGGCTCTGCGTTCAGCAGGGAGCCTGCTTGGGATTCTTTCTCTCCCTCTCCCTCTGCCCCTCCCCGCCGTGCATTTTCTCTCTCAAATAAATGAACAAATCCTTTAAAAAAAAAAAACTAAGTGCAGGAGGATGGCACACTCAGTAAGTTTAGGGGGTAACTAGGGAAGGCTTCCTGGAGGCAACAGACAGTAAGCAGAGGCTTGAAGGAAGGGGAAGATATCGACAGTAGGAGCAAAAGGCAGTCTAAAAAGAGGAGAGTCTGAGCAAAGACGTAGAGACAGAAATGGGCGCAGCATAATCAGGGCAGTGAGTTACCAGGTCTGGCTGGAGCAGATGGTGTGTTCAAAGAGGAATAGCAGATGCAGCCCTGAGGACAGAACCCCAAATGCCAGCCACCTCCAGGCTTGAGTCCCTGGCAGCTCTGGAATCACCCCGTCCCACTCTGATAGTTGTGGGAGTGGGGGGTAAAGGTTGGACTGAAGCTTCTTGCTCGGGCCCCAGGGAAGCATCTGGGAGGGAGCAGAGGGACTGGCCTGGGCTGAAGCCATCCCCAACTTCTTCCCTGGCTACTTCCAACTCTGCCAGCTCTGGGAAACCCAGCCAACTCAGCATCTGTGGCCCCGAATGTAATCTTGCCATGCATACCCCTGATTCAGAGGGGTGGGGGCGAGTTTCCAGGGGCTGAAGGCCATGGCAAGTGGGCCCCGGGTAGCAGCCCTCTGAGCTCACATCTCACTTCTGCTTGGACACTCATTGACCAAACTGTGGATGGAAAAGCCAAGGCCTTTTCTCTAACCTTGCACCTCCTGGACGGAATTGTCCCTATTGTCTTTCTTGTACAGGTCACACTCCTACAGCCTTGCCTACAATTTCCAGTTACTGTTTTTCTAAAGTGGAATGAGAAATTAAATACACTGGCAAAATAATCTGAGTGCCAAAGTCTCCCTCGCTTTAATGGATATTTCCCCGACCTTTCGGAGTTACTTCGTCCACACCTAACCCAACCACATTTTGGAAAAACGACTAGTCTTGTTAAGTCTTTCCAAAGCTTTAACTTAGGGTTCACTGAAAACAACTTCCCCCCCCCCTTTTTTGCTATTCTATTTAATTAGTTTGTATAATACTTAATCAAATTGCATAATTACAATAGCAAGTTCCACTGGCATAAACAGGTTTGGGAACTAAGCCAGCTGCCTCTAGGAAAGCATTCAGCTCAGCTGTGGGTGCAGACACGGTGGACATTTGGGACAGCCATCTTCCTGCCCCACCCAAGTGTCCTCCAGCTGTGGGCATCAGTCAGAGACAATGGAGAGAGAGCCAGTGACCCTGGCAAGACGGTTGACTGCATGTCCAGAGTGTCTAGTGCTCCTCTTATCAGGAGACCCAGGTGAGGGTTAACTCTCTAGAGACTAAGGACCTGATGCTGTCCTGCCCTCCCCGCACCGGGTCCTCACCTCCACTCCTGTGCTGAGTGGGCCCTGCCTCTCCGGTTGCTCTCCCCCCTTCCCCTCCCACAGCGCGGGCTTCTTCTCATTACAGCTGTCTGAGAAGGATTTGGCAAACTAACTCTACAACTTTTGTGACAGGTAATAGCCAAATGCACCACCCTCCCAGAGGTCATGGGAATTTCTTACACTGAGATGAGCTTCTAATGATGTCATCTCAGGTATCTGCGGTGGGTTGGCTGGGGAGAGAGGTTTGGAGTCAGGGGAATGTCTAGAAGTCATCCCTCAATCACACAGTCTTTCTGAGGCTGAGATTTTAGACCATGTCCAACTGAGTCACAATAGTGCACACTTCCCCTAAGAAGATGGGGCTACAGACTCACCTCTGCCTTCTATTCTTCATGTTTCCAAATCCCTTACATGGCATGGAATGCCATCCCCCTTTTAACCTTCCTTATCAAAGTCATTTTCCCTATATCCAGCCTTCCCTATTTCACAGATCACAGAGCAAACCAACCAACCAATCAATCAATCTCAAGTATTAGCAGGCATATACAACTCATAAGAGAAGAAGTACTCTCCAGAGGAACACATCTGTAGTGGACATTTCCTATTTTGAGCCATTTACCATTCTTTGCTCCTTCTTCCTGGTAAGAGAACCCCCCAATTCCTCCCCCAAATTACCCCCTGCTTTCCCCATAGACAGTGTGCTTCAAGGGTGGTCATGGTTGGCTTAAGCCAACTCGCTTAGCTCAGCAACTTGGTCATGGTGACTGGACAAATTCTATGATATAAGATGCAAGGAGATGTTTGCTGGGGACTTCTTGGGGAGAGAGCTCCATCTTCAGAGATGTGGAGGGTGCATGCAAGGCCTGATGCTTCTGCAGCTATTTTGTTACCATGAGTTCAGAGGGCAATGCAGTTACAGAAAAATGGAACTGGAGGCTTGAAGAAATGACTTCTGAAGATCACCCTGCTTCTGGACTTTTCATTTACCTAAGCCAACACATTTCCTTTTAGTGTTTTTTAATTGCTTAAGTTTAAAAGATCAAACTAATACATATGTATGAGATGGAAAATCCGAAGCAATCAAAGCCCAACCATGAAAAATAGCAGTCCCAGCTCCAGCCCTCCCCATACTGAGTCCCGGTTCCTAGAGATACCACTCTCAACTCCTTTAGCCCTCGTACGTTCTTTACTGCCATATTTCTATATAACATGCTGTGTTCATCAGCTGGGGCTGCCATACCAAAATGCCAAAGACTGGGCTTAAACAACACAGTTATTTCTCACAGTCCCGGAGGCTGGGAAGTCCAAGATCAAGGTGCCAGCCAATTTGGTTTCTGGTGAGAGAGCCCTGCTTCCTAACTTGCAGGCAACCAACCACCTTCTCGCTGCATCCTTACTCAGTAGAGAATGAGCTCTCTGGTATCTCTTCTTATAAGGACACTAATCCTATCAGATCAGGGTCCCATCCTAATGATTTCATTTAACCTTAATTACTTCTTCACTCCAACTATAGCCACACTGGGAGGGGGGGTGGTGGTGGTGAGGGCTTCAACATATGAATTGGGAGGGGTACAATTTATTTCATGGCATATGCTATATGCCACTATTTCTGGATTTCCCACTTTGGGCTGTTGCCTGTTAATGCCCCATAATGGAAGCTAAGGTTTTATCTCTCTTATGCCACCTCCGCTAAAGACACATTTCTGTTCTCTGCATCTTTCCAACAGAGTGACACCACTACTTTTGGTTAAATCAATTGTCAGTGTTTCCAGTGTTTCTGGCTGTGCAGATACTGCTTATGGATAAGCCACCTGATAATATTTCTTTTCTTGCATTTTTTCCCCCTAGTATTAAAAATGGCTTTCTGTGCACCTAACACTTATTAACACACAAACTGACTTCCAGAGTTGTTCAAATCTCTCCTTGAATAGCTCAGTGCATGAGGAATCTGTCAGTTCCTCTTTGGTCTTGGCGGCGGGGGTGGGGGCATGGGGGAGAGAGTCATCCCATCCAGAGTTCCCCAACCCTCCGGTCTGGAGCTGAGCCTTCTGCACAGCTGTCACCTGGGAATTCTTAATTAAATCCCTTGTTTCCTGGATCCCATAATGCATTAATTTCTATCGCTACTGTAACAAATTGCCACCAGCTAAGTGACCTAAAACAACATGATTTATTATCTTATCGTTCTGGAGTTCAGAAGTCTGAAATGGGTCTCACCGGGTTAAATCAAGGTGTTGGCAGGGCTGCATTCCTTCTGATGACTCTAGGAAAAAGAGGATCCATTTCCTTGCCTTTTCTAGCTTCCAGAGGATGCCCACATTCCTTGGCTCATGGTTCCTTGCCTCCACCTTCAAAGCCAGCAACCTTGGGAGAGCCCTTCCCCTACTGCATTACGCTGACCTGCTCGCCTTCCTCCTTCTTTCCCTTCCTAGGTCCCCTGGTGATTACACGGGGCTCCCCAGGACAATCCAGGATCACCTCCCACATCAAGGTCAGCTGATTAGCAACTGTCATTCCATCTGCACCCTGAAATACCCTCTTGCCTATAACTTCACATTTTCACAGGTCCTGGAGATTCAGATGTAGACATTTTTGGGGGTCTATTCTTTTGTCTCCCACATATACCATTCTTGTTTGTGGCTAACTCTCTTGTGTCACTGGTGCAAATCTTCCTCGAGTACTTTGCTGAGAAAGGGTACGTAGGAGGGACATCATGTGAGACCATGCCTGTCTGAATCAACTTCATCCCCTCTCCTTCCTGATAGTCTGTCTGGCTGTGAACAGAAAGCTAAGTTGAAACCCCCTTTCCTGGGGCGCCTGAGTGGCTCAGTCAGTTAAGCGTCTGCCTTCAGCTCAGGTCATGATCCCAGGGCCCTGGGATCGAGCCCCGCATCGGGCTCACTGCTCAGCGGAGAGCCTGCTTCTCCCTCTCCCTCTGCCTGCCACTCTATCTGTGCTCTCTCTCTATCTCTCTGTCAAATAAATAAATAAAATCTTAAAAAAAAAAAAAAAGAAACCCCTTTTCCTCGGAAGGCTGAAGACATTCTCCTTGTGTCTCCTAGTTTCCAGGGATGCTGCTGGAAAACCCAACTCTGGTCTGTGCCCCACCTTTTCTATACAACCCAGTTTTCTCCTCTCTGAAAGTTGTGTGATGTTTATCCCTAGCATTCTGAAACTCCACAGTCATGGGCCCTGGGGCGAGTCCGTTCCTGGTCACTGTGCTCTGGAAGCGTGCATCCCTCAGGCCAGGGAACCTTCACAAATTGCTGTTTCCGGAACCCCCTCCTGGCAGCCCTCCTGTATTGAGCTTCTAACATCCTGATTTTTTTCTTTCCTACTTTCTACAGTGTTGTCCTCATTTCCTACTGACTGAGGAAGTCCCTTGACCCTACCTTTCAAATCTTCTACTGAACTTTTAATTTCTGCTATTATATGTTTAATTTCTCAGACTTGTTCCTTATTCTTTTAATATTCCATTCTTACAACCCCCTGCTCTTATTTTATGGATGCATTATCTCCTCTTCCTTCTCTGAGGACCTTAATTATACTTTTATTCAAGTTTTCTTCTGCTCCTGGATTTGACTCTACTAACTCCAGCTTTTTTTTTCTGCTAACTTGGTTTTGTTTTGTTTTGTTTTTTCTCTTTTTCTCTCTTCTTCTCCTATGTTACAAGTTTTCTTTTTAACAAATGCCAGGTAACCCTTGGCCATATTGATATATAAGAGTGAGACACTAATAAGTTGGTGATTTCTCTGTGGGGGACTGGATAGAGTTCTGGTCATGTCCCTGGGGGACTGTATGTATGTATGCACGGACATACATACACACACATACATACAATACATACACCTTGTACATCACACACATATATATATTCACATGTACATTTGCACACATACACGCACACATTCATCCATTGTATGAGGAGGGCTTTTTTCCTCTTGGGCCAATCAGTTTACGCTTGCGAGGGAGCCCTGCAGTCACCCTGCCCGGGGCACAGACACGGGGCTCCCAGTACTCCAGTAGCAAAGGTGCTGGAAGTCCCACCGCTCAGGATGCAGTATTGAAATAAATTCTCTCAGTTTGAGTTAAGTGCTCAAACTTGCTCCCAGTCGTCTCCGAGTCCAGAACTTCTCTGGGTCCTATCCTTTGGGAAAGCAACCTCTAGTCTTTGACCAAGGAGGAGAGGAGAAGTTGTGGGAGGGGATCTGCGGCCTGATCATCCTTTATGCAGATTTTCAACCAGTTCCCACGTTTTCAAACCCATTTGTCACCTCACCTTCAGAAGTATCTAAAATTCCTGCTTCTGACCTGTTTGAGAGTTTGGGGTGGGACCAAGAGTGAATGCTTCTAGAGGCTCCTTCTCACTACCCATGCTTGGGTTCCAGCTGTCCTCTCTGCTACATGAGTAAACATCCACCTATTGACTTCTCAGCCTCCACAGTTCTTACTGACATCTCTCACCTGCTTCCCTGTCCTTGTGGAGTTGGGCTTTGTCATTTTCCCTAAGGCCATGGGCAGGGGGATGATTAGAAAGGGGGCAGAGATAAATGTTTGTGGCCAAGTCACCACATTTATCTGGCAGACTCTCCTTGATCTTTGGGATGCTCTAGGTGGGGTTTCCGGTGCGTGAACCAGACCGCATCCTGCATCTCTCACCACTGCATCGTGGGCTCCCTGCCACACTGCCCCAATCCTGCCTGGGCAGCAGTTCCTAGCACTGCTCACTTTGGGGTTCAGAGGCCCCTCTCCAGCGCTCACACTGCTCCTGACGGCAGTGCCAGGAGCTTCTAGTAAGTTCTCCTTGCTCTTGTTAACAGCTCTCAGCTCCCACTCCCACTCGAGGTGCCTCCCCACTCCAGCCGCGTACGGGAACTGGAGGCCCCTGTCCACAGCAAGCAATGCCTCCACCTTGAAGGCACAGGGATTTTCCAAGAGTCTCTACTGAGGGGATCCATCAGATCTGTCAGAAGAGCCACCAAAGAACCCTTTCATACTCGCGGGTGACACAGACTCATCCACATCTCCCTTTCAGGTTCACACGTCAGAAAGTGCCACCCAGACACAGTCCGAGACCACCCTACAGGTGCAGTGCTGGTGAACTGGGGAACGACCCAGTGTGGCCAGTGTTCGCAGCGCAGGCGACATCCCTGGGCAAGATGAAGAGGGCGGATCGAACCCTGCCTGAAGGGACAGACTCCTACTCAACGCCAGGCTCATCCAAACACCACCACCACACCCACCACAGGCAGGGCAGGGCCGACACAGCTAATGCCAGAGGCCCCAGCTGTAAAGTCTAGACCCAGGGGCCGGCTGCTAGCGGGCTACGGCAGTTTTCTCATAAATAATATTAAAATCCCCTGAGTCATGAGGATAGAGTCTTCCAGCAGAAAGATGCCGGTTAGCAGGAAGTGGATCCTGTTATCAGAAATACTCTGTCTCCACAGAAGCCTGGCCCGGAGCGGCCATCAGCCTCACTCTCGTGCCCACTCAGCCTCTGTCCAGTACCAATCACCATCACAGCCCTGTGGTCCAAGTGGCCTCGGGGGCAGGCAGAAAGTGGGTGGGCTCCCTGTAGGGCAGTCGACATCCAGCACAGGTCCCCCCCACCTTTCCTCTCGAAAAGCAACACACGTCCCCTCCCCTGGGGGAGCGGCCGGGGTGAGGCTGCCGCCTCTGGGAGCCCAGCGCAGGTGTGGACATGCCCAAAGCAGGACAAGCTCATGCCCCCATGCAGGTGAACGTCCCTTTCCCTACAGCCTAATACCTCAAATCCCATTCAGCCCACCCAAGGCTCTTTATTATGTCATTTTCATGAAGCAAATCATCCCCCCTCCAAGGTGCCCCCTCCTCCCCAGGATACATGACTTATCTTTTCCTCAGAGATTCAGATCCTGAACACCAGACATGCTCAAAAGGACATTTACCTATTTTTTTAATGATTTTTTTTAAACAACAACAATAAAGGAAACCCCCATCCTCTCCCAACAGCCATGCCTAAGTGCCTGGAAGCGCATTCACAAAATAAAAATCCAGGGGACTGGCAGGCCACAGAGGGGATCATTTTGTATCCTAATAACTTGATCAAATCTCCTCTGTTGGCCATTCCCATGATGGTATCATCCCTGACTCCAGCCCTGTCCACAGTCTAGCAAATTCTTGACAGAGCCCCAGTCACGACTTTGGGTTTTTGGTGCATCTTCTTCCTTCCCCTTTCTGTAACCCTGCGTCTCCCTCCACCTAATGTCCAGGGGCTCTGTCTTTCCTCGTGCCCCTTCCTTCCATCTTTTCCAGAGTCACCTCCTTTGTCTTGGCCCCCAGGCACCTCTTTTAAAAATTCATTATGAAATGTTCTAGACATACAAAAAGGCATAAAAATAATGTAACAAACACCTGTGTACCCGCCACCCAGCTGCTTGTTTAAAAGGCAGCTCTTCTTTACCCTGGGCCAAGGTCCCCTCACTGACACCACAGTTCCTAGCAGCCTTTGTTCCATTTTTTTCCTTGGAAAAAGCCCAGGCTGCTGCATAAATCCAAGGCATCCCCAGCTGTCACCTAGACTCTCTGTATTAATTCTTTCTCTACTCTTTGTGGGTGCAGCTCCCCCCCATTCCCCAGCCTGTCCTCTTCCTTTGTGATTTGACCGCTTCCGCATCCCGAGGGGGGGCTTGGCCAGGGTCCCCGCCTGGTCAGAGGTCACGAGCAGGTCAGCGGAGAGCTGGGAGTTAGAGCAGGGGTTTTCCCCTGGGCGATACCCCAGGGTGGGACCACATGCTTCCTTCCCACACCACTTTGTGCATCAGGAACGGGGTGCAGGAGCTGGGGATGAGGCGGGACAGGGAGACACTCTGCCTTCTGTAGTCCTGCATTCTCTTGGGGACAACAGTATGTGCACAGAGGCAACCCAAAGCCAGGTGGGCAGGCTGGAATCTGGGGGTGGTGTGTGTGTGGGGGTCCACCTGTGTAGTGAGAATGGAAGCTGCTGAGGTGTGTGGAGGCTGAGAAAGATTGGAGCCCGAACCCCCTGGGCAGGAAGGTGGAGATCGAGAGAGACAAAGGGACAAGCTGAGAGAAGGAGAATTAGCTGAGACAGCTGGGGGTGGGGGCAAGAGTGGTGCAGAGAAAGGGAGCCCAGCCAGGCTGGAAAGGCAGGTAAGATGAGCTAGCTGGTCAGAGACTTGGGTGGCAGTGGGCTGGGGGTGTGGGTGTTGATGCTAAGAAAGCTAGGGCACCCCACCTCTGCCAGGCCTGCCTTTGTTCTCAACTATGGTTTAGAGGAGGGTATGTGTGTTTGTGAGCCCTTTGTCACGGCTTCCCAGCCCTGCCCCACCCCACCACACACCACCCCACAGGAGGATGCGGAAGGGCAGTGCCAACCATTGACCATGTTGCTGACATTGGCATTGCCTGAGCAGAGTCACCCACGGCCCGCTCCAGGAGTCTCCCATGGCACCTAGCACCCATGGCCCTCTGGGGAGAGGGTGCCCCGGCAAGAGTCCCCCCCAAAACATCAGACACACTGGGAAGCTGGCCCCCTCCTCACCACCCACCCTACTCTTCCCCTGCCCGAGCTCTTGCTCAAGACCTACCACCCCCATGAACTTTCCTAACACTCAACTCACACTGATCTTTCTGGCTAAATATATACTGTTCTTACTGTTCCTACTGCTCGCTTGGACACTGGTCATGAATGTTTCCTTCTAGACTGAATAAGGTAGACCCTCAGAGCTGGATGGCACTGTAGAGAACAACTAAGTCCCCTTATAATTTCACTGGGAGCAAGGCCCATGTAGAGTGGGAAGGCACATGTTGGAAGGGTTCAAGCTCATTGGTGATAGAGCCAGAACTTGAACTCAGGTCTCCTGACTTCAGTTTAGGGACCCCTCCTCTTTGGGTGGCTTGGGCTTTGACTTCTTATCAATAGCACAATCCTGGAAGATAAAGACTATGCTGTATGCCTTGCCTTATCCCAAATTGAGGACCAAGCAAAGGGTTGCCCAGATTAGGACCTTGGTGAATATTTGGTGATTGGTTGTGTTATGTGTTCCAAGGCCTAAAATAACCTCCACACACCCACTCCTCAGTGTCATTGCCACCCTTTCTGTCAACATAGCCCAGTCCAAGCCAGAGCCTCCCACAGAAACCCAGCTGAGATCCCTCAGAGGGGGGAGAAGGGTGGTGCAAACTTCCCCTCCTCCAGGCCCACTGGTGATTTTCGTTTGCTCTGTTGCCTGAATTCTCTTAGCCATTAAGCAAAGAGATAAATACCCATTTTAATGCTGGCAAGGGACTGTAAACAATAAAACAGAAAACCAGCTTGAGAGTGAGGTGGGAAGCAAACTTGAGGGGGTTTACGTCTACCTCGGGACCAGTGATCAAGGTCTCCAAGGTCCCCAGGACGTGCCTCTTTCCCCTCCTCCTGCAGTGGGAAGATTCTCAGGACAGCCAGTGAGTATATATAGATACATAGCATTCTGCAGAAGGGGCTGGGGGTGTCCTGCTCCAGCGAGTTTACCATTTGGTAAGACATGAAATAGTAAATGAAGTTAGCAAGGTTGCTGGATACATAGTCAATAATAAAAAATCAACTGTATTTTCTCTAGACTAGTAACAAACAAATGGAAGACAAAGAATTTTTAAATAGTACTTAAATAGCAACAATGAATAAATAAATAAATACATACGTACATACCTAAGAAAGAAACCCAATAAAATATAGCACCACCTCTATACTAAGAAATATATAACAATGCTGAGAGAAATCAAAGACAATGGAGATACCGTGTTCATGGACTGAAACAACCAGAGAACCAATAGTGTTAAGTTGTCTGTTTTCTCCAGTGTGATTTATAGATTCAATGCAAGTGCAACAGATTTAGCCACGTGCTTGTGTATGTGTATGTGAAACTGAGTGACTTAAAAATTACATGGAAATTCAGAGGACCTAGAATAGTTGAGACAATAATGAAGAACAAAGCTGGAAAAATTTCACTACTGCCTATCAGGACCACTACTATAAAGTTTCAGTAATAAGGCAGACTGTTATGGGCACAAGGATAGTAGGCCAATGAACGGATTCCAGAAGCAGACACATTCGTGTGTAGTCACGACAAGGTTCCACCATAATTCAGTGAGGAAAGAATGGTGTTTACAATAAATGCCACTAAGTCAACTGGAAACTGTATCAAAAATATAAACCTTTATCTCCTCTTCACACTCCACAAAAATTAATTTGAGATGGATCATAGACCTAAACATGAAAGGTCAAAAATAGAGCTGCTAAAAGAAAACATAGGAGAATATATCTTCATGACCTTGGGTAGGCAAAGAGTTTCCTTAGACAAGGCAGGGAAAGGACTAACCAAAACTGAAAAAAAAAAATATATATATATATTAGACATGATTAAAATTAAGAACATCTGTTAATCAAAAAAAACACCATTAGGGAATAAAAAGGCAATCCCTATAGAGAAGTTATATGGGTGAGAACTGACACCCAGAATACACAAAGAAAGCCTGCAAATAAGAAAAAGACAGACATGCCAATTAAAAAGTGGGAAAATATTTGAAGAGACACTTTACAAAAGAGGCTATCAAAATAGCCAATAGACACATAAAATCACGCAAATGCAAAAATAACACCATAGTGACATACCACTACACCAACCAGAATGGCTAAAATAAAACATGGACTCTTAAGTGACTGGTAGGAATGTACATGTACACTACTATATACTTCAAAAAAGTGGTTGGCGATACCTACGAAAAATAAATGTACACGTACCATAGGACGCAGAAATTCCATTCGTAGGCATATCCCCAATGGAAATGATATTTATATAGACCAAAAGACATCAGTAAGAATGTTCATAGACTTTTTTTTCCCAAAGTGTTCTCAAACTAGAAGTGACCCATATGCGCATCAACAATATATTGGGTAAATAAATTATGGTATGGTCACACCATGAATACTATACAGCAACAAAAAGGAATGGACTTCTGGCATAGTCTACAAAATGGAACTCTCACGGATATCCCACCAAGGGAAATACAAAAGGAGTGACTGGGGCACAATTCCATTTATATGAGTTCAAAACAGTAAAATTATTGTATGATAATAGAAATCAGGGTCTTGGTTATACTTCAGAGAGGGTACGTGCCAGATGGAGAGAAGACGCAACCATCTGGAAGGCTTGGGATGCTCTTTAACGTGGTCATGGTATGATTATAAGGATGTTTGCCTATGAAGAAATTCTTTAAGCTGTACATTTTAGATTTGGGCCCCTGACCAAGAAGGTCGGGATGGGGGCCTGGAGAGGGGAGCAGGTGTGGGAGGGAAGGACGACAATGGGAAGGCAGGAGAAGAATAAAGTGATACTAATCAGGGTAAAACTGGGGGCAAAAGTTGGCCTTGGGTGACCTTCCCTGTGCCCAGGAGCCCTGGGGGATGGAGCAGCATTCCAGTAAAAAGTTTAGTGCATCAAGGGTCAGTGGCAAGGATAAAAGGCACTTTTCACCAGCACTTCCTTCATTTTACAAGAGAAACAAACAAGAGTGGCTTTTGGAGGGGGGGCGGTCATCAGGTGTGGTGGCAGTGGTAAACACACACACACACACACACACACACACACACACACACGTCACTGCGAACAACAGAGGTCTGTCGCTCTGGCCCTGGTCTGTGTCAAGTAGGGCTCTAGAGGAAATTCATAAGATGAGTTTTCTCTTCTTCCTTTTTTAAAAACCCCAATCTGCAAACTCACTTCTCTCTAACTTCTCCTCTCCTCATTCCCCAAGAGAGAAGGAGGAGAAAATATCTTAGTTGGCACCGAGCCTAGAGCCTTCCCCAGATAAGAAAGATGTCACTTTATGTTGCATTTAATTCCTCCAGGCTCCTTAATGTCTCCACCCACTAGGTGTGGAATTTGTCACCTGCCCCAGGAGGCCTTTGTCAGCACTTCTTTTTCATCTTGGCCAGATCTGGAAGCCCCTGGCAACTTGGGCTCCCCCACCCTCCCCCACCCGCCATGTCAGACCCTTGGTGGCAGAAGGATGGCTTAGGTGCACCGCGTCCTTACTTGCGCCTCCTTACCCCCACATAGTTTGCGATTTATTGATATTTGTTTGCTTTTAGCAATCCGGCAATCTGGTTTTATCCCCCACCCCAGCCTAGTCACTTCTATTAGGGTGGCTCTGGAAGTCTGTTATTTGGATTTGCTCTCCATCTGTCCTGCGCGCAGTGTTGCTGTTCTCCATGTTAAACTGTTTAAAAATAAAGTCGAAAAAGTAACAACTAAATAGATGACAGGCTGGCAAAAACAGCAGCTGTTGCCCATAAGGCAAAATAGAAAATATTCCCCTGGATATATTTATATAGAGATGGATATTACAGAGTAAGAGAGAGAAGAAAGAGATCTCATTCGATGCCATATTGTTTAACCCTCTCTGGTGCCGAGGAGGTGCTGCCTGTTTCAAGCTGGTGCCTGTTACTCAATTCTCAGGCTCACCTGAGAATTGTGAATGTACGGAGTCTAAAGAGTCTGAAGAGGCAGCTGGTGTCTGGGAACCTCTGTGAGGTGAGCGTTTGCATTCTGACACCAGATACAAGTCAGATCCAAATCGAATCAACAAGGCCAGATGCTGGAACGGATACAACAAAGAATTTCGTATGAATTCTGCCCTTGACAAATGTTAACATTTGGTTGAGTTAACATGACACAAACTTACCAAAAGTTTCATTTAAAAATCCAAGTTATATGACACCAAAAGCACAAGTGACCACACACACACACACACAAAAATGGACTTCTTCAAAGTTTAAAGTTTTGGGATTCAATAGACATCATCAAGAGAGCGAAAAGACAAACCACAGAATGGGAGAAGACATTTGCAAATCATATACCTGCTGAGGAACTTATGTCTAATATATAGAGACATCTTAGATCTCAAAAATAGAAAAGAGCACAACTTTTAAAACACAGTCAAAATATCTGAGTAGACAATTCAAAGAAGAGACACAAATGGCCAATAAGCATATGACATCACGAAAAGATGCTCACTATCATTGCCCATCAGAGAACTGCCAATGAAAACCACAATGAGACACCACTTCACACCTATTAGGATGCCTAGAATCAAGAAGTCAACTAATAACAAATGTTGGCGAGGATGTGGAGAAATCGGAGCCCTCATGTACTGCTGGTGGGACTGGAAAATGGTGCAGCCACTTTGGAGAACAGTCTGGCAGTCCCTTGAAAGGTCACATACAGAATTACCGTATGATCCAGTAACTCTACCCCTATGCATACACCCAAAAGAAATTAAAATATATGTTCACACAGAAGCTTGCCCATGAATATTTATAGCAGCATTATTCAAAACAGTCAAATGTGGAAGCAAATGTCCATCAATTGATGAATGGATAAATAGGATGCAGTATATCTACACAGTAGAATATTATCCAACCATAGAAAGGAATGATGTTGTAATACACGCTACAACATGAATGGACCTTGAAAACCTTATGCAAAGTAGAAGAAGCCACTCACAAAAGACCATCTATTCCACGATTCCATTTACATAAATGTCCAGATAGAGACAGAGGTAGATTATATGGTTGCGGGGGGCTGGAAGAGGGAAGAGACTGCTTGTGGGTACGGGGTATCTTTTGGGAGTAATGAAATGTTTTGGAATGAGATAGTGGTGATGATTGCACACTTTGTGAATATACTAAAAACCACTTAATTATGTTTTAAATGGGTGAACTGCATGATATATGAATTATGTCTCAATTAAGCTGTTTTTGAAAACTCCATAAAGTTTATACAGAGAAGCAAAAGACCCAGAATAGCCAAGTCAATATCGAAGGAGAACAAAATTGGAGGACTGGCACTTCCTGACTTTCAAGACTTACTATAAAGCTATGTAATCAAGACAGTATGGTATTGGTGAAAGAACAGAGAAATAGATCAATAGAAGAGAACAGAGAGCTCAGAAATGGACCCACATAAATACAGTCAACTGATCTTTGACAAAGAAACAAAGGTAATGCAAGGAAAAAATAGTCTGTTCCACAAACGGTCCTGGAACAGATGTACATCAGCATGCAAAAAAAAAAAAAAAAAAAAATAAAAAACAAACCTTATACTCTTCACAAAAATTAACTCAAAATGGATCATTGACCCAAATGTGAAATGCAAAACTATAAAACCTCTAGAAGAAAACACAGGAGAAAACCTAGATGACCTTGGGTATGGTGATGATCTTGGGAATGGTGACCTTCGGTACGGGGATGACTTTTTAGATACAACACCAAAAGCATGAGCTGGACTTGATTAAAATTAAAAATTTCTGCTCTGTGAAATACAATGTCAAGAGAAGAAGAAGACCAGTCACAGACTGGGAGGAGATACTTGCAAAAGCCACCTATGATAAAGGACAAGGATTCAAGATACACAAAGAACTTTCACAACTCAATAATAAGAAAATAAACAGGCTGATTAAAAAAATAAGCAACAGACCTGAACAGACACCTCAGCAAAGATATACACATGGCAAGTAAGTACATGAAAAGAGATTCAACATCATATGTCATTAGAGAATTGCAAATTAAAACAACACTATACACTTATTAGAATGGCCAAAATCCAAAACACTGATGACCCCAAATGCTGGTGAGGATGTGGGGCAACAGGAACTCACATTCATTGCTGGTGGGAATATAAAATGGTACAGCCACTCTGGAAGATGGTTCAGCAGTTTCCCACAAAACTAAAAATACCCTTACCATATGATCCAGCAATTATGTTCTTTGATGTCTATCCAAATGAGTTGAAAACTTATGTCCACACAAAAACCTGCCCAAGAATGTTCATGGCGGCTTTATCCAAAATTGCCAAAACTTGGAAGCCACCAAGATGTCCTTCAGTGGGTGACGGGATAAATAAACTGGTCCATCCAGACAATGGAATATCATTCAGTGCTAAAAAGAAATGAGCTACCAAGTCAGGAAAAGACATGAAAATTAAATGCATATTACAAGTGAAAGAAGCCAATCTGAAAAGGCTACATACTGTAGGATTCCAACCATATGACATCCTGGAAAGGCAAAAAAAAAAGAAAAAGAAAAAGGAAAAATCAGTGGTTGCCAGGGTTAGGCGGTAGGATGGATGACTAGAGAGAGCACAGAGGATTTTTTAGGGCAGTCAAGTATTACTCTGTAGGATACTGAGCTAATGGATACATTTGTCCAAACCTATAGAATGTACACCACCAAGAGTGAGCCCTAATGTGAACTATGGACTTTGGGTGCTAATGTTGTGTCAATGTAGGTTCTATCAGTTGTAACAGATGTACCCTCTAGTGGGAAATGTTGATGATGGGTGAGGTTGTGCACGTGCATGGGCATGCGTGCGTGCGTGTGTGGGCGTGGGCGTGGAGACTGCAGGTATATTGAAACTCTGTACTTTCTGCTCAGTTTTGCTGTGAACCCAAAACTGCTCTTAGAAATCAAGTTTATTAATTAATAAAAAATCTGAGCCAAGAGAAGATACGGGACAAGTTAGTTTCTGATTCATTGCTGAATGGCTGGTACAGTGGGTAAGGCGGGAGGTTAGAGCAGAGAAAGCATCCATCCCAGACAAGGGAGGAGAAAGGGTGGAATTCAGAAAGGAGAGTTAATCCACGTGTGGGACAGGAGAATATAGGTCAAGTTCAGGGGTGTCCCAAGTGCTCCCCTCTGCCCCCCCAGCTTAGACTATCACCAAAGCTTCGAAGTCTCTGAGACCCGACTCCAGCCAGGCACATGGTCTGGCCCCGATGCACATAGGAGGGCCTCTCCTCCCAGCCAGTAGGAGAAGCTCTGCTCTGCAGTTCTCCTGGCTTGCCCACTAGGCTGCTTTCTTGTCCCAGGAGGAGGATCCAGTCCTCCCTTTGCCCAGAGAGAATGTCCCCTTGTCAGATGAAATAACCTGGTCCCAAGGATGAGGAACTAGCCTGACTCTGACTCACTGATTGTCAGGCGCTCTTCAAAGTGGCCCAAACCCAGCATGAATGAGACAGACAAGAGGCCTTGCCACTTGCAAGGACGGGGAAACAGACAAGAAAGGCCACAGCAGAAGTGTGAAGTGCGCTGTGTGAAGTGCTCTGCAAAGCACCAGAGCAGAGTCGTGCTGAGCTGGACTGGTGGTCAGGGAAGGACCAGGCGACATCTGAGTGGAGACCTGAATCCTGAGGATGAGCAGCCTATGAGAGCAGAACAGCATTGCACCAGTGGGAGCAGAGACCTCTGGGAGGAAGGAATGAGGCCGGTGTGTCAGAGGGGCAGAATGCAGACCGGGGCGGCTTCACACCCTGGACACAATCCTAAATGCGTCGTCATCTAACACTCCCCATCTCCAAGGCCTTGGTGTTGGACTACACAGGTGACTTGACTTTGGTTTCTCTACCTCCAAACCACCCAGTGTTGGGAAGTTAACTCTGCCCAGAAAGCGTGCTGCAGAAGAGCCCTCCGCCGTGGCTCTGCTCGCTCCGGGGGGTGATGTTTGCACAACTGAATGAAAGCATCCTGGCTGGCATGGCGCAGGACCCGCTCTCGCCCTGGGCTTCACCATCTTCGGCGGGCTCTCCCATGGCCACTGGGAGACAAAAGGCTCTGACTGGACCGCCTCCTGATAACACCTCCATGTTTGTTAGCACCTCATCGCTCTTGACATTAACGACGCAAACACCTTAACTCTATCACCTCTGAAAAGCAAGCGGCTAAATTGTAGACAACCAACAGCAAGGAGAACAGGGCACCGAGAGCGGGAGCTTTACCTAAATGTATTAACCTCGCTTGGGGTGTCGGTGCTGACGTTCTGAACTGAAAGCAGCAAATCCTATGTGGTGAAAAGAACACACCCAAGAATTTGGGCCAGGAGGGGAGCTGGCACAAAAATACGGGGAGAACTGGCTAACGGGCCGCGTCAGGGTGCAGGAGTCCCTCCCCAGGCTGAGCTTTCCAGTGTGGGTGGCCCCATGCAGCTGTCAAAATGCAGGGCTGGGGTGAAAAATGGCCTCCAGAATGCACAGCTGGGACGATGTGTGTGGCAAACGAAGGACTAGGTGAGTCAAAAGGTACCGCTTTCTTCTCAGACACGCATCAGCCCGTCCGTCGGGTGCAGCGGACGCCGTGTGTGGGCACCACTGCACAATGGCAGACTGGAAAGCCTGGTGGCTTCTTTTCCTCCACACCTCTTTTTTTTTTTTTTAATTGTGGTAAAATAGAGGTAACATAAAATTGACTGTGTTCACCATTTTTAAGTGTATATTTTGGTGGCATTAAGTACATCCACGTACCATCCACCTCCAGAAGTTTTTCATCTTCCCAAAGAGGAACCCTACACCCACTGACCACGAACCCCCCAGGCCCCCTCCCCCAGATCCTGGTGACCAGCGGTCTACTTTCCGTCTCTGTGAATTTGACTACTCTAGGTACCTACGTAAGTGCAATCATGCAGTATTTGTCCTTTCGTGACTGGCTTATTTCACCCAGCATAAAGTCCTCGAAGTTCATCCATGCTGAAGCACGTGTCAGAATGTCTTTCCTTTTTAAGGCTGAATAATATTCCATTGCACACGCAGACTGCTTTTTGTTTATCCATCCATCCACCGAGAGACACCTGGGTTGCTTCCACCTTTTGCCTGTTGTGAGTAACGCCCCTGTGAGCAGGACCGCGTGAGCACCTGTTCAAGTGCCTGCCTTCACTCCTGTCGGGAATCCACCCAACGGGGGACTGCTGGATCCCATGGTCTCCACGTCCATTTTTACCTATCCGGTCATATATCCGTGTTTTAAAAACCCAGAACACCACCAGTTTTTCTTTTTTGTCTTTTGAAGTGGGTACAGGATAAAATGATAAATCAATAAATCTCCGCCAAGATTTGGTTAAAAAGACCAGTCCCAATAATCCTGCTCAAGGAATCCTGCTCAACACCATTAGTCAACCCACATTCTCAGACCCAAAGACCCCTCCACAGGCCCCCCCCCACCCCCGCCAGTGCATGGTCGTTCACACCGGATGCAAGGTCTGCCAGCGACGGGGTCGGGGGCTCGCCATCTCAGCAGGCAGCCGACTGCACAGTGGGCAGCTTTGATGGCTTTTAAGTTCTTTCCCATGCTGAAGAGAAGTTTGTTTTGCCAGACAGCCGGTAAGGAGGAAGAGCTATTCTGTGGATTTGCTTGGCACGAGTGAAGCCAGAGGGGGTAGAAAATGCTGCTCTGGGCTCCACTCACAGTTGTGCTGTGGAGAGACTGACGGCTGATGGGAATGAAGTTATGGAACCACACTGAGCCGTTCAGGATGGAGCATCGGCAGCCATGCCGCCGTTGATGGGGATTGAGGGGAGAAAGATGCCAGTGGCGGGTGGCGCTCACTCCCTGGGGGACAGAGCGTGTAAGAAAGGAGACCCCGCCCACTGGCAACCCCCAAACCCAGGTCTCCAGGCCAGACTGGCCTCCAGGCCTTGGGCCTGTTTTCCAGAACAAGCGGAAATCCTTTCCTCCTGGCTCCCCGAGACGACTGTGCTCAGTCAGAAGCCAGGTCATTCTAAATGCCCTCTCCTCAGCCCCACCTTCCTCTGCCCTGAGTCTGCAGAGCCCAGCTCCTGACTTCTGTGGAATCCAGGTGTCCTCAATCCCATCACCCACTGTGCCATTAGACCCTCAACCATCTCTTATGGGTTGAATTGTGCCGCCCCCAAATTCACATATTGAAGCCCTAACCCCCAATGCATGTGAATGTGCCCACATTTGAAGATAGGGTCATTGCACCATCCTCAGAAATATTCCGAAGACACAGATCTGATGCTCAAAGCACACAGGGGCCTCTCCTAGCATGGAAGCACAGCCCATTTCACAGGTGGCCTAACTGTCGCCCGTCTGGTCTCCCCTCCCTCCTCCACTCTGCGTACAGCCCACTGCCCCCACACTTGCATCCCCACAGCCTGCTGTGGCAGCCACACCGTCTCTGACACCCCTCATCCTCCATCTGGCCCTCCTTGTCCACCTGCAAAGCCCCAGTTCACCCTAGGAAACTTCCCCAAACACCCCCCCGAGGGGCACGCACACTCCCCCAGCTGTGCCTGTCCATCACTGCGCTGTCCCCACAGCGCTCTGTCATCTTGGAGCTTCTGCCTCCTGGCCAGTGCTGCCCAGTCCAGCCGGAGAGTGGTGGCCTCGGAAGGCCAGGGGCCACCGGCTCAGCTGCGTGCCTCCTGGGTCTGTGGCAGAATCCCTCCAGGACAGAGAGCATGTGCTCACAACACTGCTGACCCAGAGGTGGCCCCAAGAGGAGCCATAGCCCTGCCAAACTTGGTGCACCAAGGCAGACAGAGAGGCTCAGAAAGGACAGATGGCGCCGTAGGCAGGCCGGCCACCGTCCCACCACAGACGGGATGTGGGGAGCTGCACCTGCACGTCCTTCCTGCCCCGGCCCTGCACTTCCACGGGCCTGGTTTCAAACCAGCAACTGAGCCCAGGCTTCCGGGCTGGTGTGCTGGCCCTGGCAGCGTCCACATTCACCTTCCTCCCGTTGTCGCTGCCCCCTGTGGGGCGAGCTCCCAACCCTCACCCCTGGCCTGCCGTCATAGGCCATTCCCCACAGCATCCCTGGTGTTTTGTAGAGAATCAGTGCTCCCAAAAGGCTGCTGAACCAAAAAGAACTGCATGACTATGGCCCAGCACACGCCAGGGGCCCCCCACCTCGGGAACACTGCGCACCATGGGGGCAAGGGCAGAGCTGCACTGTATTCCTTGAGTACCTCTCCTAGAATGAAAGCCGCTCCAGGGCCCAGGACCCAGCAAGGGTGAAGGGAGGCCTGCTTGTCAGAGGAGTAAATGCGTGAAGGATGAGTGAAAGTGTGGGGGTCATCTGGCCCGGCTCCTCTCCACACAGGACAGAGAGGAGGTGCCTGGTAAGACACCTGTGGGGACTTGGGTCATCAAGGTGTCTGCTGGCAGTGAATCTGTGTTGGTTAAGCTAAAAGCAAATTTTCCCCTTATTGCCTTAAAACACTTTATGTCCCCTATGTCCTGGATCTTCTCCTCTGAGAACTTCTTTTTCAGCTCAAGCTTTGCTTTACTCCTGACTCCCTCCCACCGGGGCTCCCCATCTAACAGCCCTCTGTGTGAATTCCTGCCCCTCACCTGGGCCCCAGCATGCTCTGCCCTTCCCTCAGGCCCCTGGCCGGTGGGGGCTGCCTGGGCAGAAACTGCACTTAGACCCTGAAGGCCGCTGCCTGGTACCAAGAGTGGAGGTCTCAGCAAAAGGCACGTAACAAAAACCTACTACCCTGTAGGCCCCCGATACATAGTGCCCAGCCCCCTCACCCCATTCCTACGTGCTCGCCGCATCTTGTCTGCCAGCCACCCCCCTTTTATAACACTAACAGCCCCTGCCACAAAGCCCTTTCCGTCCATTGTCTCCTTCGACCCTCGTGCTTGCGACTTGACACGGGCGCTGGGTGAAGGTGCCAGTTCTCTCTTGAGGGGCATGAGAAACACAGGGAACTGTCGAATCACTATGTTGGACACCTGCGACTAATATAACACTGTATACTAAGTACACTCCAATTTGAAAGAAAGATTCTGATTCTCCCTTATTTGACAGACGCAGCAGCAAGAACTGGAGGGTGAGCCGTCTGCTGGCAGCAGCCAGAGCCGGTCCCCCCATTCCGCGACCCATTCTTGCTGCACTGGACAGACAGCCGCCTCCTGCCCTCCACAGATGCTGGCCCGATCTCTGCCTCCCAGCTAAATCTGGCCTCGCGAGCTGGAGAAAATAAGAATGATGATGACAGCAACACGAACATGTGACGAGAGCGGGCGATGCGCAGAGCCCCCGTCTGAGCATTTGCACGCAGTAGTTCATTCATTCCTCCTGCCTCCCTGGGAGGCAGCTCTCCCATCACCTCCCCGTTCCGGGCAAAGACACTGTGGCGCACGGTCTCAGTAGCCCCCTCCACCCCCCCAGGCCACACAGCCTGCAAGCGGTGCAGAGAGTGAGGTCCGGGCGGCCGGCTCAGCTCCGTGTGGCCATCCATACCCAGGGACCGATAACTGATCAGGGCCTGCTCGGGGCCTGCATTTTTTTTTCCTAAGATTTTATTTATTTATTTGAGAGAGAGAGCATGAGTGGGGAGGGGGGAGGCATAGGAAGAAAGATAAGCAGACCCCCCCTGCTGAGCAGGGAGCCCGATGCAGGACTCGATCCCAGGACTCCAGGATCATGACCCGAGCCCAAGGCAGACACTTGCTTGACTGAGCCACCCAGGCGCCCCTGAGGGCCTGCATTCTAACATGCAGCAACGCCTTCATCTGTGGAAGGAGCACCTCAAATAGTGGAAAGGCAGGCATGGTAGCAGGATGGGGAAACAGAGATAAGGAGTCTTGCACACTGTATCCCCCTTCCTCAACCATGGTGGCTCAGAGCATTGCAGCAACAGAGTGACTGCATCCGGCGCTTGTTTGGGTACCTGGTGTCAGAGCAGAGCGCGGGATGAACAGAGAGAGACGCAGGCAGGTAGAGCTGAAGGACTCTAGGGATAAAGAGGAGGCTCCCCAGTGTCCCGACATAGCCCCAGCAGACAGCCTGGCAGCTTGGGGTGCTGGCCAGCATTTGTCCCACGAGTTTCTGTGGTCTACAGATGAGGCACTGAGCCTTGGGGCCACTCACCAGGCCCATGGTCTGCTGCTGCGGGGCCCGAGGCACCAGACATCATGTGCTCCTAGACCAGAAAGCCAAAGCCCTGCTTCACCCACTCCGCATACGGGAGACCTGCTTGAGAAGGTGCCAGACCAGAGCCCTCAATCCGCCACCAGCCCCGGCTCCCTCTCAAGTCCAGCACTGCTAGGTTCACTCCTGGTTTGGCACAGACCTAGGGCAGAAAGGAGATGAATTAAGGCACGTCCGCCTCTTGGCTGAGGCTGGAATCCCAGCACCAGCATCTTGCCTCTTGGGTGGGAGCCCTGAATTTGCTCAGCGATGCGGGGCTGCAGCTCAGACAGTGGTGATGCTTTACCTCCTCCCTACAGATGTGGGGAGAGCGAGGCTGTTCTAAGGAACTGAGGGGGGTGTAACTGGAGCCCAAACTGCCGAGGGCGGGCCCCACGGACCTCCAACATCACCTGCATGCTGCCCTGAGGTCCCAGGCGCCCAGGATCCCAACCTTCAGACTTTTGCATCCAGTCCAGTCTTAAATCCAGGTTCAGAGAGTCTCTGCCCAACTGCGCAGGAAAGTAAATAAGCCAACCAAGAACTCCCAACAACGAGAGTTTCAAGTTACTCAGTGCCCGGTACTTTGCTATGTGCTTTACAGGTGTTAACTCATTTCATCCTGGGATTAACCCAACGAAGGAAATAGTAGTACTAAGTCCACCCTCCCGCTGAGAAAATGGAGGCCCAGAAGGCTAAAGTCGTTGGCCTCACATGTGAAGTAGGTGGCAGAACCTGAGTCTGAGCCTCCTGCCTCCTACCTCTGCCCCTAGCGTCCTGTCTTCCCTCTCTCCTGCCCTCTCTCCCGCCCCTAGCAAGCACCCCCCAAGCCCAGGCTGCGGTCAAGGCTGCCTCTGAACCAGGCCAGCTTCCACTCTGGATGACCAGGGGGGGTGCAGATTAACCGCCCAGGTGCAAGATGCTTGCCCAGTGAGGGACCCTGGCCTCAGGCGGGAGGAAGGAGTGGCAGGAATAACGGCCTTGTGTGGAGAGCAGGACTGGACCATCTTTGTCCGAGAGTCTTCCACATGTAAAAGACATTTCCATGTCTATTCTTTCTCACTGACCCTGGAAAGTAACTAAGGCCGGTGGTTGTGGTATCATCCCCATTTCTCAGACAAGAAAATCCAGGGTTGGGGAAGCTGGGGCTTTACCCAAAGCCTCCCAAAGCTGGTCCTGGGTGCCTCCCTAGCACACCATGTTTCCAGAAGGAAGGAGAGAGCCTCCCACACAGACACAGGGCACCAGGAACATGGGGCCACTACCAGAGGTTACAAGCAGCACCCCACTCCAGAACAGTGTGAGAAAGTATCTCCTTTACCTTCTTATCACCCCGCAGGACCTAGCAAGCAGCCAGCTCCGGCAACCTTGCACCCTGTGCTCTGTTGCCAAAGAAGAACTCCAGGAGAAACAGCTAGAAATCTGAGAAGGTGAGGAGAGGAGGCCAAGGTGAGCTATAGCGTCTAGGTCCAGAGGGTCTCTGCCCAGTCCTGGGCCAGCAGCACTTAAAAAACACACCAACCAATCCTGAAGTCTACATCAATGGTATAATCCCAGCCCAGCAACTGCACGTGTTTCCACACTGGGCCCCGGACTAAAGAGCTTCTCGGCTTCCTCAGGGCAGAATTGGAAGATGGTATTACATCCCCCTTGCAGAGGGGATGTACGAAATGCAGGCTGGGTCAGCACAGAGCTGAGTAGTGTGGGGGCCTGGTTCCTGACCTGTGGGTGATGGACCTGCCCCAGCAAAGGCCCCCAACCAAGGCAGAGGTGTCAGGATAGAGGTGAGGGATTTCACCACAGCCCCCCTTCTTCCAGCCACCACCACTGGCACGTCCTGGCTCTCCCATACATCCAGCCAGCAGGCTGAGGAATGGCATGTGTTTAACAGAGATGGCCAATAAACTAGCCTTTGTGGGAATGGGGACTTGGGGGTAGGACACCTACTGGATCGAGAATTTACTTGAGCCCATTGCAATGGTCTTGTCACTAAGGACCCAGATCACACATGAGCACACATGAGGATGTGTGTGTCGGAAGGGTGGGGGAGGTGTCCCTCCTCGCTTCTTCAATGGGCGGACCAAACAGAGACATGACCAGGAGTCCCACGTCTTAGTCCCAGTTCTGCTACCATGACTTTGAGTAAATCATTTAGCCTCCTTGAGCCTCAAGTCTTGCATCTACAAAATGGGAGAATTGTCTGTTCTCTCCTCCAGTCCATGTAAACAGGTGGGTCTCAGGAAAAGGGTCTGTTTTGGAGACTGCTGTTTTGTTGCCTAATAGTGGTTCTCTCCTTATGATTTAGGAACCTGGATGACTTAGAAACCTGGGGAATTACATTTCCAAGACAACCTGGCAGATAGAGGTGGCTAAGAGGACATATGCTGCAGTTTCTAGGTGGGACCACAAGAAAGGTCTTTAAAAGTCATGATAGCTGGAGCTCCAGCAGCCATCTCGGACCACGAAGATGCGAAGGCAAGGACAGTGGAACAGTGTGACAAAAGTCCCAGATAATTGTGGATATTTCATACTGGCTCCAAGTTGCCTGCCTCCAGGATTCCTTTACGTGAAAAACAAACAAAAACTTTGAAATTATTTAACCCACTGTTGTTTATGATCTCTGTTGCTAACTCGGTCTTCCAAGTGATACAGAGCCTACATGCATTTACACTAGTGACCTATTTATTCAGTGCACATGGGTGTAGCATGCTGCCATCAACTCCAGGAAGGTCACAAATCTAGAGCCAAGGAAGGAACCTCAAAACACAAGATCTGATTCATAAAATTGAGAACTAAATGCATAGGAGGAAGGAGCTGCCATCAGCACAAGGAGAGGTGAAAAGCCTGTGACAGAAGGAAGCCATGCATGGATGCAGAGGCTGCAAGACAGGGAGGGCCTCACAGGAGGGAAAGAAAGCAAATGAGGACAGCAAACACCACAGGGGCCTTAGCTCCGGGGCGAATGTCTCCACCCATGATCTCAGATTCCTAGGGCACCACTGTACTTCACTAAGGCAAACTGTGGTAAAAACAGAGTTTTCTAGAACGGTGTGATGATATGACAGATTCTATCAACTATGTCAATTCCTAAATTATGGTAGCTGGTCAGAGTTGGGTACCAACGCCAGTACCACTGCTTAGTAGCTGTGGACAAGTCAACTAACCTTGCTAGGCTCCTTTCTTCATCCACGAATTGGGGATAATCATAGTAATTGTTCAGAGTTGCTATGGGTTACAGATAAAGTATATAAAAATACATATTTTGCACAGTGCTTGGCATGTAGTAGATGCTCAATAAATAATAGCCACATAGCCTAATACATATTCTACCCACTCCCAAGGGCAATTATAATGAAATCATTAACCTGGATTCCATACACTCAGGCAGCTACTTTTATTGCATACATGGGCAAAACCTTTCCAACAGACTATAGGCTGGCCTCATGACATGCTTTAACCACCAGAGTGCAACAAAAGTGACTTGTGTGACTTCTGAGCCTTGGGCTCAAGAGGTCTTACAGCCTCCATTCTCTCCCTCTTCGAATGTTATCCTTGTCACATGAAGACACACAAGCTAGCCTCCTTAAGGGTGGGAGACACATGAAGAGAGAAGCCCAGTTGCCTTGGATTGTCCCAACTGAGCCCAGACACGTGAGTGAACCCAAACAACACCCCACAGAGCCCAGCCCCAAATGCTGGCCACGGAATAATGAACACAGAAGTGATTATCATTTTAAGGCATGAAGTTTTGGGACTGTTTGTTACACAGCAGTAGGTAACAGATAGAGGTCAATCCAGGAAACATCTCCAAGGTGTCCTGTGAGCTTTTCCATCCAGGCTATGATGCAGTGACAACTGCAGATGGCTACCCTCTCCCTCCATCTTGGCTCCCACTTTCTCCCAACATCTTCATTCTAAACACAGACACGCACCAGTCAGGATGCTAGGTTGTTAAGGAGCTGGAGGCTCATCTCTCCATCAAAGGTTTCTAAACACTGGTAGGGCTGGAAGGGGTAGATTGGAGAAGCATCCAAGACCAACCCTGTCTTCTTAAAACTGAGCAAACGGAGGGCCAGGGATGTTAAATTGTATGTGCGTGATTCTCCTCTCCCCACCTGGATTGGGAGCACCAGTGGTGGGTAACTTATGCATGTCCCACAGCTTCGCATCTTCCGGGTGCCACCTGGGGCCTCACCCACAGTGGGTGGCTGGTGTATGTTCCTGGAGAGAGTGACTGTCCTCTTCCACCTAGTTAGGATTCTACTCTGGACCCCTAATGCAGAGCGACAGCCCTCCCTCTGTCTTCAGCCACAGAAGACTCCCGTCTGAAGAGCCCTGACAAGGCCATCTGGGCGAGGAGGGGCCAGACAGGCGCTTGGGAACTGAAGAGCAGTGTGTTCCGTGGACAGTTGGAGGAGTGTGAGGTGCTGCTGTGTCCAGCAGGAAGGCTGTGGCCTCCTGACATTTGCAGCACCCAGAAGTTCAGAGGGCACCTGTGCAAACTTCCTCCCTCAATTCTCATTCCACCCTTGTGGGCAGGTACCTTTACCTCTGAGACTTAGTCGGGGAGCCAGCTGGACCCATCCTCTTCCTTTTGGCCAGTTTTCTCGTCACTAAGGAGAAAAGGTGGTCTTGCTTGTGATGTCCTCCACCAAACACTAGGAATGATCTTCAGATTCCATCCACCTGTTTGCTCCTAGTTTCGCTCTTGCGTTGCAAATGATCCCCACAGCGCCAATGGTTGTTCACATTGTTGTTGTTTGTTATTATTATTGCCAGAAACTGACAGTGCTAGCGAATAAGCTGATCACCTTTTAGATGATCTTTCAGACCCTAGTTAAACGCAGGAGTTCTGTTTTACCACAAGGATTTTCACTGGACTAGTCTTAGCCCTCTAGTAATTAAAGAGGGTAGAAAAAGAAAAGAGTATTAAAAAAAGAGCAAAAAGAAGCTGCCTGGATGGTATAATATTTGCAGAAGGGTCCCCCTTCCCTCTCTTTGTCCCCTTCCCTCCCAAAGCGAGAGAGCAGGAGCTGAGATCAAACATCTTGCTGAAGGGGACATTTAAGGGCACAACTTCTTATTCCACATGCGAAGCCCACCTTGGACCCTTGCTGAACGAGGGTGGGCCAGCCCTGTGAGGCCCTAAATATAGCAGCAGGAAAAGGGGAATGGGCACCAAGGAGAGTGCAGGATGGCTGAGAAGTTGCTGGAGAGAGTATTTGGGAACTGGGAGCCCGAAGATGCTCCAGCCTCTCTGTGAATGAAGAGTATGAGCAATGGTAGATGGATGTGGGGGTTCTCCATGGCGGGGCTCCTCAGCCGGGGAGAAGGCCCAGCAGGATGGCAGGACCTCAGGCAATAAACAGTAGTAACAATCATATAAACCAACAGGCACTTCACTCACATCCTTGCATTTCACCTGTGTGCACTTCAGTCTCCTCATCTGTGCTACCAGAGGAATAGGCTAGAAGATGTGCAAGGCCTTTTGCTGCTTCTGACCACGGGTGACTTTTTTAAGGGTGGGCCCGGGAAGAAATCCCTTCCCAAGCCTGCCTCTGGAGGGGAGGGCTTTGCTTGCCACCGGCTGGCGCAGGGGGGACCGGGTCCGTGCCCTGGGAGAGGGTGATGGGACCTCCGGCCTTCTGCTAACGGGTGGGGCCGGGCCTCCTACGTCTTTGGCTTCCCTCCCCCTTGCCTCCTCCCCCCTGCAGGCCCCCTCCTCACTGCCCCACCCCACCCACTGGCCTGACAGCCAATGCCAAGGGCGGAGGCCGCAGCAGGAAGAACAGAAGCAGCCCTGGTGTATTGTGGTGGCCTCCCCCCACCCGCCCACAGCCCTTCCTTGGAGGCCAGGAGTCAAGAGGCTCGGAGCAGAAGTAAAACCGAAGATGGAGGTGGTTTTCCGGCTTAGAGGATATTCAACGCACATGTACGCACGCGCACACACACACACACACGCAGTTACACACCCACACTCACACATGCAGAGATACACACATACATATGCACATATGCCCACACATACACAGAGATACACACCCACACATTCATCTGCACGTGCGCACACACACACCTACACATACATATACCCCCATCTATATGTGCTCACACACACACATTCTTACACACACATACCCCGGTGCTACCACATACTCAGACACATTCCCACGCTTTCTCACACACAAACACGCATGTACTCTAGACAAACAAGGACATATCTTCCCTCTTCCTTCATGCCCTGCCCCCACAAAAGGAATCCATCTGGCTTTCCAGTGGCAGCCACAGAGCTCCAAACCATCTGGAAACACGGGCCTGGAAGAGCTGCGCCAGGCTGGAGGCGAAGACAACCAGGGTCTGGGGAGGGGAGGACAGAGAAGAGGGCGGCCGCCAGATTCCAGTCCAAACAACATGCCCGCTCCCCCTCACATCTGCCCAGCCCCGACACGGCCCCTCACGGCCCCTATGTCCACCTGGGCATCTCCTGCCACCCCCACCGTCATCCTGTGGTCTGCCCCACCCGCTCTGCTGCTCAGGCCACCCCAGCACCCACTCTGGTGACGTCTAAAAACAGCCCCATAGTCTAATTTTAGCTCCAATCTTCCCTGGCTATGGCTGTGTGGTTTCTAATTATTTTATTCCCAAGATTTACCTTGATGGATAGTTATACATTTTCCAATTTACCATACAGTATCTTGTGAAGTGCCCTTAAAAAAAAAATGTGTGGATTAGTCCATGTTGTTAATTTTGCCAATCCTAAGGAGAAATCTGCAGATAATCACCTGCCCTAGAAGCTCTGATTCAATCCTCATTTCCTTTAATACTAATAAAATGGACAGTTCATTTATAAGAAGTTCCCTAAAAGAGGGTATTGAAAAACACTATATTTCTTTTAAAGTTGTTAAAGGGCATAAATCCATTACTCAGATAGAGATCGCTTAATAATTTAATGCCTTTGGCTTGGCATTGTTCCCGGAATATTTTCACTTTATCTGTCTTTATTTTCAGGTTGGAACAAATTGAGGAATAATCAGCTCTGTTGGCGGGAATTGTCGAGGATCCCCGGGAAGGAGCAGGGAAGAACTGGGGCGGGTGCACGGGCAGCCTCCCTCACAGGCCTTCAGTTAGAGAGCAGCATGGCTGTTGTGCACTGAGCCGGGTCCAGGGCGAGCCAGCCCTACCTTTGCCTTTGGGCCTCCTGCACATTGCCTGGGAGGCTCAGCCTCCTGGGAAGCCTGGAGCTGCATGGAAGGCAACTGACCCCACCTCCCTCCTTCCCTCCCTCCATCCAGCCCAGCAAGCAGGTGGGAGGGCCCACAGACAGAGACTTTCAGCAAAGGGGATTAGTTTGCATTTTCTAAATAAAATCATTTACATGATGTATTAACCCAAACCCATAATTAAAATCATTAACGTCTCTTTGTGCAGATTAGCAATAAAGAGAAACTAAGTGCAGGAATCAACATTCCTTCTTACAGGCTCATCAAACGACTCTCCCCTGAAGAAGGCTTAGAAGCTTCACCCTGCCCACCTGCTCAGCACAGTGCACTGAGTTGATCCCCTAGTCAAGGACCCTCAGCTGACTTGTCTAGAACTGCTTGGGGAATGTCTGCCCCAACCCAGCTGGAAGCTGCAGAGGAGCAGGGACCAGGGAGCTTGGGATGTAGCCCTAGATGCAACAGAAGGATGGTTGAGCTTAAACCACCTCTCTAACTGAATCCCTATGTTTCCTTCCCTCTCTGTTCCTCAGTTTCTCCTTTAACATGATGTTTCTAGTCTCTTTCCAGTTCCCCAATGCCAGGGCAGGTGTCCTACCTTGTAGATAGAACAGATTTTTGGCCATGATAGGTATTCAAGATATGTTTGTTGAAGGAACCATACCAGACTGTGAGGGGATGGGCTTGGGGAGATGGGGACATCACCACTTCCTGTGCAGGGGTGTGAGCCATCGGTGGGCAGAGCTGAGCAGCTACTGATGCTCCACGGGGAAAGGGTGGCCCAAGGCCAGCAGCATGGAACCCCACTAGGGTATCCCCACCTCTACAGGCCCTGCCTGTGGAATGACCTCATCTAGACTCAGGACACAGCGGCAGAGTTAATTAGGCTGCTACAGGAAGGGGAAGCAGGGAGACCTGGCAGGCAGGAGGCCCGTGGTCCAGCCTCCTCCCCCAGGGACAACAGCCAGTCCCCTTGCACAGGGGAGCACACCTGGTGAGGCCAATGGCCACAGTGACAAGAGCCCAGGGCTGCTGGATGGAAAAAGAGGGCTCAGTTGTCACGTGGTGCTCCTGGTGGGGAGTTTGGGTCCAGAGAAACCTTACCACTGCTGTGGTTACCACAGTTCCAGGCCATCTGTGGTACTGTAGGCACAGAGGGCTCACCTTTATTGAGACCCTAGGTTTCTGGAGCAGTTTTAGATGCCGACAAGGAGCTGGCTCTCTTTTCTTTCCAGGTTGGTGTCCTGGTGGGGGCATACTTTAGAATGGGACAGCCATGGGCTGGAATCCTAGCTCCAGAGTTCACCAGCCATGTGGCTTTGAACAAGTTGCCTAATCCCTCTGAGTTTTGGTTTTCTCACGGGAAGGGTGAGTAGAGCCTGACTCCGGATCGTTAGAAGGGTTCAGTGAGGTAAAATGTGAAAACGTCCACCATGCTACATGGAACGGAGGCCTCCATTAAAATCACCCAGTATGGCCAGTTAAAGATGGCCACAAATTCCTTAATGTTCCTTTAGTCAGGAGGTGGTTTCTAATCCTTTCTGCTTGAATATGAGCTGGCCTGTGACCCCCACTCAATCAATGGTATGTGGAGGAAATGACATTCGGTGACTACCAAGGAGAGATCATAGGAAGCTTTGCAGCTTAAACGGGGGATCTCTTGAGACACCCTCCTCGAGAGTCCCCAGCCACTACCCAGGAAGCACAGCTACTCTGGGTTACCATTCTGGAGAGGCCACGGGCAAGGCACTGAGCCCAAACTTCCAGGTGACCTTGCTGCACTGGGTTGCCCCACCCCACCCCCGAATCCATGTCTACCCGAAACCTGTACATGTGAGCTTATCTGCAAATAGGGTCTTCCTTGCAGATGTAATCAAGTTAAGCTGAGGTCATACTGGATTAGGGTGGGCCCTAAATCCAAAATGGCTGGTCACTTATAAGAAGAGGGATATCTGGACACAGACATAGAGACACAGAGGGAAGAAGACCGTGCAAAGATTGAGGCAGAGATGGGGGTGAGGCATCCACAAGCCAAGTAAAGCCAAGGACTGCCGGCAACCACCAGAAGCTAGAAGAGGCAAGGAGGGATTCTTCCCTAGTTGCCGTTAGAAAGAGCGTAGACCAGCCAACACCTTGATTTCAAACTTGGAGCCTCCAGACTTGTAAGAAAAGAAATTCCTGTGGGTTTAATGCACTTTCTGCTATTTTGTTACAGCGACCCTAGGAAACTAATCTACCAGCCCGGATACCAGACCTAAGAGTGAAACCGTCTTAGGCCCTGCCTCTGGACCAGACCACCTACCAGCTGAGTACCACAAAATGACCTCAGTCAATGTCACAGGGAGCAGCAACATCATCCAGCTGAGATCTGTCCAAATTCCTGAGCCACAAAATCATGAGATACCATAAAATAGATTGTTGTTCTGAGCCATGAAGTTGCACGTAATTAGTTTTGTAGCCACATCCAAGGAAACACACAGTAGGTCTGTGGCCAAACTGAAACTAAAATTCAGGTCTGCTGCCTCCTACTTCATTCAGTGGGACTTTCCATTCTACCATGCTCTCTCCCAGTCAAACACTGGTTGTTATTCTTCTTAGCTTCTTACGCATGTTTCTCCTAAGTCTTACCTCAGGATCCCAATAATGTAAAATTAACTGAGGACAGGTAAATGAGATATCATCTTTGTACACCTTCACCATGACCCACCCCCTAGCTGAGTGTGTTGGGAGTGCCACACACCAGGCAAAATAATGAAAACAAGCAAGGAGTGTAGGAGGAAGGGCATGACAAGGGAATAGGTCTTGAGGTGGGGGAAGTAGGGATATTGAATGGGAAAGGAAAACTCAGATCGTGAGTGGCTTTGAATGCCAGGCTGGGAAGTTCAGATACAGGCACAGTAAGTACCGCCCTGCCCCCCAATACTCTAACAGGAAGGCCAGTGAGCCGGAAACAGCCAGTGCAATTTCACTGCCTACATTACCACCCCTGTTCTAGCTGGCTGGACACCACCTGCTTTCCCCAGCACTTCCTAGTAGTTAAGGACACTTGTGAAACACTTATCTGTACTCAGAAACCCAGCCACAACACAAGCAAATTGATAGCAGTTTTGAAAATCAAGGTCTGGGTATTAAGAGCCATGTTGTTTTCAAATGGGTCTTCACGGCTTCTGGGATAGGACTAATGTTCATCTGTGATTCTGCAATAAGAGGAAATGTTTGGCTAAATTATCTCAGCGACTGCAGGGAGATGGGAAGCTGCTTGTGGCAAAGGCCAACGGCCAACAAGACGCAGAAATCCATATAGGAGATTCCCAACATTGCCACCTCAGAACCTCCCAAACTGGGGTTGGCCTCTCCTTTCAGGATGGTGGGTCAGCTCCATGCACACACGTCATTATCCCCACTCTATTGTTTCTAATAGCAATCTGTGACAGTGACAGTCCCTCCCCATGTATCAATCTCTAGGGTCATTGATCATAACACAAGAGCCTCAGTGGAACTGCTTCAGATGTTTAAGCACTCAGAGTATCTTCCTTTCTTTTCCTAATCTCAATCCTACTCGAACCTCAAGACCTAGCAAAAATCCCTTCTTCCTGAAATTCTTCTGCAACTCCACTTGGCCCACAAGCAGCCTGGTTTCTGAGCAGGTAGCAGATTTTTTTATAATATCTCTATTGTCTTAAGCATTCTTTTACAGCTGCTTAAATATATTTTCAATTTATGATTTTAGTAAAAAGTTAGATATACCAAAGGCAGAAAACAACTGGAAAATAAACATATATAAGATGAAAAGCAGGTCTCTGTCCAACCCTAACCCCCAGTCCTCTTCCCCAGAAGAAACTGCTATCTAGATCCTAGAAGGAAATCAATACAATTAAGTTAATCCACACTTTGGTGTAAAGACCAATGTCAACTCTCTCAGAAGCCATTTAAGCTCTTATCTGGATATCTATCCTCACAAACTTCAGACAGGGCCTTGGCCATGATAGGGCTTGATAAATTCGAGTTGCTTAGATGTATGAACATTAAGGAAATAGATAAACTTACAGCTCAGGAAAGTAACAAAGGCACCACATAAAACCCTCTCCAACCTCAGGGAACAGAGGAGTTCGGGCTCTTGTTTCTGCTGGAAGAAAACTTCAAAGAAGAAATAACATTTGAAATGGACCTTGAAATATGAAGAGAAGATTACTATGTGGAAGGGAAGGAGAGAGATGTTTTAGGCTGACCTACCTATAGCAAAGATGGTGGTGGGAGGGAGGAGACTAGTCCAATGAGGACAGTAGGTGGGATCTGTGAATAGTGAGGGTCAATTGCAGAATTTTAAGGTGGGATTAGGTTATGAAAGTATTAAATAAGAGGATTTCAACTCTAGCCTATTGGAAACAAAGAATCTGACAGTTCCTTCATGGGGGAGTTTGGCCCAGAGAGCCTACATCAGTCAAAGTCCAGGCAGGAAAACAAAGCCCATGTGAGGTAGCTCCACAGAGGGAATTCAATATGGGGAATTCATTATAAAAGTGTTAGAAGGATTGAAAAGCCAAACAGAAGATGATGAGGTAATTCAGAGATTAGCAACATCAGGAAGTTGCGACCACTCCAAGGGATGGAGGGGAAAGGGGGAAGGTGGTGTTGCTGGAGCTCAGCAGCTGGAACTGTGGGCTGGAATTGGAACTGAGGACTTAGGAAAACCACAGCCTTTGCTGGAGATGCTCCCCAAAGCAGAGTGTGGGCAAGAAATATTCTGGCTTCTCCCCTCCTAAAATTCCTTCAGTCTCCATTTAGTGTACTTCATTGACCAAACTGAGCAAAAATCCAGTTGCCAAGGGAACCTGCGGAATTCAGTTTGAAGGGGTCATCCCTCTGCAACATAGCACAGAGAAGAAATCGGCAGAAAATGGTACAAAGAACAAATTAGCAAATGACAAGGACAGCCCATCAAGGATGAACTATGGGGAGGAGCAGAATGGCTACTGAGAGCAAGGAGACCAGCTGGAGAACTCATAGAATAGTGCACACAAGGGGATGTAGGACTCCAAACCACAGAACTGGCAAGGGGGAAGAGAAAGGGAGGAGGGGACTAGAATCCCAAACAGCCAATAAATATAAGAAGAGATGCTTAACCTCAGTCATCAAGGAAATGAAAACAAAAACCGTGTTATACACACATCAGAATGGCGAAAATTCAAAGATCTGATAATACCATCGGAGAGGGTGGAGCAATGAGGCATATAATTTGGTATGCAGTCTTTGCCTGCTCGTGGGAGTATATTTTGATATAACCACTTTGGAAAAAAAGTTTGGTGTTATCTAGTAAAAAGGACGATGCGCGTACTCTATGATAGACAATCACCCCTAGCTCTATACTCTATAGAGATGTGTACCACACAGTTACATGCTAAGAAGATTTATAGCAGTTTGTATTTGTCCCAAACTGAAAATAACCAAATAGCCAACCAAGAGTAGAAGTAATAAAAAAATTAGTCTATATTCTTACATATTCATACAGTGGAATGCAGTAATGAAAATGAGCACAGGGGCACCTGGGTGGCTCAATCGGTTAAACTTCTGACTCTTGATTTCAGCTCAGGTCATGATTGTAGGGTTGTGAGATCAAGGCCCACATCAGGCTCCATGCTCAGCAGGGAGTCTGCTGGAGAGTCTTTCTCTCTCTCCCTCCCTCTCCATCTGCCCTTCCCCCACTCATGCTCACACACACTCTCTAAGATAAATAAATCTTAAAAAAAAAGAAAAAGAGGGCGCCTGGGTGGCTCAGATGGTTAAGCGTCTGCCTTCGGCTCAGGTCATGATCTCAGGGTCCTGGGATCGAGTCCCGCATCGGACTCCCTGCTCCTTGGGAGCCTGCTTCTCCCTCTACCTCTCTCTCTCTCTCTCTCTCTGTCTCTCATGAATAAATAAATAAAATCTTTAAAAAAAAAAAAAGAAAAAGAAAAAAGAAAATAAGCTACAACTATACACAACCAAATGGATGATTCTTACAACATAATGTTGAGTAAAAAACAAGATCTGAAAGAATACATATATAATGATTCCACCTTCTTTAGGTTCAACATTAAGCAAATATAAATGATAAAAATGAAAATATAGTTGGTAAAATAAAAGTAAGGAAATTATTACCATAAAAATAAGGTTAATAGTTACCCCTCAGGGGAGGGAAAGAGTTTCTATCAGTTCTTGACATTGATGGTGGTTACTTGGGTATTGCATGGTTAAATTGTATTACAAACTTTATTCAGTTTTCTATGTGGTATATTATGTTTAAAAGTAAAAAAATAAAAATAAAAAAGGGTGGAGGGACAGAGGAAGGAAGTGTTTCAAGCGCCTTTTCTCATAAAGCTACCAAAGGGTGTGTTCCATTAAAACAAGAGAGCAAACCAAGAAAGAAGATAATGGATCCAGGAAACAGGAGTTCCAAACAGAAGACAGAAAAAGAGAATCTTTAGAATGATGGTGAATGATGATCTCAGGCTGACAGCTGTGCCCCAGAGAGCAACCACAAAAGAATGGAGCAGGTCAGAAGCCTCCAGAGAGATTTCAACAGGAGATGAAATTGACAGATTGTTTGATATAGTAAGAAGGATTGGGAAGATATTTACTCAATTATGGGAACATTTGGATCTAAATTAATGATAAATATACAGGAAACTAACCAAACAAATATATAAACAAAACCAAAGGTAATTATTAACTCCAGGGAAACAATAAGTTGTATAAGAAAGGAATCATAGAGTGTACTACATAGTTCAGGTGTGACTAGCATACATGATTACAATAATGTATATATTTATCTAACCACAATTATGATATAAGGATAGGGATATGGGAAGTTTGTGTTTCTGGTGTGGATCTAGGGTAAAGGGAGCAAAATCATCATTTTCCACAGAGGAAACTCAATAAATAATAATGTTTAAAATAGGAAAATGAAAAACTAGCTGCAAACGTACATTACTTAGAGTCAGAGAAATTAAAATTTAAAAAGAAAGGCAACAAACATGAAAAAGCTGCCTGTCTCTGTCAAATGGGAAATGAGGTAGCATGGAGAGAGGACTGCTATTTTTGTAATAAGTCATATTAAACTCTTTGATTCTTTAAATTATGGACACACATATTTTGATAAGAGCTAAAAATAAAATTAAAATCAAAAGGGGATAGGAGGGACTATGTCTGGTTGAGGGTGTGCACTGAAGGCAACATCATCAGGTGCCTTCAGTCCCCCAGCCTCTGCCTGGCCATCTCTGCCCCAGGACTCCCTCAACTACAGTCAGAGTCAGGATTGAGGCAGGGACAAAGGATACCAGGCTGAACTGACTATGAACACAGATAGGACAGTCTTAAAAGAATATCAATATATTCGATACATTAAAATTATACCATGATGAGTAGGGTTACCCTAGGGCTGCAAGCAAGAATTGCTTCATACAAGTGTCCTATTAACATGGCACAGATACCAAGATGCTAAATAGGAAATGCATTTTATAATTTTAATGCATACTTAACTGATATTTTATAAAATTCAACAATCATTTCTTTTGATTTTTGAGAGAGAGAGAGGGAAGGGAAGGACAAAAGGAGAGGGAGAGAAGGGTGCCTGGGTGGCTCAGTCGGTTAAGCGTCTGTCTTCAGCTCAGGTCATAATCCTAGGGTCCTGGGATCAAGCCCCACGTTGGGCTCCCTGCTCGGCAGGGAATCTGCTTCTCCCTCTCACCCCTGCTCATGCTCTCTCTCACTCTCTCTCTCTCTCAAATAAATAAATAAATCTTTTTTTTTAAAGATTTTATTTATTTATTTGACAGAGAGAGAGAGAGAGAACAGGAACACAAGCAGGGGGAGTGGGAGAGTGAGAAGCAGGCTTCCTGCCGAGCAGGGAGCCCGATGTGGGACTCGATCCCAGGACCCTGGGATCATGACCTGAGCCGAAGGCAGACGCTTAACGACTGAGCCACCCAGGTGCCCTAAATAAATAAATCTTTAAAAAAAAAAAAAGGAGAAGGAGAGAGAGAATCCCAAGCAGGCTGCATGCCCAGTGCAGAGCCTGACTTGGGCCTGATCCCACAACCCCGAGATCACAACCTGAGCCAAAACCAAGAGTTGGATGCTCAACCAACTGAGCTACCCAGGTGCCCCAACGATCATTTCTAATAAAATTTTAAGAATAAAAAAATTATCGGGCGCCTGGGTGGCTCAGTTGATTAAGCGACTGCCTTCGGCTCAGGTCATGATCCTGGAGTCCCTGGATCGAGCCCCGCATCGGGCTCCCTGCTCTGCAGGGAGTCTGCTTCTCCCTCTGACCCTCCCCCCTCCATGTGCTCTCTCTCATTTTCTCTCTCTCAAATAAATAAATAAAATCTTTAAAGGGGCGCCTGGGTGGCTCAGTTGGTTAAGCGACTGCCTTCGGCTCAGGTCATGGTCCTGGAGTCCCGGGATCGAGTCCCACATTGGGCTCCCTGCTCAGCGGGGAGTCTGCTTCTCCCTCTGACCCTCCTCCCTCTCCTGCTCTCTGTCTCTCATTCTCTCTCTCTCAAATAAATAAATAAAATCTTAAAAAAAAAAAATCTTAAAAAAAAAAAGAATAAAAAAATTCTTGTTAATAACATAGCATCCATTTTTAAACTAAATTAATAATAATTCCTCTAAATTCCAGAACACGTAAAGATGTCTGCTACTATCATTGTCATTGAAATATTAATAAAAATATAATTATTTAACATTGTCTTGAAAGTTCTTGTCAAAAAACAAGAGATAAAGATGGCATAAGGGAAATAAATATCGAAAAGGAAGAGATAAAAAAATGTCGTTTGTATATGATGTGATTATATACCCAGGAAAATCAGCCCAAATGATTCAAATGTAAAAATATCTAGTGATCCTGTTAAGGTGTAACAGGTTGTTTCTCTCATGCTCTTCCAACTCCAGTGGACTCCCGTCTAGCTGAGTTTAAACCTAGTGTCTTTACAGGGGCCCCAGAGTATCTGATGACAACCTTGTTTTTCCCCATTCTCCACCTTGACTGCTCCACTGCAAACACAGTGCTTCCTTACCTCCTCAGTATGCTGTGGGTGCCCCCCATCTCAGGGCCTTTGCAAAACTTGCCGTTCCCTCTGCCACCTCATTCAGGTCTCTGCTCAAATGATACCAACTGACACTAGTCCTCTCTATGTCAAATGTCACTCTGAATCAGCCTTTCCTGAGCACTAAGTCTTTCCTTTGTCTTTATTTCTTCTTTATAAGATTTATTGCTACTTAACATATTAGTTACATAGTTGCTTATTGCCTCTCTTCTCACTAGAATGTGAACTCTAAGAGGATGATGGAATTTTCTATCTTTGGAGCCAAGAGGGATATCTGGTCCATGAAAGGCATTTGTTAACTCTGTGTTGAATAAATGATTAAATGAAAGGCAGACAAAATACTCAAAAGATCCATAGAGGAATTACTTTTTCTTCTTTGGAAAAATAAAAAGTACTCACAGATGAAGAAATTGACAATCCCCATACATAACAATATCAACCTTCTCTATAATGAAAATCAAAATTAAAAAGAGGATAACAGACTAGGGTAAATATTTGAATCAACAAGACAAAAATGATTAATTCTTATGGTCTATAAAGGCCCATTTAAATTTATAAGAAAAACACCAAGACCATAATACATAAATGAACAGATAATTCACAGATAGTTCAATACAATATAAACAAACACATTGAGAAATAGTAATATTCACTAGTAAACAAAGGCATGTAAATTAAAGCAAATCGGGATACCATTTCATCTGTCCAATTAGCAACAACAAGAAAATATGTTTTTGTTAACTGCTATTGCAGTTGAGATGAAATTAGGAGATGCATTCCAGAGTGATGACAGTATATTAAATCATCTTTTTGGAAAGCAATTCAGCAATGTAGAGGAAGAGCCATATAGATGTCTGTGTCCTTTGCCAGTAATTCCTCTATTAGGAATTACTCCTATGGAAATTCAACAGCAGCAAAAGGCTATTTGCAAGAAGATGCTCGCTGCGGTGTTATCTGTAAAAGCCCCAAACTGAAAACATAAACGGCCAACATTAAAGGGAATGGTTTAATAAATTACAGTACCTCAGCACAATGGAATATTATGTGGCCATTAAAATGATAATTATGCAGGAACATGAAAAATGTTTATGGTTCACTGGTCATTGAAAACATACAGAATATAAAATAGTAGGTATGTACCATGCCCAAAATGCCCAGGATGTGTATACATTCATAAGATAATATGTAAAAATAATATAGCCGTTAGATTGAGGCTAGAATCTTATAGTGAGTTATAAGAAATATTATTTTTTTAAATGTTCTCTTTAAGTTTCCACCCAGAAACTCCTAAAATTTCTAACAAGTTAGATGAAAGACTCTGTGCCTGAAGCAATACTTTATAAACTAGCACATTGTATATGTCCCTGTAAGCCTTTATTATCTTTACTTGTATTTACACACCATAGTAGGACCACTCCTACCACTGCTTTCAACACCCCCTCTGCTACAGCACGTAGTGGCAAACTTGCAGAAATATGTCAAATAAATAAACAAAACCGTGCTCAGGCTAGAGCAAAAATGACTCTCATAAGCACTCAGGCCACCTGCTGATAGCTGGCGGAGCTTGTGTGATTTTTGCCTGGGCCACATATTTCTCTTGTACCTCTGAAAGTTTCTGGGTGGAGAGAGATCTCCATTCTGCCCAAACAGGAACACGTGGTCTGAAAACCCAGTGGGAAGTTGATTTGGCCACCCTCTTAAGCCAAGGACACATGCCCAAAGGAATTTCCCCATCCTCGTGCATGAGAGGCAAAGAGACCCCTAGCCGAGGCATTCTGCTCCCCTGACAGCCAGTATGGCTTGATGGCACAGAATGGGGTGGAGGTCCAGCGTCTCACTTTCTTCCTTTGTAAAAATGCAGATAACGAAAGCTCCTACACAAGAATAGCACCACGCAAGAATTAAATGAGTTAAAATCTGCCAAGCAAAGTGAAAAGGACCTCGCATATAAAAAACACTCACACAGGGCGCCTGGGTGGCTCAGTTGGTTAAGCGACTGCCTTCGGCTCAGGTCATGATCCTGGAGTCCCGGGATCGAGTCCCGCATCAGGCTCCCTGCTCGGCAGGGAGTCTGCTTCTCCCTCTCATGCTCTCTGTCTCTCGTTCTCTCTGTCTCAAATAAATAAATAAAATTTAAAAAAAAAAAAAAAAAAGAGTGTTTTAAAAAAAAAAAAAAAAAAAAAAAAAAACACTCACACAACGTTAGTAATCATTGTGTTGTTGCCCCCAGGTGGAATTCACCCCTCCCTCCACTCTATTCTGTACACATACCTAATAAAGAAACATGGTCCCAAACCTGGTATGGGACAGAACCTTTTTGCATGATGTAATTCCTAACCTCCTTCTGGGAAGAAATTAGCGTTGATAAAATGCTTAAGCAATTTTCTGATAAACTTTAATGAGATTAAGACCTCTTCTGGGAAGCCAGTTACCCACCCACTCAGCTGACTGTCAGTCAGAATGTAATGATCTGGAAACAATCCTTCTTTCTTGTATCCAGTCTAAGAGTGATAACCTAATCATTCTGTTTTCCTATAAAATTTTTCTGTGGGACAATCTCTGAATAGGCTTGCTTAAGCCTCTTTTCCTTGTGACCTACTTAAACTAAAATTTTGATACATGTTTAAAATTAAATGTCTGGAAGAAATTAACAAACCGAACAAACAAAGTACACAAAATAGCTTATGGCATTTATTTGTATTCTTTTCTAATTTTTCTTACTAAGTAAGGCCCCCGGAAGCAGGCACCATACTTGGTTTTACCCAGAACTTAACATTATGACTGATACATAAAAGATAGTCAATAAAGGTTTGTTAAGATAATAAATTAATGAAATTACAAATAAACCTTTAAAAACAAATGAAGAGAGCACTTCTTATCCAGAAGAATAGGGACACTGTACTATAAAGCACCAAAAGATTTACATTCAATTGTAGGTTCAAAACTGGCTTTTAGCTGTGTGATTTGGGAAAAGGTTCTTCACCTTCCTGAGCTTCCATGTTCTCATCATACTATGGGGCTAATAATGCACTGTAGACCTGTCAAGAGTTGGGACAACTTATATACACAGTGTAATACAATGTCAGGTGCATTAGAACCTCAAAACATTTTACTTCACTCTCTTCCTACTGAATCTCTCTGTGACATTGAGAAAGTCACTTCCTCTCTCCAGGTCAGATTCCTCATCCATAAAGTAAAATCTAAAAAAAAAAAAAAAAAAAATCCCTCACATGCCAAGAATATAGTCAGGACAAAATAAGATAATGAACATAATTCATTCATGTTTCCAAAAGTAATTAAACCTCAAGGAAGGCTTCTGCTTTTAGCCAAGATGGAGAAACAGGGACCAGATTTACCTTCCTGCTTGAAATAATCAAAATACTCGGCAAAACCCATGAAGCCTATGGTTTCAAGATGCTGGGCATCAAGCAATAAAAGACAGTGATACCTGAGAGATGAGGAAGAAAATATGTGAGTCCTGCAACTGCCCCAATGACAGCCTCGAGAGAGTATCCAGGCCACAGAGCAGAAAGGTGGAACTGAGGCAGAGCATGTTCTCTCTGAGCCTATGAGACAGAGCTGAGTGAGAGTCCAGCGAGACCAAGGCAGTTCAAGTTCACAGACAGAGTACCAGAGAGAAGAGAGCTGCACAGACAGAAAACCCTAGAGATCTGCAGAGAGTTCCCTTGTGGACTCACCAGAATACTGATTAGGACACACATATGAGGAAAATGCCCGAAGCCGGAGAAAGAGCCACCGAAAAGGGCTAGAGAAAACAGTTTCTGACACTCACAGGGGGCAGAATAGTGCTATTCACGCTGGTCAGACTGGAAAACCCCATAATTCGCAGGGCATCAGTTAGAGGGCACAGAAAGGTCTTAACAGAGAGATGGGAAACAATTAGTCCTAGACTATATGCAGATCTAGTCCCACCTAACAAATCTTTAAAGTAAGGTCCTATAGGATCAAACTCTTTCCAATAACTTAATTGAGTCCCAGAACAAAGCTCAAAAATATTTAAAGAAATGTAAAAATATTCAGCACACAATATGATTAAACTGATATCCAATAAAACACCTGATATCCAATAAAAACTTACCAAGTCTGGAAAAAAAGCAGCAAATTATGACCCATAATGAGAAGGAAAAAAAAATTAATCAAAACTGAGCAAAACTAACACAGAATTTAGAATTAGTAAAGGACAATTAAACAGTTACTATAACTGTATTCCATATGTTCAAAAAGTTAAGATACAAAAGAGACCAAAATCAAATTTTTAGAGATGAAAACTATAATGTCTAAGATGAAAAATATACTGAATAGGAATGGCAGCAGATCAGACCTTGCTTAAACAAAAAGAAAAGAAAGGGAAAAAAATAGGGAACTTGAATACATAGCAATAGAAGCTACCTAAAAATAAACACACAGAGAAAAAAAGAATGAAAAAAAAAAATGAACAGAGCATCGGTGCACTGTGGGGATCACCTCAAGCAGAATGACATATGTGTAATTGGAGTCCTCAAAAGAAAAGAGAGTGGTAAAAAATAATTGAAAAAATAAGAGCCAGAAAATCACTAATTTGATTAAAAAATAAAACAGAACAAAACTATACACTCACAAATCCAAGAAGCTCAACAAATCTGAAACACAAGAAAAGTATGCCAAGACACATCATATTCAAATTGTTCAGGACCAAGAATAAACTGAAAACCTTAAAAGCAGCCAGAGAAGAAAGACACATTATATTCAGAACAACAAATAGGAGGATTACAGCAAATTTCTCACAAAAAAAATAAAGCAGACAGAGGCATCTGGCTGGCTCAGTCAAAGAGCAAGTGACTCTTGATCTTGGGGTCATGAGTTTGAGCCCCATGTTCGGTGTAGAGATTGCTTAAAAATAAATAAATAAATAAACTTTTTAAAATAATGCAGGCCAGAACAGTGGAGTGGGATCTTTAAAGCACTAAAGGAAAAAAAAAATGTCAACGTAGAATTTTCTACACAATGAAAGTATCTTTGAAAAGCAAAGGTGACCAAAGGCAAGGGAAGCAAGGGCAAAAATGAACTACTGGGACTTCATCAAGATAAAAAGCTTTTGCAAAGCAAAGGAAACAGTCAACAAAACCAAAAGACAACCGACAGAATGGGAGAAGATATTTGCAAATGACATATCAGATAAAGGGCTAGTATCCAAAATCTATAAAGAACTCATCAAACTCAACACCCAAAGAACAAAGAATCCAATCAAGAAATGGGCAGAAGACATGAACAGACATTTTTCCAAAGAAGACATCCAAATGGCCAACAGACACATGAAAAAGTGCTCAATATCGCTCGGCATCAGGGAAATCCAAATCAAAACCTCAATGAGATACCACCTCACACCAGTCAGAATGGCTAAAATTAACAAGTCAGGAAACGACAGATGTTGGCGGGGATGCAGAGAAAGGGGAACCCTCCTACACTGTTGGTGGGAATGCAAGCTGGTGCAGCCACTCTGGAAAACAGTATGGAGGTTCCTCAAAAAGTTGAAAATAGAGCTACCATATGATCCAGCAATTGCACTACTGGGTATTTACCCCAAAGATACAAAAGTAGGGATCCAAAAGGGTACGTGCACCCCGATGTTTATAGCAGCAATGTCCACAATAGCCAAACTGTGGAAAGAGCCAAGATGTCCATCGACAGATGAATGGATAAAGAAGAGGTGGTATATATATGCAATGGAATATTATGCAGCCATCAAAAGGAATGAGATCTTGCCATTTGCAACGACGTGGATGGAACTGGAGGGTATTATGTTGAGCGAAATAAGTCAAACAGAGAAAGACATGTATCATATGACCTCACTGATATGAGGAATTCTTAATCGCAGGAAACAAACTGAGGGTTGCTGGAGTGGGGGGTGGGGTGGGAGGGATGGGGTGACTGGGTGATAGACACTGGGGAGGGTATGTGCTCTGGTAAGCGCTGTGAATTGTGCAAGACTGTTGAATCTCAGATCTGTACCTCTGAAACAAATAATGCAATATATGTTAAGGAAAAAAAAAAAAAGAAGAAGAAGAAGAAGGTAGCAGGAGGGGAAGAATGAAGGGGGGGAAATCGGAGGGGTAGACGAACCATGAGAGACGATGAACTCTGAAAAACAAACTGAGGGTTCTAGAGGGGAGGGGGGTGGGAGGATGGGTTAGCCTGGTGATGGGTATTGAGGAGGGCACATTCTGCATGGAGCACTGGGTGTTATGCACAAACAATGAATCATGGAACACTACATCTAAAACTAATGATGTAATGTATGGGGATTAACATAAGAATAAAAAAAAAGAAAAGGTGAAATAAAGACATTTTCAGACATACAAAAGCTGAAAAAACAAAATCAGCAGGCCTATACTACAAGAAATGTTAAAAGACATTCTTCAAGCAGAACAAAAATGATACCAGGTAGAAACATGGGCCCACACAAAGCAATGATAGTATTGGAAATGGTAACTGAATTTATAGCTTTATTTTAAAAGGTAATTGAGTATACAAAAAATAATAACAATGTAGTATGGGGCTTATAACATATGTAAAAGTAAAATATATGACAACATTAGCATAAAAGCCAGGAGGAGAGAAATGGAAATGTACTACTGTAAGGTTTGTACACTCAAAGTGGTATAATGTCATCTGAAGGTAGACTGCAATGTTAAAGATTTATATTACTAACCTGAAAGCAACTATTAAAATAACAAAGCATTATAGATAAAAAGTGAACAAAGAAGATAAAATGGAATCATAAAATGTAATCCAAAGGAAAGCAGGAAAAGCAGGAAAAACGGAACAGAGATGGAATGAATAGAAAACAAATAGGAAGATGATAGATTTAAACCTACATCAATAATCATACTAAACAAAGGGGTCCAAACACTATAATTAAAAGATAGAGATTGTTACATTGAATAAAAAAGGAAGACTCAGCTGTATGCTGCCTATACAAACCCACTTTATTTATCTTTATTTTATTTATTTATTAATTTATTTTTGAGAGAGAGAGAGAGAAAGTGATCAAGAGAGAGCTAGAGAATCTTAAGCAGATTTCCTGCCCAGCAAGGAGCCAGACAAGGGGCTCAATCCCACAGCCCTGAGATCATGACCTGAGCCAAAATCAAGAGTCAGACGCTCAACCGACTGAACCACCAGGCGCCCCCAAATCCACTTTAAATATAAAAAATGAAATAAATAAAAATAGAAAGATCAAAAAAGATATACTATGCTAATACTAATCAAAAGAAAAGTAGAATAGTTATATCAATGTGAGACAAAGTAAATTTTAAACCAAACTACGACTAGAAGAATGAAGATTATTTCATCAGGATAAAAAGGTCAGTTTATGAGGAAGAGGACACAACAATCCTAAATGATTGTATACCTAATAACAGAATTTTAGAAAACTTGAAACAAAATCTAAAGTAGAAAGGAAACCTTAATAGCCAATACACCTATTAACATAATTAAATTTAAAGTTATAAGCCTTCCCATAAAGACAATCTAAAAACATACCCATAGATATATGAACAACTGATTTTTGACAAAAGTGCAAAGGCAATTCAGTAGAGAAAGAATTGTCTTGTCAACAAATTGTGCTGGAACAATTAGATATTCACATGTAAAAAAAAATGAACTTTGATATAGATATACACCTTACACCATATAAAAATTAACTCAAAATGTTTACTGTCCTAAGTGTAAAACCCAAAACTATAAAATTTCTAGACAAAACCATAGCGGAAAATCTTTGTAACCTTGAGTTAGGCAAAGGTGCCTTAGGTATGACACCAAGATCACTACTCAGAAAAGAAAAAATTGAAAACTTGGACTTGACCAAAACTTAAAACTTCTGATCTTTATAAGACCTTGTGAAAAGAATGAAGACAAGCTGTAGTCTGGGAGCAATATTTTCAAATCACACATCTGATAATGAAGTTGTATCTGTAATAAAGAACTCCCAAAACTCAATAATAAGAAAATACGCAAGGCGTACCTTGGTGGCTCAGTCAGTTAAGCGTCCTATTCTTGATTTTGGCTCAGGTCATCATCCCAGGGTTGTGAGATCAAGTCCCACATTGGGTTGCATGCTGGGTGTAGAGCCTGCTTAAGATTCTCTCTCTCCCTCTTTCCCTCCCCTTCCTTCCCCTTTCCTCTACCCCACCCCCAACCCCTCCCACTTGCACTCTCAGGGCTCTATCTCAGAAAGAAAGAAAGAAAGAGAGAGAGAGAGAGAGAGAGGGAGGGAGGGAGGGAGGAAGGAAAGCGAAGCAACCTCCCCAAAACTGGGCAAAAAACTTGAACAGACACTGCATCAAAGAAGATACATGAATGTCAGATAAGCACATGGAAAGATGATCCACATCATCAGTAAAAAGGGAATACAAATTAAAACAACAATGAGATGCCACTATACAACAATTAGAATGGTTAAAATTAGGAACACTGAGGGGCGCCTGGGTGGCTCAGTCGGTTAAGCGACTGCCTTCGGCTCAGGTCATGATCCTGGAGTCCCGCAATCGAGTCCTGCATTGGGCTCCCTGCTCGGCAGGGAGTCTGCTTCTCCCTCTGACCCTCCCCTCTCTCATGTGCTCTCTCTCATTCTCTCTCTCTCAAATAAATAAATAAAATCTTTAAAAAAAAAAAATTAGGAACACTGAGCATACCAAGCATTGAGGAAGACACAGAATGGCTGGAGCTCCCAGACACTGCTGCAGGGAGTAGAAAGTGGTACAACCACACTGGAAAACTTGGCATTCTCTTTAAAAGTTAAAGATATACCTACCACCTAATCCAGTCATTCCACTCTCTCTCTCTCCAAGAGAAATGAAAACATATGCCTATATGAAGATTCATACACGAATGCTAGAGCAACTTTATTTGTAATAGCCTCATATCTATCAGGTGACTGGACAAGCAACTGTAATATATCCATACAATGGAATGTTACTCAGCAATAAAAATGAATGAACTATTGATACATGATACAACATGGGTTAATATGATTGTGTCGAGCGAAAAAAAAACAGATTAAAAAAAATGAGGACATGCTGTATGATTATATTCACATAAACTTCTAGAAAATGCAAATAATAGGTAGCGACAGAAAGCAAATCTATCACAGAGCATCCCCTGCTCCTTGGGGACTGGAAGGAGCAGGAGAGTATGATGACAGAGGGGCATGAGGAAACTTTTGGGGTGAAGGATTTATTCATTATTTTCACGATGCTGCTGCTATCACAGTTGTATCTAAGCCAACACATATAAAATTGTACACTTGAACATGTGTAGTTCATTGTATTTCATTTCTACCTCAGTTAAAGCTGTTAAAAACAATGAGCGCTGCAGTGAGGAGAGGCTAGTATTAGCTCCTACTGGGTATCTAGCAGAACAGCCAAGCCAGACACCAGTAACCACCACAAAGAAGCCAGTCTGAGCCTCCTTCCGGTCAGGGAGACATTCCTCGCCTCCCACTTACGATCTCTGTGACTCATATCTGGGTGGGAGAACTGCAGGAAAATTTTTAAGCCGGTAAAACCAAAGCAAGAAACGCCAGTGAAGGCCAAATTAGCTGTCACACCTTATCTGGAAGGCGGTTTGACTTGCTCACCCCCTCCCTGACCACCCACTTCCTCCAGCAGATAGCAAAGAAGCCCATTCTAGGACGAGAGGTCTGGCCTCTCTGCCCGCTCGAGAATCTTGCTTTCTTCTTCCTGCAAACTGCAAACCGTTCTCCAAAAACACACAAAATCATGATAAAAGGCAGCAGTGTGGCCTCACACCGGGCTTTAATGGGCAAATTTGTATGAACAAGGGCAAAATGAAGGACAGCAAGTAAAACACTGAATTAAAAGCCACTTAACTTAAGAATTCAATAGCATCCACTTAACTAATAAATAGTATTCCTCTTTGCCATTGATCGACTCAGGATTGTAATGAAGAGTTCCAGGGGCAACAGCAGAATGTCTTAATTCATGGTATAAACGTCACCAACTCTTGGGTTCCTAAGATTGAATGTGTCGGAGAAGAGCAGCATGGAGAGCCCGCAGGAATTAATTCTTGGAACATCCCTGCGGGGTCAGCATTATTATACCCTGCTTCTAGGTGGATTTAATATCTCGAGTGCTGGGCAGGGTGCCGTTTGCCCGGGGGGGGGGGGGGGCTCCGTAATCATTATTAAGTGATGGGGTACTGGGACTGGAGCTGGAGCTCACACTAGATCGGCTGTCTTATTTATTTCCAACTTAAGAGACTGAACAAATGTAGTGTTGTTATTATCATGGTGATGATTATTGCCGTAGTGTATAATAACAGCCCAGAGCTGCCAGAGCTATGTGGCAAGGAGAGCATTAAGTCACAGGCTGCAGAGAGCTGCCTTCTCACAGGACAGTGTTTTGCAAAGTAAGAGTTCATTTGAAGGATGCCTCAGATGCCTACCCTAGACTCCCACCCAGCAGTTCTGCTTGGCTTGCAAACAGACCCTGGCTTCTCACTGCCACTTCTCCTTGGAAAGTGAATGTCAAGTGGCTTCAGTCTGAGCCTGACGGCCTCCCTAAACACTGCCCTAAGCAGGACACGGTGGTCCTGAAAAGGCATTTGGGAGGGGGTGGCCACCCTGAATCTTCCAAATTGTCATAAAGGTCTATTTCCTGCACCAAATGGGAGAGAATGCTTTGGACCCGTGTCATCTCAGGTTTGGGTGAGTGGGGGTAAGGCCGAATGGCCGGAAGGAAGGTACAGAGGGAACAAAGGTGGTTTTCTCTCTCCTTGGGCACATTTGGGGTGTGTCTGGTCACAGGGCTGGGATTCCTATCCCGGGAAAGTCCCACAGGCGTGTGAAAGAGCGTGAACACGGACAAGAATCTAAGATAGCCTTACAAACATTTTACATGATGGTCTCAGTTCACACTTGAGAAAATCGAAGCTCAGAAGGACAAAATGACCAGCTCAAGGCTACCCAGCTGGAGGAGGGCAGAGCTGGATGTGGGCTCCCTGGGTCCCTGTCTTAGGGTCCCTTCAGTCACATCATGGTTCCAGTCCCCTGGTAGGGTAGTGAAGCTAAAGGATGAGACACCTGAGAGGCGACAAGCAACAGGTGTGTCTTGACCATTTACCGTGTCTCTACTCTATGGACAGGCACTATGGAAACTCCAGGGCAAAGTCTTAGTGACCTGCCCTCAGAGAGTTTACTTTCTCACCGAGGAGGTAAGGCTTACTGCCAGGGAACCCTCCAAGAGAAACATCAGGCAGTATATAAAATCAGGAATCACACCAATCATGTGAAAATGCTAAGAGATGGCACCAGAAGTACCTTTTTTAGGGTGAGTCCTACAGATCTACCTCATAAATAAGTAACTCCGAAATAACATGACTCAGCCTTTCTTTTCCCTTGGATGTATTCAACAGAGAGGGACACCAAACCATCTTGCACTAGAAGATGCGAGTCCCTCTCACTGCATGCCGCTAGCTTTTGTTTCTAGGAATATAGCGCCGGCCTGGGGGGAGCTTCAGGCTCCACCAAGGCCAAGCCCCCAGAGCACATCCCGGAACACTCACAAGGCCTGTCAGTGCCCCCCAGCCCGCCTCTGCTGGTGCAGAACCTACTAGCTGGTCTCCCTGGAGAGCTGTCCACCTCGGCAGTGCCTTCCCAGTCCTCCTGTGGCGCGGCTGTCACCCCACACACCCACTGGAAAGCGCTCTGTGCCCCACGTATGGGTCACCTCCACCTGGCCTGGCCCACGCTTTCTTCTACCCTGTGCTCTGGCCTGACTCGATCCCTCGCCATCCCACAAACACAGTGCTTGGAGGATGCTTTCCCCCGTCTTGCAAGTCCTTCTTGTCTCTCCATCTTGCTAAATCTTACCTGTTCTTTGGGACTGTCCTCCATGCCCAGACTGCCACAGTTCCAATGGCCCTCTGTCCCCTGGGTCTCTAGGACCCTTGCAAGTAGTACCACTCACACGGCCCAGCATCACACCATGTTTGGCTCCGCATCCACACCCCCGAGTCACCAGAGTTAAGGATTAGGGGACTGGGACAGACACAAAGGTAACTTAGTTGCTCCCTCCTCTTCTTCAGATGGAGGAATAAAGAAACTTCAAAAATGGACAGAAGGCATGCAGCTGAGCTCTACGGCAGCCTTCAAATGACCCTCCTGCCCTCCCCTTCCGCCTCCCCCTGCAGAGTCCTGAGGGGGTGAGCAGGGCGGCAGCACTGGTGGGCTGTCTGTGCTCTAGCCACTGAGGGACTGTGCCTCTTCAGTCCCGGGGCTCCTCGTGACCATAAAGCTACCAAAAAAACTCAGCCAAAGGGAGCAAGGGACAATAGGCAAGAGGAAATCCAAGTAAACCAACATACAAATAAGACATCAAAGATATGCAAATTAAACCGCTCAAGCCCCCCCAAATGCAAGGTAAGGCAATAATGTACCATTTTATACCTATAAATTAGCACAAAACAGAGAATCAATAAATCAAATGCTGGTAGGACTGTGGGGAATCGAGAGCATCCAGACATGGCTAACGGCATTCAGATCTGGTGCATTTGAGGAAAATATTTAGCAAAGCGTATTAAGACCCACAGAGATCTTGGTGCCCTATCACCGAGCAATCCCACCGCTGGGATTTCATCCTCAAGGAGTGAACGGAAATCTGCAGCCCCACGCTTGCTGAGTCAGCACTGCTTTAGGCCAGTGTGTGGGTGACATCCCTACAGTCAATTAATGAGCCAGTCTTTGTCCGACAGGACATTAGCCGGCCTGGCTAACATCAATTACAATCGAAGGCTGAGCTGTAATCATGGGACGAATCAGACTGAGCTGCTCATTGTTTAAAATGACCACAGAATCAAATCACCTGTATGAAGAGAACTGGGATAAATCAGAGAGAAACAAAGGAAGGAGCATTTGCCGCATGGCCCTTCCCACGACTGGCTCTGTCACACCACTGGGAAGTCACAGCCCCACTCCCCCAGCTCGGCTTGACCAAGGACCTTATGGGGTCTTCTTCTGAGTGGCTGGATTCCAGCTGTCAGACACGATCCTCCTGGTTTACAGAGGGCGTGAAACAGCTTTTCCATGTGCCGGCAAGCGGTGCTTCGAGAAGCTGGCTGCTGAGGTTGGGCTGAGGGAAGCCGGGGAGGGCTACCACCAAGTCACCATGGCAACAGTCTCCCTGGCATCACCCTCCCCTAACCCGGCCATCCCCCACTAACTGGTCTGCTCACGCGGGGACCATGACTAACTGTTTCTCCATGGGCACGAGCCCATGGGGCAGACTCTCCCCATGGGCTCGTGCCCGGGAGCGAGCCACAAGGGCAGCCTGGAACCCGCTACCTTCACAGAGGGCTTCGAAAAGCACTCTCCACCTGTTCCCTCAGTTCAGCCCACCAGCAGAACAAGGAGGAAGGCCAGGGCGCAGAGGACAACCAGACCAGCCCCTGGGGGAGCTCAAAGAGGAACCAGACCCACCTCTCTCGAGGAGGGACCTGCCTTCCAGGCCTGGTGGCACCAAATACCGCTGTGTGACCTGGGCCTCTCACTTAACCTCTCTGGTTGAGGGGACAGGGGAGGACTAGACCAGAGCTGGAGTTTGTAGGTTTTCAGGTTAAACGGACGTGTGTAAACATAAAAATGGGTGTTCTGACATACGGTTGCCAGGTTTGCCATGGTTATGACATCGGAAAGCACCTACTGTCTACTCTCTGTCCACCATAAACCCTCCCAGATTACCATCATTTCCTCAAAGAGAGAACACTCCCCCTCCCCCAAAGTAGGAGGGGCATGATCTCAAAATAAAGAATAATCCTTTAATTGGATAAATTGAGCTTCATAGAAATTGTCTTTTAATTTTTTCTCGCTTGCCTTCAGACCAGTGAACACTTCAGTGATCACTCGTAGGAACCCGAGGGCTGGTGTCTGGGGACCTCTGAAGGGTCAGTGACTCTGGAGAAAGTGGCACAGGGGACGTCGCTGTCCCAGAAGCAAACCTGAATTCCCAATGAGCGGGCCATTGGCAGCAAGAAGCCAATTGCACCATCCTCCGCAGTTTCTCCAGGTTACCCTCTTCTCTCAGGGGAGTCAGTATCAATGTTCGAAAGGGCTCCTGGCCCAGAGCGCAGCCCCAACCTGCACCCCACCCCTGCAGGGCCCTGAGGTCCTGAGTTGACCTTGTGCACTTTGTGAAGGACAGAACGCTAGGGACTCTGGTTCATGGTAAAGCCATGAACCCATCTCTGGCTTCCTGTGAGGTGCAGGTGACCCTGGCCCCTTCTAACACACTGGGACTCAAACTTGCACAGGCATCAGAACAACCTGGAGGGCCTATTCAGATTCCTAAACCCGACTTGGAATTTCTGATTCCGATTCCCTGTTCCTGGGGTAGGACCTAAGAATTTGGATTCCCAACAAGCTCCCAGCAAGTTGAAGCTGATGCTACTGGTCTGGAAGCCCCATTTTGAGAAATACGACTTCGAGCTGGTCTTTCCTGGGAGCTCCTCAACCTGCCACAAGGCATCTGGAAGGCGGAGGTGGGGCCAGAAAGGGGCAGTGGGCTGGGACCAAAAGAAGAGGGTGAAGCCAGGGTGAGGGAGTGCCAATGCAAATGTGGAAGTCTGGTGGAAGCTTGACAGTTCCCGAGGCTACAGAATTTCTCTGCAGGGTGCCTGTAATCCCCATTCACAAAGGGAAGTCTAATTTACAACTGTGTCAGTAAACACTGAGAGGCATCCTGGTGTGAGTCTGCCTCCCACAGCCTCAAAGGGCTGGCTAGAGGCACATTGCTAGGTTGGGGGGGGACAGAGAGGGGTGATACCTCCTCTCTCCCCCAGCTAGACAGCCCATCCACTTGCAGACCAGGCCACTAGGCTGGGTGCGGGCTGGGTGCGGGCTGGGGGCAGCTGCCCTAACCCAGGGAGGCCGAGGAGCCCACGTTCCCATTCTCAACTCCTCCCTGTCTTTTGCTGATCTGCTGTGCTCTGCTGTGCTCAGAATCTCAATCCCATCTGAATGGAACGTGCAGTTTATTCTTGCCCAGTGTCAAGGCCAAACCTGAGTTACGGTCCCTGCACTAGGAATGAGGAGGTCTGTAATGGAGGTGTAATGGACTGTTCCCCATGTGAGGGCCAAATGAGCGCAGCTGGTGAAGCACGTGGCCCAGCATCACCTGTGGTTGGGAGCCTGATAAATGACCACCGTCTTCCCTTTGATCTCATTTTGGATAAAACTGACCGTGGAAGGACATGACCTTACTTCTGCAGCTGTCCCGACAAAGATACACCTTGTGAATCTCATCACGCCAACATCAGACAAACCCCCCATGAGGGGCGCCTCCAAAATCCCATATTCCTCAAAAGGAGCCGGACCATGAGAATAAGAGAAAAGACTGGGAAACTGTCCCAACCTGGAAGGAGGTGCAACCTGTGATTCTGAACTGAAATGTCTTGAGACATTTAGCAAAACTTGATACAGGTCTGAGGATGAGAGAGTAGGAGTGTGTCCATGTTAATGTCCTGATCTTCAGGCTGTTCTGTAGGAGAATATCCTTGTTTGCAGAAAGTACACATTAGAATATTGTAGGGCGATGGGGCAGCAGGTTGGCAACTTACTCTCAAATGGTTTAGGGAGAAAGGAGGTGGTTTGTGCTGTATTTGTAACTTTTTTGTAAATTTGAGATTGTTTTAAACTAAGAAAATTATTCAAAAAAATAAAAATTAAATAAAGAGAAGTTTATGTGCTTATGCTCAGAGAGGTTTAACTGGTCTGGTGGAGGCAGGACTCATTAACATGTAGGCCTTCCCATCCCAGGACAAGTCCTCTTCCCGCTGAGCCTCGGGGGGGGGGGGGGGGCAGAGAGCATCCAGGAAGCACTTAAAAAGTACTCCGGAAAAGGAAAACATCTTGGGTTCTAGTCCCCATCCTGCCTTTAACCACAGGCAAGCCCCTTTCCTTCTTGGCACATTGGTCTCTTCATTTGTAGAATAAGCAGGTGGGGAAGGAGCCTGAGGTCCTTAAGTAGGGCTCTATCACACCTGAGATGTTTGGAAGCGGGGGTGGGGAGGGGTGGGAGGGTGGGGGGTGGATTGCAAAGCATCCATGATCCCACACAGCCAAGACTTGCCCTGCATCCAAGCACCGCACAGCAACCATACTTGGTTTTGTTCACCATTTTAACAGGAGTTATTCCCCATTTTAAAAGAAACCTGGTCACAAGAGCAATGCTGCTGTCGCTGGCCGAGCCACCCACACAAGCCACCCGTGTGACTATGCTCTGGGCAAGCTTCCGACCCCTGCAGAGATCTTCACTATGTCTCGTCCTGCCTGAGCACTGACTTAGTGAAATACTCACAGTTTTATCACAAGTTACTTTCATTTCTCTCTTACGTTACCATTAGCTTTACAGAATGGATTTTTAAAGACCTTATGCATAGGTAGGTTTATATATATTCATGAGTTTCACTCAGGCTACGAGATATTTGTTACCTTTGTATGGCACTGGGTCAACAGTGGTTGAGACCTACCGTCCCGTCTAGTGGGCTCCACCTCATTCTGTTAAAGGGTTTGTACTGAGAGACATTTGAATTATTTGAGATTATCCATTTTTCACTCTTGCAAATAAGCCCGCAGTAAACATCTTGGCACCTGCCTCTTTGGTACATGATTAGTTTCTAACGTGGGTCAAATTAGATCAATGTACAAGGTCAGTTCCTTCTGGCCAAGCCCCCTCCACCGCTCACCAGCGACTCCCCTCAGCACCGCAGACACTAACATGATGGGAACACTTCTCTTTTCCTTTTCTTGCCCACGCCTTTCCACTGTCGACAACTGACCAATCCCTGGCGACAACTCACCCAGTGTTAGAGAAGGCACGTGCTCACCGCTTGACAACAAGGCTACTAACACCGATCAGCAGGAATACTGCATGGCCGGGCACAATGTGCTCAGAGGCAATTTACACAATTTGAAATGCATTTTGTTCTGATAGCAAAGTCTTTTTGCAATTGGGTCTTCATGTTTATCAGTATGGTAACCAAGCCCAGAGGAACAAAGGAAACCAAATTCTCCTTCATACTCACACTCACATTAGCTTCTCTCCAAGGGCTCTGCTGAGCACATCCGTCTGTGGTTCGCAGGTCAAAAGGTCTTTTAGATTTCCAGCTTCTGAATGTCTCTTATCTATTATGTGTGAAATGTGAGCACTTTCCACGGGACTGCATTCAAGACATAGCCACTTCAGTAGCTGGGCACAGCATCTGGCAGATATTTTCCATAGGTGGATGAGGGCACATTTGAGGTGAAATATTTGGAAATAAGAAGCCATACACTTGTTTCAAGCATTGAGTGGCCAAGTTCAACAGGACACTTTTCAGAACTACAAGCACTTTGTTCATGTATTAATTTTGTTTGACCCCATTTTGTTCATTTATTGCTTTATTCACATTTATCTAGATCTAGATCTAAAAGCCCAAAAGAAAAATTTTGCACTGGACACTTGCTAAAAATGGTAAGACAGGCTTGATTCAAGCTACTGTGGTATGGAATTGAGACCTCGGTATAAAACTGAGCACAATTCCAAATTCAACAAAGACAGCTGGGGATGTGTAGTCAAGGAGCAGAGTAAGGGGGCCAGTGGGTAGAATTTACTAAGAGAACTTGCTTACATATCAAGGGTAGGGGAATTCTTGCTAAAGGCAGACCAAGGACTTAGACACCAAGGGTGGGGATGAGGAATTTGATCAGATATCAAGGGTGATCAGATATCAAGGCTCTGAAGGATTCTTTGCTAAAATTGGGCTGGGCAGACCAAGGTTGAAGGCTGGTCAAGAAGAGGCTCAGAGGAGCCTGACTGAAGCCTGGTCAAGGGGGGAGTCCTTGTGAAGACACAGATATAGATGTAGGTGTGGGTATAGCTTTAGGTAGGAATATGGATGTACAAATGGACATTGACATACATATATATACATATACATATAATCAGGCACCATGTTAGAGGCTGAGGATGAAGTGGTGGCGGAGAAAAAGGCCCTGTGTAGAAAGAGCGCAACATGAGGAGTGTCTCCGTGTTGGGTACTAATACGGTGTGAGTAGACCAGAAGCACCATGATCAAAGCATGAAACCCACAACAAAGATGTTCAAATTTCAAATTATAGGTCAACTGAAATTATGGGGACAACCAGGACCGCATCTAAAGGCTTTCAGGAGATTCCTGGGAGCTGACAGAAGGAAGCTCACAGATTGATGGTAGAAGTCACTTTGATGGGTAGATAATTCTGGCAATGTTTTATTCCTAGGGTCATTTCCTTCTGAGCCTCTGTTCTGGAGGTCTCTAGTCTACACTGGAGGTTCACTAGACTGTTTCAAAGCTGGTGAGGAAAGACCAACTGTTGTCCCAAAGATCTCACAATGGTGTCCAAAGTCAATGGCCCCCAGGGCTCAGAGCTGCCCCCTCCCCTTACTAGTTAGGCAGTTAGGAGGAGCTTCTTAGAGAGAGCTCTCAGCTATCCCTACAGCCCTGGCCCCTTTGTCCACAATGGCGAGAAGAATCACCTTCATTCTCATGGGGAAGGGGCCAAGCTGGACCAAACTCCTTAGTAACATCCTACACCTGAACATATTTCAAAGAAATGTACCTAGATGCTTTAAGACTATCTGTGAAGAAAAACTATTTTATACAAGCAAAGAACAGTGAAACAAATTTACATATAGTTTGTAATAACTGCCCATGATATAGTAGTAAGTAAAAGCCACCAACCAAACCAAACCAAACCAGGTACATACTGGTATCTACAGTATTACCTCCTATGGATATAAAAGACATTAGAAAATGTCTGGCAAGGATCCCATTCAAGAGGATGCTATATGTTCATGTTTTGTGTCAGCCACCCTGCCAACACCCCCAAATATATCTTATAGCAAAAACTAAGAGAACATAGCCATATAGCAGCAGGATTTAGAAATCAAACAGGAAAGCAAGTAGTGAGAAGGGCTGATGCTGTGGGCCTGGGAAACATGGGGTCCCGCAGCAGAAAGAGGCTACCGGGAGTCCAGGACCTAGGGTGTAAAGCCCTCACACCAGGCAAGGGGCCAGAGCCATTGCTTGAAACCAGGGGTAGGTGTCCATCCCCTGCTCATAGGAGGCAGCTCATTAGAGCTGCTTCTGACCACTCTCTGGGGCTACACTCCATGAAGCCAAGTACCTTGGGAAACTGGAGAACTCAGACACAACCTTACACTAGAATCTGAGCCAGGCCAGCCACTGGCTCGGTGACTGGATCTGCAAAATTCCCAACATAAAAGCACATGAGAGCCATGTGATATCAGTAGAGGACCAGATACTGCCCTAAAGGCCCTAAAGAACTAGGTAGAGGCAAACACAAAGTCACCATACAGCGAAGAGTGAGCACTGGGCAGAGAAAAGAAAAGTAGCCTCGTACTCAGAAGAGACTGTAAAACACAACGAAGGAGAGGAAAGGAAGGAAGACAGCCAACAAAGTCCACAATTGGAAGAAGAATGGACCCAAGAAGGAACAAAAATGATAGAAAAATCTGGAAAATAAAATGTAAAGCTTCATCCCTCAGTATCCACAAATACAGAATGACCACTGTAAAAAGAAAAAGAATTACCAAACAGTAACATAGAAACAAAATAAAAATAGCTCTACATGAAAAGGAGCCATGAAATCCTGAAAGTTAAAAGTAGGGTCACTAAAATAAAATGTAATAAATTATAAAATCTATACTGGACATCAGGCTAATATAAATTAGTGAGTTATAAGATAACATTAGGGAATTTATCTAGAATGAAACAAGGAGGGATGGAGATTTTAAAAACTATAAAAGTTAATTAAGAGATACAGACAATAGATGGATAGGGTCCAACGTGTCTTAAAGACATCCCCGAAGAGGCAAATGGAAGGCATAGTGAAAAGCAATGTTCACAAAGGTAATGGCAAAGAGTTTCCCAGCTGTGAATCAAAACTGGAGTCACCAGATTTAAAAAGTATTTTTTAGGACAAAAAAGTCATAAACAGGAAACACAAAAATAAATGCATGCCTAGACAAAAAGTAGAAACAGCGAAGAGTATGAAAAATAAAGGGAAAATCTTTTTTCTGTCTTTCCTTCCTTCTTTCTTTCTTTCTCTCTCTCTCTCTTTCTTTCCTTTTTTTTGAGAGAGAGAGGGAGAGCACACATGAGCAGGGGGAGGGGCAAAAGCAGAGGGAGAGAGCGAATCTGAGCAGGGAGCCAGACATGGGGCTGGATCCCAGTATCCCGAGATCATGACCCGAGCCAAAGGTAGATGCTTAACCGACTGAGCTGCCCAGGTGCCCCAAGATTGTATATTTTTAAAAGGAAAGGGTAGCCTCTTAAAAATAAAGGCCCACCTAATCTACAGCTTTCAAATTAGGAGAGGAGAAAAAGTAAATAGCAGAAATGTGATGAGTCCAGCAGGAGGGAGAGAAAATAAATAAAAAATTATAAACAATATGAAAAACCAGGTAGCAGAAATAGGTCTATACCAGTAATCACAAAAAATAAAACTGGATTGAAATCACCTAGTGAAATAAAGACATGCCCTCATACTGGGTAAAAAAAGAAAAAAAAAATCTTGCTAAATATTGTTACAAAGACACCCAAAAGCAATTCAAAGAGATTAAAAAGAAGATGCTAGAAAAAGACAGTCCAGGCAAGTCATAACGGTAAGATAGTGGATCTCACGCTGTCAGTGTCAGACCAAAGAGAGAGGGACAATCGACAGATGAATGGATAAAGAAGATGTGGTATATATACACAATGGAATATTATGCAGCCATCAAAAGGAATGAGATCTTGCCATTTGCAACGACGTGGATGGAACTGGAGGGTGTTACGCTGAGCGAAATAAGTCATGTATCATATGTATCATATGACCTCACTGATATGAGGAATTCTTAATCTCAGGAAACAAACTGAGGATTGTTGGAGTGGGGGGTGGGGTGGGAGGGATGGGGTGGCTGGGTGATAGACACTGGGGAGGGTATGTGCTATGGTAAGCACTGTGAATTGTGCAAGACTGTTGAATCACAGATCTGTACCTCTGAAACAAATAATGCAATATATGTTAAGAAAAAAAAAAAGAAGATAGCAGGAAGGGAAGAATGAAGGGGGGCAATCGGAGGGGGAGATGAACCATGAGAGAGGATGGACTCTGAAAAACAAACTGAGGGTTCTAGAGGGGAGGGGGGTGGGAGGATGGGTTAGCCCGGTGATGGGTATTAAAGAGGGCACGTTCTGCATGGAGCACTTGGTGTTATGCACAAACAATGAATCATGGAACACTACATCAAAAACTAATGATGTAATGCATGGTGATTAACATAACAATAAAAAAGATTAAAAAAGAGAGAGAGAGGGACAGAGGGGTAAATATAAATAAGGTTTTTAAAAATAAGTTAAAAGTTCACCTCAAGAAGTTAGTAAAACAGCAACATATTAAACACAAAGAAAGTAAAAGAGCTGTGGGGCGCCTGGGTGGCTCAGTCGGTTAAGTGTCCAACTCTTGGTTTCGGCTCAGGTCATGATCTCAGGGTCTTGAGATCAAGCCCAGTGTGGATCCCCTCCTCGGGCTCTGGCTCAGCAGGGAATCTGCTGGTCTCCCTCTCCTAAGGTCCCTCTCCCATCTCACACAGGGTTGCTCTCTCTCTCTCTCCCTCTCTCAAAAAAAATAAATAAATCTTTAAAAAACAAAGTAAAAGAGCTGAAATAATAAAGCTAAGAGCATATATTAATGAAAGACGAAATTTAATTATCGAAAGATAAAGCTAGTTCTTTGGAAGACAAATCGTTAGCAAGAAAAGGAAAAGTGGTAAGACAAAAAAACTAGTAATGGGATTTAAATGGAGATGTCTTGACAAAAACAGTAGATGTTTCTTAAATCAAAAGAGAAAAGATTAACTGAGTTAGAAAAACACAAGCAATTTTCTTTGAAAATATGTAAATGATCACAACTGATTCAAGAAGTAGAAAGCCTACATACAATAACAACAACAACAACAGAAACTAAACTGATGTTTAGAAATCTGCACCTCCCTCCCCAAAGGCACAGGCTAAGAAGGTTTTGTAGGCAAGTTATGCCAAATCTCTATGGAATAGCTAATCCCCATCCAAAGTAAACTGTTTCAGAGAACAGAATAAGAAGGAAAACTAGCAAGATGATTTTATGAGGCAAGCATAACCTTAATAAACTGCAGGATAACAAAATAAAAGAAAATTACAAACCAGTCTCCCTTATGGGAATACATACAAAAATCCTATTTAAAATAGTCTCAAGTCAAATTTAACCATGTACCAAAATTACATCAGGATCAACTACAGTTTATTTTAGAAATGTAAGAATATTCATCATCAGAAAATGTATTAATATGCCAAATTATGAGATTAAAGAGGAAAACATGTATGATCAACTTAGTAAATGCTGAAGAAAAAGCATTTGACAAAATTCCAGACCTATTCATGATAACTTAGCAGATTAGGAGTAGAAAAGAACTTCTTTAATTTGATGAAGGTATTTATTAAAAACAAATGGCAAACATCATATGTAACTGTGAAACTGTGGATGTATTTTCATTAAAGTCAGGAGCCTAACAGAACATCACTACCACCTGTGCTATTCATCACTGAATTCCAAGTCCCATCCAACGCAATAGACAAGAAAAGCAAAAGTGTGATCATTGGAAAGAGACAAAACTCCCATTATTTAAGATGATATCATTGTTCCTGATGCACCTAAAACCAAGATGATAAAGCAATTCGGGAAGATGACAGGAAGGGCATAAAAGAAGATTTGACCAAATGGAAAGGTACGTACCGGGTTCGTGGATGAGAAGAGTCAACATGGAGATGCTAATTCCCCCCAGATCCATCTGGAAACCAACGCATTTTCAATCAAAATGCCACGAAGGTTATCACTTCACACCTACTACTTCACACTACCCAAGAATGTAAAATGGTGTGGTCACTTTGGGAAACAGACTGGTAGCTTCTCAAAAGGTTAAACATAAAGCTCTTACCTATGTTTAAGAGGTAACCATCTGGCCCAGTAATTTCATTCCTAGGTATATACCCGGAAGAAATGAGAATGTGTGTCAACACAAAAACTTGCACACAAATGTTCACAGCAGGGTTATTCATAATAACCCAAAAGTGGAAACAACCCAAATGTCTATCAACTCATGAATGGTTAAACAAAATGTGGCATACCCATACAGTGGAATGCTATTCAGCCCTACAGAAGGAGAGAAGTACTGATTCATGCTATAACATGGGTCAACCTTGAAAACGTTATGCTAAGTGGAATAAGCAAGACACAAAAGACACATGTATGATTCCATGTATATGAAATGCGGAGAACAAGCAAATCCATGGACACAAAAGTAGATTAGTGGCTTTTAGGAGCAAGGGCGAGAGGGAATGGGGGATGACTGCTAATGGATATGGGGTTTCTTTTTGGGGTGATGAAAATATTCCAGAACTAGATAGTAGTGATGTTTGCACAACTTTGTAAATATACTAAAAACCAAACTTTAAAAGAGTGAAATTTATGGTTTGTAAATTGTATCTCAATTTTTTTAAATTACCATCAAGGGTGTCTGTGGTATGTGATGGAGATCATAAAATTCATATGGAAATATAAAAAGCAAAAACTTGCTATGGCAATTTTCAAAAAAAATACTGGAGAGACCTTATTATATACAGTACTTATTTAAAAACTTAGTAATAAGATTTGCATGTTATTATTATAGGGGGAGACAATTAAACCAAAAAGAATTAGCAATCCCAGAAAGAAATTCACAGATAGATGTCAAGTTGGTATATGGCAACCCTGACACATGAGGAATCAGCAGGGATAGGGTAGACCTTTCAATCAATTTACCCATAAATGAAAAAAAACTAGATTGTTACCCCATGAAGTTTAAGACAACAATGAAATTCCATTTCACATTCAAATTAGTAAAAATTCTACAAGAGTTGTTATATTTTAGGAGGAAGGGCAAAGAATCGAAAAGGGCAGGAGGGTTCAAAGGTATCTACATTTTATTTCCCAAGGGAAGAATCCACATCAATATGAAACGCTAAGATTGATTAATAATGGCTCATGGTTTATGGTAATCATTACAGAATTTTTCTGTACATTTCTACACATTTGAAATAATCTCTAATTTTTAAATTCCATGCAAATATTACCTGCAGGACAGATACCAAAATCCTAAGACTATTTTTTCACAGAGTAGTGAAAATGTGGATGATTTCCTCCCTGCTTCTGTTTTTCTATATTTTCCTCTCTTTCTTTCTTTCTTTTTTTTTTTGCTAATAAGCAGGTGGTATTTTGCTAAGAAGAGAGAACGTTAAAACTATCAAAAGGGAAACAATCCACTTCGTCACTGCTATCCTGCAGTGACATAACTTGAATAAAAGGATAATTTCTGTAAATTTCATGGCTTCTTATACTTTTCATACCACTTCCACTCATCTGTATCATGACAAGTGTGTGAAGCAGATAGGCAAAGACTCATGGTAAGTTGTTTTAGTTACACTTGGTTATTAGTGATGGAGCTGAGTCAAGAACTAGTATTTTAAGACCCTTAATCTCATACTTTTTTGGCTACACCAAACTACTACCTCTTAACAACCCAGATTGGCCCTTGGGATAAATGTATACAGCTACTCCCAGCTTTCAAATAGTTATGCTCTAGGGGGCATGTGTTAAATCAGGTATTTTGAATTTGAATCCCATTTTCTCACCAAGACAGCATTATGGTAGCCAAATCAGATTCACAGAAGCCACCATCTCTACCCTGACGTCTCTTGTAAGAGTTGCCATCTCTACCAGGATGATTCTCCAGGCATCCCAAACTCTGCATTTCTAAAACTAGGCTGTTTATATTTCACCCAAGCTTTCCCAGTCTTCCCGACTGTGATGAGTTTGCCTTGGTGCACACAGTAGTAGCAGCAGTTCTCCCCGACTCATCCCTCCTCCTCCTCAGCCACCACGTACCCACCCTTGCTTGCCACTGCTAGGGTCTAAACCTTCACCAAATTCTGGTGAGTGTGCCTCTACAATATATCTCAGTTCCATCCACTTGTCCCCATTTTCCTGCCCCTAATGTGCTCCAGGCCACCATCCCCTCCCCCAAACTCAGTCACTCATCGGACCCTTGGCAAGAAGGCAAAGAGCAGTCTGGCCTGCCAGTGAGGGCCCGGGCTCTACTGTTTGGGGTGCTTGTTAGGTCAGTGGACATCTGCTCTTGTTCTGGCTAAAGAGCTACTTGCAAAAGTGTCCTCAGCAACCCCCACCTGGCACACACACCATCTCCTGTCATAATGCTGTCCATTCACTAACATTTCCTTTCATAGAGCCCTCCTCTTGGGTCCTTGTCATTTCCAACTTGAAGCCAAAGTTATTCCTCTTAATGATCAGAAGGACTTATTACAGGGAAAGAACCACAAGTGAGCAAAAGTATGACTTAACTAAAAGAAAGTTTCAATCTCTAGCAATGGGAAATGAATTGATTAATACATACCAAACCAGCCCTAACTAAACTGGTAGAGTGCTTACATGAACAAACCCTGCAAAAATATATACAAATGCTCCTGACCAGCACCCTGGCATTCTTCCTATCCCTGTGGGTTTTTTTTTTTTTAAAGATTTTATTTATTTATTTGAGAGAGAAAATGAGAGAGAGAGCACATGAGAGGGGGGAGGGCCAGAGGGAGAAGCAGACTCCCTGCAGAGCAGGGAGCCCGATGCGGGACTCGATCCAGGGACTCCAGGATCATGACCTGAGCCGAAGGCAGTCGCTTAACCAACTGAGCCACCCAGGCGCCCTCCCTGTGGTTTTCTAGAAGACAGCAGATTACTCGTCAGTATGGTTCCCCTCTGTAGAGCCCAGTGTTGCTGCACTACTATTCAGAGCTTGAGGATGTGCCTTCATGGGGGAATTTTGAGGATGTGGATCACTCAGTTCACTGAGTTCCCTGTAGGGAGGATATACCTCGCTTGGTCTCCAAGCCCAGCAGAACGGAATGTCTGACCCAGAGTTTGTGAAAATGAATCGAGTCCAAATCCCTGTCTCAAAGACAGAAAAGCTGGTGCCTAGGAAGGTCACGTGACTTGCCCAAGATGACACAGTTTGCTTTTGACAGAGCTGGGATCGCCTGAGGTCTCCTGACCCTCAGTCCGCACTGTTACATGCATTCAAAGGGAAAAACATGTATTTCATGCTCTCTCCCTGCACTTGACATCCTTTTCTATCTTTCAGCGACCTAACTGGTCACGTCACCATCTTCCAAGAAGCAGACACACAGCGTGGAGCACTGCAGCGGGACACCTTGGTGAGCTTCAGCTTTCTCCCCTCAGCTCCTAATGACACCACGTTTAAAATCAATGGAAAACTGAAGCCCTTTAAATCCCCATCATCTGCTAAGCAGCATTACGGGGAGAACATCAAGCGACAGGGACCAACAAACTACAGACCTGTTTTCTCTCTGCAGAGGCAGGTCTGATTTTGGAAATTTGCTGTTGGAAACATCTTAGATCTGGGATCCTGTAAATGGACTCAGGATAAGGAAGAAGGAGGAGAGAAGGACAGATGGAATTTGAGGAGCTGGAAGAGGACAGGGCACATGACAAGAACTGGTAACCCCCATTAGGCACAGGATCCCCAGGACAATAAAATGTCCTCAGATTTTAGAACCTGAGATGACTTCTGGAATTCTCACATTATAAAAATTCTTCCCGCACCTCAACCCTTCTCATTCCTGCTCTTATTTTCTTGCTTCTGGCTATGCAAGTGGTCATAACAAGGCTGCACACACGTTCCAAGATTACTCTAAGCTTTTCTGTCCCCCCAAAAAGTGCAAAATAAATAGCTATTCTCTGTACATTTTGAGAATTTGAAATTCACAGCTATGCCAAGGAAAGCTTGGGCTTCTAATAAGCTGTTTCACAAGGTGAGACATGCAAGTTGCGTAATGAAGTACAACATAGGCTGGTGAGGACTTTGGACAAGGGGTGCTTGGGGTCGGCCCTGCTTCCCAGCAACTTTTGAGTTTCCTTCAACAGAAATCAGGCAGCATTCCCTCTAGTGAGAAATTTGGAGACAGACATCTTAGGTTTATAATGAACAACAGAGTTCTAGAACTCATAATTTATAGCCACAAAAATAGCAAACGTGTTTTGTTTTTATTTTTTTTTACCATTTTATTTTTGTTTTAAGTCAACCTCCTTTTTTTAAAAAACATTTATTTTATTTTGTTTTTTTAAAGATTTTATTTATTTATTTGACACAGAGAGAGAGAGAGCACAAGCAGGAGAAGCAGCAGAGGGTGAGGGAGAAGCAGGCTCCCTGCTAAGTGGGGAGCCCAATGGGGGACTCGATCCCAGGACCCTGGGATCATGACCTGAGCCGAAGGCAGACGCCCAACCGACTGAGCCACTCAGGTGCCCTAAATCAACCTCCCTTCTGCCAGGTGGCACATCCTCTTTCAGGACACTGGGAGCCCAGGGGAGCAGGCGTGAGGTGAGTAGAGGAGTACGGGCTCAGACATGAAGATGGCTGTCGAAAACAAGCGATTTAGGTGTCTCCCTGTGACAGATTATTTCCAAAGACGCCACAACAATCTCTTACCAAGAGGTGGGTGATATTTCCTTTCCCCTTAATCTGGACTGGCCATGTGACTTGTTTTGATGGACAGATAGAATGTGGCGAAAGTGACCTGGGCTTGACGTGACCTTGCAGCTTCCCACGTTCACAGAGGCAGGTTCCAGCCACATGAAGAAGTCAGGCTGTTCTCCTACAGAGAGGGGCCACAGGAGAGAGAGGTCTTGGGGAAAGAGGGGCCATGAGACAACCAGGCTGTGTGGAGAAGACTTGGTTCCCAACCAAGGCCCCCTTCGACAAGGGAGTGGTGCCATCTTGGATCCTCCAGCCCCAGCTGAGTGACCCAAATGGAAGAAAGTAAAGCTTCCCCCAGTGAGTACTGCACAAATTCCTGACCCACATGATAATGAGGAAATGGTTGCTTCAAGCCGCCATATCTGGGGATGGTTTGCTATGTATCAGTAAGTAACTGAAACATCCACGAACTGCTCTCCGCTCTCAACCAGTTCCTTACAGGCTGTTCCCTGAGGGACTGTAATGGGTTTTGGTTTTGTTTTGTTTTGTTTTGTTTTTCATTTTGTTTCTGTTTTCTTGTTTTGTTTTGCCTTTTAAGTTAATGAGCTGGAGCATCTTGCTGGGGACAGTGGAAATTGACTTGAGACCGACAGAGCCCTTAAACCTGTCAGGAGGGGAATGGCTTGCCGGCACATTATCACACGTGTGTCACACATGTTCAGAGGGAAGAAGTCCACGAGACCAACCCATCCCAGGGTCCAGAGGGAGCCCCACGGAGCTGGCCTCCCCGCCCATCCACTCTCCTCAAAACACAGACCACTGTCTCTTCTGGGAGAGAGCTTCTCCTGCGTCACTGGTGAAAAATATGCCCTAGAAGGAAATCTGGTACAGCCAGTACTCACAAGCCTTGGTCCCTCTCCAGTTTGCAGTGACAGGTTGGCGGATCTGCCTGCCTGGATGCGTCAGGCTCCCTGCCTCCCCACAGTCATTTCATGGTCAACATGGCAAAAAAAAAAGGAAAGGAAAAAGAGGCTGTACTGACTCTGCACAAAGCTTCAGGTGGGGCCAGCGTCCCCTCACATTTGGTTGCAGGCAGATCCTGCAAGACACAGCCACTTTTTATCACCAGGGAATCGTGTCCAAACTCCACTGGGGAAAAAAAGCACCTAAATAAAATGAAGACAAAGGACCACACAGGGCCTGGAGTGGTTCTGTCTTCTGGCACCAGCACCACCTGATTTTTGCAGGGGAGCAGGGGGGCGGGGAGCAAGGGGCAAGTCCCCCCAATGACCCGCACTTGGCAGCTGCTAAAATGAAGACACCATCAGTCCTGAGCCTTGGACAGCTTCCCCACAGCAGCTTCACGGGCAGAGGCAGCACAAACCCAGGCATCGGGAGCATTGGCCATGCAGATGTTGCCCTAGGCCCATGTTCCCAGAAGTCGGGAAGAGGGAAGAAATGAACTCTTGGAGGAGAAGTGATCGCCCTACCTCTGCACAGAGTTCCCTTGGCACCCTCACCTATACACAGGGTTTGAGAGCTTTGAAGAAAGGAAACAAGGGGACACAAGGCAGTGGCTAGGGACAAAGCCAGGACTGCAGATCAACAGATGCGAGCCATGCAAGAGGGGCTGGCAGAGAGGGGAAATCAGCTATGATACGAAAGAACGATTGTTGTTCCACAAATGTTTATTAAGCACCTGCTGTGTGCAGGCACTGGGCTAGGTGCTGAGAATAGGGTGGTAAGCAGGACACACGTGGTTCTTCCCCCAGGAGTGCATATAATTATAGTGCACCTCCTGGAAGCTACTGCTGCTGGGGTCAGAGAAGGAGGTTTGGGCAGGAAAGGCACCGGGGAGGCCAGGGAAAGTGGCAGCACACAGCAGCGTGGCCCCAGGAGGTTCACCCAACAAGCAAGGACCCTCCTTGCTCTCCTCCCAGGAGTCCTGTAGCTTCTCTGTCAGTGCCTTTCCATCCAGCATGAGCTGGGTTCTGGTGATATTCTCATTTGTTTTGTTTTATTTTTTAAAAAAGATTTTATTTATTTGTCAGAGAGAGAGAGAGCACAAGCAGGGGGAGCGGCAGGCAGAGGGAGAAGCAGGCTGCCTGCTGAGCAAGGAGCCTGCCACAGGACTCAATCCCAGGACCCTGGGATCATGACCTGAGCCAAAGGCAGGAGCTTCGCCAACTGAGCCACCCAGGCGCCCCTTCTCATTTGTTTTAAAACGTTGCTTCCATGAAGCCACTAACCTGCTCAAAAGCATTGTATGACAATCCACCACCTACAGAATAAATACCCCAACATTTTGGCTTGGTTCCTCATACCCTACATAATCTGCTCCAATCCATCAGAACACCTGGAATAAAAGATCCCCATAAAGGGACCCCCCCAATCTCTGTTCATGGTCACCTGTACAACCACATGACTAGCTCCACCCCCAATTCTGACCACATTTACTAATATATTTAGGAATGTCTCCACTTCTATATATGAACTGTAAATACAAGGGTCTATGTATTCATATGGTTATGCATACTTGGGCCAGCGGTCCCAATGAAGCTAGATATGAGAAATCTAGGAAAGGCCCCAGGTCCAACTAACACCCAACCCCCAGATGGTCTGAAATTCTCTAGTAGCTATTATTCATTGATTTAAGCATTAGCTTACTGGGCAATTTTTTTTTTTTAAGATTTTATTTTTTAAGTAATCTCTATACCCAATGTGGGGCTCAAACTCACAGCCCTGAGATCAAGAGTCACATGCTCTACCTACTGAGCCAGCCAGGCACAGTAGGCAATTTTTTTTAAATTAAAAATCTTAATGTTGCCACCCAGTGATTCCAATTGTACATACATAGCTAACAGAAATCCTAATGACCATTCACCAGAAGTTATGTACAAGAATGATCACGGCAGCGCTGGCTCTAACAGTCCCAACCTAGAAATTATCCAAATGCCCATCTACAGTAAAATGGGTGGATTATGTTACTTTCACATAATGAAATGCAATACGGAAACAAGAATACACAAACTATAACTACTCACAGCAATATGGATGAATTCCCAAGCATAATGTTGAGTGAAATAAGGCAGACACAAAAGAACAGTGCTACATGATTCCATTTATATGAAGTTCAAACATGGTCAAGACTAAGCTATGATGTTAAAAGGCCAATGGCTACCCCGGGATCATGATAACGCCTAGAAGGTGGCTTCTGGAACGCTGATCATATTCTATGTCACGATCTAGATCCCGGGTTCATGAGTATATTGCTGTGTGGAAATTGATTGAACCACACATCTATAATGTCTCATATTTTCTGTGTATGTAGTACTTCAATAAAAAGTTTACCCTAAAAAAGGAAAAAGGAAAAAAAAAACAATATTGATGAGGGTACAGAGAAGTTGACACTTTCTTACATTCGAGAAGGGAAGTATAAAACTATACTAATTTTAGTATAGCTTTAAGGGAAAAGAATCTGGCAATGTGTATTAAAACCTTTAAAAACTTCATATCCTTTGACCTAGTAATTCCAGCTCTAGAAATTTATCTTCAGGAAATGAGTGTGCCGTGGTAACTGTCACAGAACTATTTGTAAAAGAGAAAATATGAAAATAACCTAAATGGTGAACACATGTTTACTTGCAGCCACTAAAATACCTTATAAAATACTTAATGAAAGAAATTCAGGAGATTTTAATTTCTTCTCTCTACTTTCTATTGTTTTCCCCAATTTCCTACAATGTATCATATGAGAATACCCATGCAGAAATTAATAACTTAATTCAGCATTCATTCAACAAGTATTTCCTGAAATCTTCCATAGCTAGACACTGAGGATAGTAATGAATATGGTTTTAGGGCCTGCTCTCAAGAATTTTAGTCTAGTCAGACTTGAAGGTGAATATAAATTATTCATAGCTGATGCAATTGGAAGAGCAACCAATCTGAAGTCAACATACATGAATTCAATCTCAGCTCCACAATTTACCTTTTTTTTTTCTTTTTAAGATTTTATTTATTTATTTGACAGAGCGATAGAGAGAGAGAACAAGTAGGCAGAGAGGCAGGCAGAGGGAGAGGGAGAAGCAGGCTCCCCACCGAGCAAGGACCCCGATGCGGGGCTCAATCCTGGGACCCTGGGATCATGACCTGAGCCGAAGGCAGCCGCTTAACCAACTGAGCCACCCAGGTGCCCCTCACAATTTACCTTTTTTTTCCCCCAGCACCTTGGTAGGTGAGGTCCTCTGTCTATTCATCAACCTTTTCATCTGTAAAATGAGTATAATAAGGGCTCTCCTGGCTACCTCACCTTGATGTATTCAGCTGCAAAGGAGATTCCACTAAACATGCTCTAAAGACGTAAATATCACCATCAAGTTATCCTCTATGTCATGAACAAAAGGGGAGCACACATGCTCTCTAGTTCTATTAAGAAACATTATGCCCCTCAGCTGTCCTCCTGCCTCAAGGTTAACTTATCCTGCCCTGAGCCTTGCTCTTGATGCCAGCATCCCTGATAGAGTGACTGACTACTGGTTAAGGCAGAGGGAAGTGCTTTTTAATCACTGAATTCCAGCTGCATTGAATGGTGGTAGAGAACGTGGTCTGTGTGATATTGATTCTTTGGCATTTGCTGAGACTTCCTCAGTGGTCTTGTCCATGCTCAGTTTCTATAAATGTGTGCCTGAAAAGAAGTAGTTTCCATTTGCAGGCTGCAGGGTTATATATAGATCCATTGGCTGATGCTTGTTACTTGTCTTGTTTGAATCTTTTATAGCCTTACAAGTTTGTATCTCCTTGATCTGCCTGTTTCTGTAAGATGTGCTAAAACATCTCCTATAGTAATTGTGGATTTGTCCTTTTCTTCTTTCAATTTCTGCTTGCCTTATTTTGAAGCTATGTTGTTAGGCACATGAAGATGCACGATTATTATACGTCCTAGTGGACTGTCCCCTTTAATTCCAGCTCTAGAAATTTATCTTCAGTGATCCTCTTTTTCTATTTATGCTTTTCTCTTTGCTTTCTACATTGTTATTAACCTTGAAATACCAGGTTTCTTTTAATGCCTGCATGGCATATTCCCTTTCAACCCTTGGCTTTCAATGTCTTTGAGTCAGAAAATTGTATGTATGGCCTTATAAAGATTTTGCCCTTTTTTTAAAAAAGTTCTTTTTTCAAAATAAAACTTTCTGTCTTTAATGGGAGAGTCTTATCTATTTGGAGTATGATATCAGCTTGGGGTTCCATTTTTTTATGGGTAAATTTTTTTGTTTTTGTTTTTCACTCCTGGCCCTTAGAAAATGGCACATTGCTTAGTGGATTCCCTGGGCTGATGAGCAAGTATTCATAGTTATCAATTCACAGAAGAAACTGACCTTCATGGCTCCTGCCATTAGTTTCCCAAACAGAGGGACCCAGACCTGAGCTCCTCTCTTCTAAAGGGATTTAGAACCTCAATCTATATTCATTTTACCCTAGATCAGATCTCCATACTTGTGAGGCCTTTGGCATCAGCTCTTACGATGTTCAGGCTTTTAGTCTCTCTCCTAGCAATATCCCTTTCTTGGTTTGAAGCCTGGCCTCAAAATACCATTTTGTGGGGTTGAGGTTGTTGTTATCCTGGCCATCTTGGCATAGGACATCAAGATCAGGTATGTGTCTGTGTGTGTATGTCAGGGGGACGGGAAGGTTGTATATTCATTCTTTGTCAGCTAGATCCACCATGGTAACCAGACATAAGACAATGAAATAAAGACAGTAGAAAATATCCTCAAAGTGTTAAAATGATTGACACCCTAGAATTGTGTACCCAGAAAAAGATCCTTTAAGAATGACAGTGAAATGAATACTTTTTCAAAAAAACTGAAAATGAGAGAGATCACACCAACAAATATGTAATGAAGGCATTTCTGAAAGATAAACAGGTAACTACTTCATGATAAAATGTTCAATTCACCAAGAAAATATAATAATAATTCCAAATTTGTATGTACACAATAAAATATCCTCAAAACATGTGAAGAAAAATTTGATAAAAGAATAGGTAGAAGTGGGCCAGACACAGCAGTAGACTTGGAAATTGAAAAACTCTTCTCACAGTAATTGACAGATCTAACAGAAACAACATGCAAGACTACAGGAGTTTTGGAATTTTAACTCTGAATGATTGAGTTTTATTTAATGCAAAGCTTTGCACCCCAAATTAGAAAACATATAATCTTGGGTTCATGTTGAAGAATTTTAAAACCTGGCCAGATATAAAGCAATATCAAATAATTCCAAAGAATAACACAGTCCATGTTCCTTGATCTTAATGCCATTCAATTAGAAATCAGTAACAAAAGATAACCAAAAAAACCAAACAGAAACAAAAATTATATTTGTAAATTTAAAAATACTGAATGAAGACCAAAATCGTAACAGAAATTTTAAATACTTAAACTGAATGCTAATGAAAAGACCATCTATCACATTTGCAGGATGCAGATAAAGCAGTATGAAGAGGGAAATTTATAGCCTTGAATTCTTATATTATAAAAAAGGTTAATTAATAATGAACTAAGAAAAAAATCAACAGAATAAAACCAAAGAATATAGAGAGGGGAACAGAAAAAGAAGAAATTAACAGAACAGAAAATACAATAGAGAAAGTTAAGGGGTGGCTGGGTGGCTCAGTCAGTTAAGCATCTGCCTTTGGCTGAAGTCATGATCCCAGGGTCCTGGGATTGAGCCCTGCATTAGGCTCCCTGTTCAGCAGGGAGTCTTCTTCTCCCCCTTCATACCTCTCTCCCTCTCACTCTGCCCCCTCCCCTGCTCCTGCTCTCTCTGTCTCTCTCTTAAATAAATAAATAAAATCTTAAAAAAAAAAACAATAGAGAAAGTTAACAAAGCAAATAAATGTCTCTTTAAGAGACTAGCCTATGGGGAAACTGATTAAAAAGAGAAGGAGGAAGAGAAGAAGAAGAAGAAAGTCAAATAATATTAGGAAAAGAGGGAAGCTAACCTCAGATACTACAATGACTTTTTAAAGATCATAAGAAAATAATATGAAGAACTTTAGGCCAATATATTTGAAAACTTCAGTAAAATGGACAAATGCCTAGAAGAATATAATTTAGAAAAATGGACTCTAAAACAAATAGAAAACCTGATGAGTCTTATAATCAGTAATACACTGAATAAGTAACTTAAAATCTCCCCACAAAAAAAACAAGAGGCCCAGATGGTTTTACAGGCAAGTTCCAACAGACAGGCCAGGAGTAAACCATTTCATCTTCTACATAATCTTCTTAAGCATAAGAACAGAAAGCCTATTTTGCAACCCATTTTGTAAGGCTAATAAAAACCTCAGACCAGGAAAGTCTAAAGAAGGAAAATTACAGGCTAATCTCCCTCATAGATAAAGATCCAGAAAAGCTAAAGATCCATAGATAAACCAAATACAGTCATATATTTTAAAAATATATTACATATCATCATCAAATTGAATCTTTCCAAGGAATTGGGAAGAGTAACTTAACATCAGAAAGCACCTGGGTAATTCGCCAGAGTAATGGATTAAAGGCGACCAATCATATAATCATCTCAGAAGAGGGGGAGAAAAGCATGTGATACAATGTAATGGTTTTTCCTGAGTAAAGTCTTAGCAAGCTAAGAACTGAATGGAGCTTCCCTAACTTGATAAACGTTATCTAACATACTACAACCATCATACTTAATGGTGATATACTGGAAGCATTCCCTTTAATCAGGAACAACACAAGGCTGCCGGTCATGAAATACTATATAGCAGTTAAAATGAATGAACTTGATGTTTATGCAGCAATATGGATAGGTGTTTTATGTGCTTTGGTCCCCTAATCATGTTAAGGCTCAGTTTCCACATGGGTTAAAATAAGGGTTATAATAGTTATGCTAGCACCTTCTTAAGGGATTGTTGCATGCTTTCAAAGAGATAATTCATTTAGAGAATTTGGCATGTAGTGGGTGCTTAATAAATGACACCTATTAATATTTTTACAAAAGGGAGGAAAGGGGCTTAAACCATCCACAGGACTATGGATGGCTCCATGCAGTCCCCATGCCTGTGGGTTCTGGCTGGGGCTGTGTGCCCTGAGTCCAAGAGCTGCAGTGTCAGGGCCCTTGGGAAATCGGTCCAATCTTGCTACACTAGGGGTGCTCCCTTTGGGCTGCCCAAGGTCCTGAGGGTAACAAGCCTGTGTAGTGGGGGAGAAGGTGGGCAATGGCTTCTGTAGGTGGAAGGGGTTTGCAACCTTCAAGCCAGGTAGTGGCATGCCAGTGCAGAATGTGTCCTATCCTCTGATTCACTTGCTGCAGGACAGATCCTAATTATCTCGGGTTGCTGATCAGAACTGCTCCTTTAGGGTATTTTTGAGGGTCATTAGGAACATGGAGGGGAACACTGGGGACAGCCTGTTCTTCCTTCCCTAGGCAGGCAATAGGGCCTATTGTTGGAAAAAGAAAAGGAACGCACCCTGAGCTGGACCATTAGTCATCTCTGTGCCCAGGCCAGAGTCTCCTGGGCCTGCACGTTCTTCCCTACTGAAGGAAAAAGGGCCCCATCACCTCACCTCAGGGGGTGTTTGGATGATCAGGGACTCCCCCTCTCCCTGGCTCCATGGGGCTGCAGCCAGGCTGGCCTGGGCAAAATCATACGTGGGTGCCACTGGGTCTGAAACCCCTCCCCTGCCACCTGCCTTGCCCTCCTCCTCTTCCTCCAAAGCCTGGACGGACAGTAGCTGAAGGTCAAAATTCCTGGCCCAAGATGACATAGCAAGTATTTATCACTTCTTAGAAATTGTGAAAACAATATTCTCCAGACTCTTTAAAATGAAAGACTCCTCAAGTAGTATTTATTCATTTGGAAACTCAAAAGCACGGGCTGCCTGTTATCATTTCCCCAGCCTGAACTCTAGGTAGTCGCTCCAGAACTTTCTGCTCTCAGGACAAAATCCAAAGGAGCCCTCGGTTTGGTGCGCTCAACATCGTCAGTAAGAACGTACCTCCACTAAGTTTAGAGACTTTGGCTGAAGAGTATCTGGCTTGTAAACAGGGCACGATAGCAGCCTTACCACGAATTAGCTAAACCTTTCTAGAAACAGACACCTCCCACCCAGCTCCTGTCTGCTTGACTCCTAGGTAGTCCCACAAACTCAGGGAGGATGGCATGGGGGCGGGCTGGGGACCCAAACCTCCAGGGATTTTAAAAAAGGAAAGACAGTTGGAGCTTCCTTTCTCCAATTGGCCTGGATTCAATGAACCAGAAAAGCTATTCCCATAAAAAGGCTTCTTCCCCTAGGGGATGAAAATTCAAGGGAAACTCTGAAGTAAGTTGGCAACAGCCCCAAAGAGAGAGCCAAAGGGGAAAGCTGGAGGAAACCCAGGCCCCTGAAAGCCACGGCCTCCTCACTCACAGGGATGGGGGGCATCTGGACCTGGCTGTTACGAAAATCGTCGTCATGTTTACATAGCATGGTGAATTTGGAAAGTGCTTTAAAATCATTTATATTGGGCGCCTGGGTGGCTCAGTTGGTTAAGCGACTGCCTTCGGCTCAGGTCATGATCCTGGAGTCCCGGGATCGAGTCCCGCGTCGGGCTCCCTGCTCGGCAGGGAGTCTGCTTCTCCCTCTGACCCTCCTCCCTCTCATGCTCTCTGTCTCCCATTCTCTCTCTCAGATAAATAAATAAAAAATCTTTAAAAAAAAAAAAATAAATAAAATCATTTATATTCATAGACCCATGACTAATGAAAATATTGCACCATTCCATAACCATAGCCATTATGATCCCTGCAGTCCAAAGTCTTTCCAGTGCTCTTGACTAAGGAGTGGGGTCACTGTGGGGGCGAGGAAGGGACTGGCAAGGAAACAGCAGGCAGGGGGCATGGTCGAGTCTGGAGGCATATCCAACTCACACCCTATAGGACACAGACATCAGCTATTGAAAACTCTAATGGAGACTCAGCCTCTTAAAAATTACTACGTCTGTTAAACACTCACAAAGTCTCAGTCACTGTATATATGTTCCTGCAAACATTCATAATTCCTCTGGGAAGCAGGTCTATCCTCCCCCCGCCCAGTTCCATGGTGGGGGAAACTGAGGCACAGAATGGTTAAGTCATTTGCCCAAGAGCGTACCGCTAGTGAGGACAGACTGAGGCTTGGGATTAGGCCTGTCTGACGACAAAGCTCTTCATCCTGAACTGTGGTCTCTCTCAGTCCAAGCTACCCAGGCCCACTGACGAACCCAGGAGAGAAACAGCCTGTACTGAGGCTGAGGCACCTGCCTCCCAGAGGGGTCCAGTTTCACACCAGAATCAGCTACATAGGACCCTGCTTTATTCTTCTACCACCCTTCTCCTGCACCTGACCTTGGAGAGGCCAGAAACAGCAGGTGGCAAGAGAGAAGAAGAGGGACAAACCCAGAGAAAAGATGCGGGCCACATCCCATCTCTTCTGCAGACTCCAAACCTGGGCAGGAACCCCGGAGTGTGGCAGGGGGAAGGAAAGATCTGGAACTGAACACTGGATGAGATATTGAGGCTTGGGTTTTACACTGGGTGGGATTTTTCAATACCTAAAAATGAAGCCATTCACTAATACCTGGATGTGGCCAGAAGAGCTGGGGGATCCCCAAATAAGGAGGAGGGGAGTCAGGAGCACAAATAGTCTGAAGAGTGAAAAAAACAAGTATGAGTCGTCAAAGAGGAAGAGGGCGGAACTAGAAGAAAAACTGTAGCAAGGGAACCTCTCCCCTCTTCCCTATGATGCGAAGGTGCAAAGGTCTCGGATACTTTTTAAACTCCCCTGAGAACAGCAAAATGACAGCCTGGCCCAAGGTGACAGTGCTTTCTGGCAGGGTGCTATGGCCATCTCAGCAGTCATTAGGAGGGACCAAATGTGCACCTCCTTGGGGAAGGGTGAGCAGGTTGCTCTGGGGTTTCTGAATCCACTGCCCCCCCGGGGACCCAGAGAGACAGCGGTTGCAGAGGCCAAAGACAGGGCTCAGCCATCAGCAGGTGCATCCGTGCATTCCAGCCCAGAATTCGGAATTAATCACCTGCAGGAGGCACAATGGGCAGATGGGAGGGAGTTGCAGGGAAGGAGTCAAACCAGCAGCCTAGGCAGCTGCTAAATTTAGCCTGGTCCCCAAAGCAGGACTTAATTAAATTAATCCTGCACACACACACACCCCTCCAACCCCCAGGCCCCGTTCCCAGGTGGGTTTTTTCTGTTTCTAGCTTGGCTCACATTATAACATGGGCCTCCAAACGTTGATCCCCTTGACAGGTGCCCCAGGCCACCTCCTCTGGTGCTGGTGCTGGGAAGGAAGCGCAAGTTCCCAGCTGTCCTTGCTGCTGGGTGCAGTCTGGAGCAAGGCCATTCGCCAGGCTGTGCCAGGCAGACAGCTCTCCACCCGCTGTAACGGACCTGGCACTCAGCCCCATTGTATCCCTAAATAGGACAGGGCCCTCACCTGGGGGCAGGCATTCTGCTGACCTGCCCAGGCTCCAGTTTCCACGTGGCCAAGGCTGAACCTGACCTGTCGTCGTCCGTCCCCATGAAGAGGCCTCCAGCACCTGCCAGGCGGTCATTACAGAGGATCTCAGAGCAGCCCCATGGGCACGGCAGGGAAGGTGGTCATTGCTCCTGGTGTCTGAGGAGTGAGCTATTGGCTTCCAAAATCTCCACTCAGATTCCTTCCCTTCACACCTGAACTTCCCCAGCACTCAGCACCCTGCCATTCACCATTGTCCTTTTCATTTACATAACCTAAGCCACCAAATAGGAATTAGGCCACCCCGGGGCCTGGTCTCCACCCACCGCTGCTGGAAAGCGGAGGGTGGACAGTTCTCTGCTCGGGCCTCCTGCTCCTCCTGGAGAAATGGGACATGAGAAGGCAGGCCCAGGGTTGAGCACATAAGTCAGCATCACTCAGGAGGCTCTCTAAACTGCTCTTGGGCCTCCCTTCCTCCTGCACAGGGGAGAAGCCCAGGTCTCAAACTCCATCATGCATCAGGATAGCCTGCAGGCTTGGTAAAGAGTGCCAAGGCCCCACCCCAGAGTCTCGGCTTCAGCAGGCCCAGGGCAGGGCCTGAGGATTTGCATCCTAATAAGCTCCCAGACGACTGATGCTGTGGGTCCAGGGACTACACTTTGAAATCAGGGGCTCCAATGATGGCTATCACCACTCCCCAGGGCTTACACCTGACAATTTTTCAGACTTGCTGAGTGCTATTTTGTGGGGGCAGAGGACCAAACTCCCAGTCCCAGGTGACCTCCAGTCCGGTGCTCCTTCTGGAATGCTTCCTCCGGGTAAGTGAGGAGGGTGGGATCCTGGGGAGGCAGGAGCTGGAAGCTTCTCCCTCCTCTGGCTGCCCACAGAGTAGCTGGCCTTCTGGGACTCAAGCCCCGGAAGATTCAGGCTATTACGTGTTTAGCCTGAGGGAGTCAGCTGCCAACAGCAGGAGAGAGTCACGGGCTGAGTGGGCGGTGGGGTAAGGTGGGTGGGGAAGGGGTCTATTTCTGAGAAATGAAAAATCTAGGAAGGAGTGTTGCGTTGGATCAATTAGTGACATGGCCTCATGGCATAAATCCTTCTCCTCCACTGGCCCCGAAGAGGCAGTGCCCAGGGGGGAAGCCATGTGCAGACCAGTGTGTTCCCTCCAACCAAGGGCCCTGCTGGGACCTCCCCCCCAAGAGAACTCTCACCTGGAACCTTCCCGAGCACTCTCCACTGTCCCCATTCTGGTCCCCACCTCCCCACTCAGGCCGCCAACCCCTGCGGCCTTCTGGATGGCTGGGAGGTGGCAGGAGGGCCCAGAAGGGCTCCCCATGCACCGCGGGCTGCCTTCCTGTGCCCTGAGAGAGCGCTCCCAGGAAGGGCTCCTCACTGGGGGAGCCTCCAAGGGTCTCTGCCAAACGCTTACCACCGAGTGCCTAGCCTGAATTCCAGTGTTTCATGAATCTCTCCCCGCTACCTCTTTTTTTTTTCTTTAAAGTTTTTCTTTTTGTTTTCCTCTCCCTTCTCTATTTGCCTTTTCTTAACTATTGGGCATAATTATGTTATTTTTCAAAATTAGGTAATACAGGCACGCGGCCCAACATCCAAACAGCATGAAAGAACACAGAGGAGAAAGAAGTTTCTCTCCAGCAACGCATGCCCAGTGTCCTGGGTCTCCTCACAGAGGGGACTGTGCCCCCTGCGTCCCATGAGTCTGTGTGCCACAGTATGTCTTGTACACAGATAGGGGCTTACTTCACACGCTGCCCTATGCCTGGCTTTCTTCCTTCACGTGTTTGTTTAATTACAAAATATTTCAGGTGTATTGGCAAACAGTGAGTCATATAACAAACATCCCTCGAACCCACCTCCAACATCGTCACATCTTACAGTTACGCTGTTTGCGTTTGGATTTCGTTTTTGGACATAGAGCATCTCATCTGCTGTTGGGGCCCTGTGGACCTGTCTCGCATCCCAGTCCTCCCTCCTCAGAGTGAAGCTCTCTCAGGCACGGGCTGTTTATGGTCCTCACTTCCCTCCCTGTCCCCTTCTCTCCCCCCCCACCCGAGGAAATCCCCTCTGGGCTAGGATGTGCTCAGTGGTTTTAGAGCTGATGCGGTGGGCTTTCATAGTCATTTCCGGTCACCTGAAGGAAGGAGGCGCCATTAGAACAGCGACTGGGTACTGCTGCAGAGCCAGACAACTGCAGAGGGTTTCAAACCTCAGACCCTCCAATGGCATTGTCCCCTTCAGTCAGAAGTCATTGCGAGTGGCATACATCACGGCTAAAACTCAATGCCTGCTAATGTCCCTGCAGGAAGGCAGAAACATTAACTTCATGAATTCTCCTTCTGTTTACACACTCATTAGGAGGATAAAATATTTGTAGGATTGGGTCAGACTTTTTGCTGCCTCAGAGGTGGTCCTGCTTGAAAATGCATACCTTAATTTTGGCATGGCCTGGGTCACTCGTCCAATGCCTATGGCAGCTACGAAATGCCAACTCCGGCCCTTTTCTTTACGGTCACTAAGTGCTCTAATACCCAGGTGAGAGCTGTGAGTTGGGACTACCTTGTTTGTCTCTCTGTGAACTGGAGCTGGGGACAGACCTGGTCTTGTCCAACCCGCTGAGGACAGCGGCCTTTTCTTGTTGGTGGGGATGGCTTTGGGTGCTTACCTGGGGGTCTGTGGCTCAGAAGGCAGCCCAGTGCTCTACATCTAACTGTTTTAGGCCCTCCTGGCTTGACGGCCACCCCCAGCCTGGAAGCCAACCCCCAGGGACCCTCCAGCGTGTGGTCAGGTACTCTGCCCCAGTTTCCCTCGCCGCTGCTGGTCCAGATCAATGCCACATCAGTTCCACCCAGAACAGGGGGCGCTCTAGAGACAATCCTAGTCCTACAGTCATCATTTTCACATGAGGCAACAGAGACCAAGAGACAGAGAGCCAGGGGCCCAGGGTGCTCAGCAGACTGGCCCCATGGGAGCCCTCCAAGGGGCCAGTGTCCCTTAGCAGAACGATGCCACAGCAACCGCAGGCCAGGGTGGGAGCAAGGAGTTCTTCTCAATCCCTGGCCCTGTCTGGGCCCATTTCCTCTGCTTGAGCTTTGGTCCCCAGGTCCCTTCCCAGCTCTGGAGATTTTTTTTCTTGAACACTTGGGCTCTTATCAACACCTGCCCTCAAGAAAGCAGAACCTAAGAACAAAAGCAGTGACTCTGTGTGTGTGTGCATTTTTGCACTGCAAATGTGGCCAAATAGTTCTGAATCAGGACCTGGTTGGTTGCATGGTTTCTGAGCGGCGGAGAGGCCTTCCAGGCTCCCCCACTCAGCCTGGTCGCCCATTCTCCTGCTAAGACACAGATGTGAGCGTTCCAGCCCTGTCCCTGCCCCAGAGGTGCATCCGCCAGAAGTCCTGACCCAGAGCCAGGGAGGCTGGGTAGGTGGAGGCAGGGCCAGAAACAGTGATCCAGGAGGGCGTTGCTGGGCAACGGGAATGGAGAGGGCATGGCTAAATGAGAGGGAAAGGCTCTCCTGAGTCTGTGCAGCATGACTTTTCCAAACATTTGATGCTCAGCACTCAGGAGGGTAAAGAAATGCGCCTCCAGCATCATGGGGCAAAGGGTTTGTGTTTCCCTTCCGCTCACTACATTCTCACAGCTCCCTCCGGCACCCACGCCCTGCCACCAACTCTAATAAGGGTGACTATGCTTTACATCTGTGGATTCTTCTGACTTCGGAAAGCAACTCAGCATTCATTACTTGATTTGACCCTCACAAAGCTCCTGTGAGGTGGATTGAAAAAGTATATTCTCGGCCTCTTTTTGTGTCAACATAAGAAAAGTGACAAAGAAGGTGAGGAGGTGAACTGGATTTGGAAGTTGGATCTGCCCACTACCAGACGTGGTTCTCTCCCCGACTCCACCCTGGACCATCCTGGGAGCTGTCGTTGGAAGGCTACGACACCAACCAAGGGGAGAGACAGGAAGAAAGATGGACGAGGTGAGAGGTGAGGGCAGCAAATGATGTGAATGGGACAAAACAGCCCCCCTCGTCCAGCTGTGGGTGAGTAGGAGTCGGCCAGGTCAGAGAGAAGATGGTGGAAGCCAGAAGGAGGATGAGGAACACACCAGGCAGAACACAGCATGTGCAAAGGCCCTGTGGGGAATAGTTAGGGTGTCGATGTTACATCTATTTTCCTGCACATTAACAGTGACTGACCTTGGATACAAATTTTTTATGCCACGTCTATACCCAAAATGGATTTGTGGCCGCTTATGCAAAAGTAACAGATATTTCAGGCTAAAGGGAATCCTAAAAGACCACTTACGGAGCCAAAGCCTTGCACAGGAACCCCAGGGACCCTGCTGTCACCCACATTCTGGTTGAGAAGGCTGGAGCAGGGCCTGCAAGCCTGCGTTTCTAACAGGCTCAGGGGCCACTGGTACTGTTGCCCTGAGAACCACGCTTCAAGGAGCAAAGCCGGCAACGAGACGCTAGAGCCCTGGTTCTAACTTGGCTGCACATTAGGGTCACCTGGGGAGCTTTTAAAACATAAAGATGCCTGAGCCCCACCCAGCCCAATTGATCAGACTCTCTGGGGGCGGGATCTAAGCATCCGGAGGTTTTAAAAGCTCGCCTGGGGATCCTAATGTGCAGTCAGAGCTGAGAACACCAAGCTGGATCTTTCCCAGTTTTAGGGGTGTCCATCATCTCTGCCTGGCAAATGGGTTGCGCACACAGTCTCCCTCATGGAACTGAATTTTACCGGCAGGGAGTGTGCAGGCTCTGGGATAGGAAAACAGATGTTTCTGCCCCAAGTAGGAGCCATACGGTGTCAGAGCTGGGCATCTAATTCATCCTCATTTTCCAGCTGAGGCTACTGAGGTCCTGAGCCCACCCAGGTGGTGAGTGGCAGGGCCAGGACCGTCCAGACCTCTTTCCACACTCCCTGCGGATGTTAAGCAGGAAGGGTCCCCGACGAAGGATACAGGGCTGGATGGGGTGGGTGGGTCAGGAGGAGCTGCAAGTGGAGAGAGACATCCAGAAAGGAGATGGCGGAGAAGAACGCTGGGGCAAGGGGGGGGGTGCACGTAGGTAGAGGAGGCTACCCCCAGTTCCTTTCAAACCGCAGTATTTACACCATGGCAGCTCTGCCCGCACACCAGACAGGCCTAGCAGGCTGCTGGGAAGCAGCAGATGGGCAGACACAGGCCAGGAGGAGCGCAGCAAGGGAACAAGAGAGGGAATGCCAGGGCAGGGATGGGTCAGGTGCCCACAAGGCTGCTTTGCTGCAAATCCAGGACCCACCTAGGCTGAGGACCTCCCTCAGAGAGGGCGTGGGCAGGGCACAGCCTGGGCCAGGCTTTTAGGAAGTTTCCAGAAAATGAAAAACGTCCTATACTTGACCATCCACTGCATGTGCCCTCGGAGGACCCAGGTGTGTTCTTTACTGGTCACAAGTAAGGAATGCCATCATCAGTCGGTTGGGGGGCACCCGGGCACCGGTGGCAGATGAGGAAGGTGGAGGGACAGGAGATTGAGCCAGAAAAATGTCAAAGGACAGGACAGCTGGCCGCAGGCCCTGGGAGGGTTGGGTGTGCAGAAGGGGACCAGAACGGAGAGTCATGATGAGTGGCTGGGGAGGCAGCAGCAGGGAGTGGGTGCAAAGTGTGGCTCAATGTCACAAACAGCTCCCTAGCGGTGACAGGGAGCCGAGGGTGGCATCTGCCTTGCAGCACAGTGAGTCCCCGTGCGGGAGCTATCTGAGCAGAGACCCGCGCACCCGGCATCCTGGAGACTGTGGGAAAAGTGACTGAGGAGTGGGAGGTGGGGTGAGAAGCTTTGGCTGTTTTCGCCCAGACTAGCCAGCGGGAGCACCCTGATATTTGACCTCAAGGGAATAAAGACTGGATTCACCAGAAAACCAGCTCTATCCCATCTAGAGAAGACAGGTTCACTGTGCCATCTCTCAGCCTGTGGGGGAAACCCATGCCCAGCCCTGAGGTGTCTGAGAATTCTCAGGGGTGTACATTTGTCACTCCTTCCACCTCTGCTTTCGGGCTTTTGTGGAGTTCCCCTCCCTCCTCCACCAGTTGAGGGTGCCCATTTAGCTCTGTCCTCCGACCCCCCAGCCGGTCCTTGGTCTTCCTCCCATGACGCCCCCATCATTGCACACACGGGGGGGGGGGGGGGGCGGTACTTGCCACTGGAGATTCAGGGCTCAGGAGAGCGCAGGGCAGCAGGAATCTTAAACTGCAGAGCAGACATCCCCTGTCCTCAGACACTCCCTTGACCATCTCCAGTAACACAATCCCAGGCTCTAACCAAGGTCTTCCCGCTCTCCCTTCTTTGCACTGTGATCCCTGCTCTTCTTACACAGAGGGGTTCTTCTTTATATATATAGTCTTTCTTTTTCTACTCATGTCCTCAAGGCCTCATCTCTCACCCAAATGACCTATCAAGATAGTTCTTAATGAAAGCAGCTCCTTCCCTGGGAGAACCCTAATGCCAGCAGGTAAAATAATTGTTCTCTTTGCCACATGTTCGATAACAGAGAGCCAGCCAAGTCCAGCCAGATCAATGTCCACTCGATGTCTGGAGAGCTAGCGTGGATTGGCTGGATGTGGGTGCTTGAGTCAGAACCTCCCAGGTGGGATTCTCTCAGGTGGGATCTCACAGTATTCCTCCACAGAGGCCTTTCCCAAAACACCCACACTCCAGAGCTGACTTCCAGGCACACTGGCAGCTCAGACAAGTCCCAGGAAAGCTCTGGACCCAGGAGGTGTCGGTGAACCATTTATTTGAAGTCTCGATCTTCCTATCTGACATGCAGCTGTGTCCCCCGGTCTAGGGTCGACAGGATCTGTCCCCCCCCTTTGCAGCCGCAGAGGGCACACTCCAAGCATAGTGTGTGGTTTGCAAGCTTCCAGTCCTGCCAGGTTTCACTGGGCTAGGAGTAATACCAGAAAAGGGAGAGTGGACATAACATCATGCTGGCGGCTCGGGGTGTGTGGGACAGGCCGCCAAAGCATCCGGCTCCCTTCTCCCTTGCCTGTCTATCCCTGGGGGTGCCTTCACATTGCATCTGGGCAATGGGATCCACCTGCAACCACCGTGGAGAACACATCTTTGAATTTCTTGACTTCTGTGTACGTGAATACCCGGCGATACATTTGTTTCCATCTTGCCTCTTGACCTGCTCTCTCATTAGACTGGAGGAGAGAAGAAGATAGGCCACTTCCAACAGTCTGCCTCTAAGCGATCCAAAGAGCCAAAGCAGGTAGTGAGTTCACAGTCACCAAAGACTCCCCGCCCCGCCTTTGACGAGATCTCAGATGTTCCGACAGCTTCTTTTAATCCCAAGGACCTACGCAAGGCAGGGACTGTGGGAAGTAAAGAGCAAATAGACAAAACGCCATGTGGTGGACAGCAGGGGCCCAAGGACATTCTCTGCCTCCCCCAATACCTTGCCAAGCTACGAGCAGGTTCTCGACACTCTACAAGTTCATTCCCGTTAGCATAAGGGGTTGAGCCTGCTCAAAGACAAAGTACCCAGCAAGGGATGAGGATGTGCCTTTCTCTTGGCCATGAGAACAGAGGTAGAGGTGAAAGATCTCAGCAAGGCCAGGAAGAATGCTGGAAACCAGAGCCCGGGGTGCCTGGGAGGAGGGAGAGGTGAGGCCACAGCGCCAGGGACAAGGCCCCCATTCCAGGCTTGGCTCCACTGCTGCTCTGTGAACGTGGGTTCACTCAGAATCCCCTTTTGCAAAGTGAAACCAAAAATAAACTTAATGTGCTCCTTGCAAAGTGGAGGGTGGCCTTCTGGTCACCTTGTCAGGGAAATGTTCTGGGATAGAGTCGCAAGACATTACTCTGTCCAGGTACTGCTGTCAGCCTTTTACGCGTGTTAATGCATGCGATCCTTCCAAGAGGCCAGAGGTGGGAACCATGCCCACCCCCATTTGGCAGATGAAGATCTTGGGGCAACCAGCCCAGTATCCCACAGCCGGGTGGTGAGTAGCAGGGCCAGGCATGAACCGAGGCAGTCTGGATCCAGAGCCCACACCTTGATCATCACACTCTGTGTGCAGGGCCTGCGAGCACAGGGCACAATCCGGGCTGCCTGCTCCTGATGATCTAATCCAGTGTACAAGGGGTACAGCGTGTCCCCAGTCACAAAACAGGGGCAGCCTCCCGTCCTTACTTCACTGAGACCAGAGTAACTGTCTAGATCCATTTTAAGACTGCATCCGGAAAGTGGTTCTCCACTTCAGTATTGGGCAAGCACCTGTTGTTAAAAAGATAGTCTTGCTATATTTGTTTTCTGGCACCAAGACTTCATTTTAATCCTCTTCAAGACAAAGCTAGTTTTCCTTCTGACATTCTACAGGCCTGGCACCGCGGGGAGGGATGAGGCGCCCAGAGCCTTTGTTACCTTTAATTAGGTGTGCTCTCATTGATTGATTGATTGATTTTCTTCCCTGAGTTGCAAGAGAGGACAGCGCCCCTGCTCCCCAGGTGCGCAGGGCCTGCCACCAAAATTATAACAAGCACTAAGAAGGCCCAGCACGCTATTCCAGGTCTGCCAGACCTCCACCAGCTCCCTGTCAAACCTCAAATTGATTCTGAAATTGCTTTGAGGACGTAAAGTGGCGAACAATTTGAAACCCGTGTAATTATCTGAGTAGCTGTTGCTGGGTGACCTGGCCAAGCTGCCCGGGACCAACTGAAGAGGCCAGAGCTACAGTGTTCCACGACGAAACGGTTAACGTGGCTGGGCACCTGTGACTCAGGCAGAACTGACCTACCCTGAACGTGCCCAGCTCCAAGGCCTGGAGTGTGGCAGCTCAGTGGACGAATTAAAAGGCAAACCCTGGAAATTCCGCCCAGACCGCAGCTTTGAGAACAGACTATGGAATCAACTGAGGATCTGGAGGGCACCTGCCGTGTGCCCAGCCCCAGGAGAGTCGCACGGTGGGCACAGGAATAGGCGGACCCTCATGGGTGCTATGTGACCTTAGTGGAGAGAAGACCAACAGGGGGAAAATGTCAAATAAAAACGCACTGTTCTTTGCAGAACAGGACATGTCAACACCCAGATTGAGTGGTAATGCTCCAAGCTGACAGCTGCAGGGAAGCCTGCATGCCAGGCAAGGCTAAGTGCTTTCATGCCCTCCGTCACATGTGCACAGACCTCCTAAGGGTGTGGTACAGACCGAGACACTGAGGCTCAGAGAGCCAGCCGGAGTCACTGGCCCGGACTCCCCTCAGCCCCCTCGGCGGCGTGCACACGAATGACGAATCTGCGGGAAACAGTAAGAAAGCCATTATGCTGTGTAGCCTCGGCTCACCTGTTTTTGAAAAAGAAACTCTCAGAAACATTCTGGAGAGAAGAAAACCAGCTCCTGAACTCTGGGTATCACCATGGTTACAACCCCAAGGTTTTTATCCCTTAAAATTTCTGTGAACAAACATTAGTTCCAAACAGAAATTCAGACTCCAGCACGATCCTTGTGCTGGCGACACCTCTCAAGAAATGGTATTGGATTTTGGTGAGAATTTGTTTAAAGACAATCTGCACACTTTCTTGAATGGGCATGCAGAGGGGTGACCCCTGCCAGAGGCCCCCTTCCTCGACCTGTCCCGGGTATTCCCAGACTCCCAAGATCTCCTCCCCAACCCCCAACACCAGCACTTTTTGTATCTCTAGTTCACACAGTGGCTGGGAAATAATAGGTGCTCAATAAATATTTGCTCAATTAACGAATGATCCAGCACTGAGGGGCCTGGCAGTTCTCTGGCTCTAGCATGGAATCCCACATAGCTGCAAAAAGTCAGATGTGCTGGTCTTATCACACATCAAATCTCTCCTCTCCCTGAACAGAGGCTATTGAGCTCTGGCTCAGCAACCATCCCTAGGCCCCTAGAAGGAGCAGGTACCCCCTCCCTCAAATAATGCCAAGTTGTATGCGTTGCTGACTTCTTAGCTGGTGTTCACTGCACACGAAAACAGAAAAGCAAAGGTTCTTTGCAGCCCAGCATTAAAAACCAACAAGAATTCGCCCCAGAGGAAAAGTAGGTGGGGTACCTTGGACAGATATGCACGTTCACCGGAATTCCTTTGAGGCACACAGTATAAAAATGTAAGCCAGCGTTCCACGGAGCAGGCCTGGCAAGAGATGATTTGCCAACTATCTGCCACCTTCTGACCACCTTCCCTCCACCCTCCTAAGGAATCTCATGCCTGGCACAAGAAACAAACGAGGGGCTTTACTGTCCCTGTAATTGCTCCAAATCCCATTAATTACATGGTAAGCCTCCAACAATAGGCCCGCTGCCTGCCTTAACACAAGCTCGACTTGGGGCAGATTTGGGGCCTCCCAGGCCTCAGTTTCCACCCTGCTGAATGAGGGGTTGATGAATGCTAAGCACCCTTCAGGCTCTGCTTTCTACACCTCTGAGCCTGAAGAACCAGTGGCCTCCTCATAGGCCCAAAGGCACAAGACAACTAATTACTGCTCACACTGTCACCATAAAATGTCAAAACATGATCTACAAAGATGGTGGGCTGGAATCGCAGAGCTTTCTTTCCTAGCTGAAAAGGACTTGCCCTGGCCAGGCGCTGGTGAGGCCCAGTGACCAGACTCGGGCCAGATCCCTTCCAAGGGGAACGGCTTATTATCATGGATTTATCGCCATGCAAGCCTTCTAAGCAACTTACAATGCCATCGGAAATGGGGTAACACCTTGAAATTCTGTTACCTTCCTCTGTAAGAACAGGTATCCCTTCCTTTATGTGAACGGCTGTCCTAGAAGCCATGTAGAGACTACTACATTTTTGGTACTTTTTTTTTTATCCTCCAATTCATCTTTTTTAAAAGGAATTATCTTCACCACCCCATGCAAAGCTATCCCTTTTCTCCACTGGAGCTTCTGCATACTGGTTTTGGATAAAGCAGAAAGTACCCATAAGGTATCAACAATGTAACCATGTCACCATGAGAGGCCACACACACACACACACACACACATACATACACACACACGTACATATACACAGTTACCATGTACAAAAAAGGCACTCTGGTTGAGCAGATTCTGACCAGCTCACCTCCCTCCCCACTCCCTGCTCCCAGGACCCCCACCCCCAAGAGAAGGCAGGGAGGCCTGGAGTCAAGCCCGCTTCTTAGACCTACCCCTCCCCAGCTGTTGTTCCTCAAGAGGGGTTCCACCGGCCTTTAGGGCAGCATGAGTCTCTGTGGTGGCTATGCTCAGCCCTCAGCCGTCAAATGCCAACTTCCTCCTCCATGCCACTGGCCATTCTGACAACCAATACCCTGCCCTTTCCCCATCCCCCTACCCACCCCCTCCAGCCCCGCCACATGTTTCCAAACACCTGCTGCGTGCCCAGCCTGCCCAGAGCCCTCCTGCCTTGGTTTCTTGATGGCCATTCCAATTGTCCTGCCAGGCTGGAGGCTGCCCTGACCCCTGGCCATTAGGCTGGGCCCTCTTGGCCAGAGTTCCCAAACTGCTACCTCTGGCAAGGGATGGAACGTTTTTCTTAACTACTGAACCATCCTAGACCAATCCTTTTGTGAAATAAAATAAAACTGAATTAATAGAAAAATAATCATGTGCTTGGCTGTTACGGCAAATGTCAAACTTCAGTACAGGTTTCTAAATGCTTTTTCTTCATTTCTCCCTCTCCTTCCGGTCTGTACTCTCTTGCTCTCTCTCACTATCTCTGTCACTATCTCCATCTCTCTCTCTCTCAAATGGATAAATACAATCTTTTTAAAAAAAGAGATTTATCCTCCCTGAGCAGGGAGCCAGATGTGGAACTTGATCCCCGGGACTCCAGGATCATGACCTGAGCCGAAGGCAGACGCTTAACCGACTGAGCCACCCAGGTGCCCCAATAAATAAAATCTTTAAAAGAACAAATAAACAAGCCCTCTGATGCATGCTCAAGTCTGAGAACCAATACTTTAAGCAGCCCCCTTCCCTCAAAGTCAGCTAGCCTGGGACCCCAAGTAAGGTCTACCTGAGGATTCTAGAACTTTCCAGGCCAGGTCTCTGGTCATGTATCTTACCCCACCTGCCATGACATTAGAAGAGCCCTCTGAGGCCTAGAGGCCTGTAGAGATGAGCAAAAAAGGGTGAAATTTAAGATCATCGGAGCCCCTCCCTGCCAGGAAAATACTCTTTAATTAGCGCCAGACTCCTGGAGATAACCAAGGGAGGCTTGCTGAGACCACTAGTCTCCATTAGCATTTTCCCAAGGGCTACATCCAGGTTATGAAATAGGAGGGCTGTGTGTGATTTGCATCTAATTTGCATATGCCTACTTGGACTGCACTCTCCTCTCCAGCAATTTTCAACAGAATTACGATCTTTTCTTAGAAAACCACTGCTGCCCTAAGGGTTGTCACTTACCATTTTTCCTGCTTTCTCTTCCTCCTCACTCCCCACCCCCTGACAAATCCACAACCCGAAGCAAAAGTGTTAAAAAGGCAGAGAAGTACAGAAGTGGGGACTGTAGCTGCTTCTCATAAAACATGGCAGAAAGCAGTCGTTCCTGGGGGGGTTGTGTGACCTGAGCATCTCCTTCATGAAGGAACTATCAGACTTGGGCATTTCACGGTCCTGTCAAACAAACATTTTTAAGGGGCTGAGGGCCAAATTTTCACGTTGCCATCATCTTCTATCTCCAGAGTCGTTGTATAAGAGAGTGCATCTTATTACCAAAGATATTAAAAGAACGTCAACACACAAAATAAAGGGCAATCCCTTCAAAGGCGATAAATTTCACCTTATGAAAAACTCACTCTGTTAACGTTTCTTTTTCTCACTTCTTCCGAGACCAAGATCCAAATCCTGGCTTCATCTGGGTAACTTCCATCTGGGCAACTTCCGACTTCAGGGTCCCGCCTCTGAGATGGGACAGTGGGAGTGATCTTGCAGGGACCTGGGAAGAGCTGCAAATGTGAAGTGCCTGGCAGAGAGCAGATACTCAGAACCCCGTGGCTCCTTCCCATTATCACTGTTCTTTTTAAATCACAGTTGAAGCTGCCGTTACTGTTACTTTGTCGTTGTTTCTCGGCCCTCCTTCTGAGCAAGTGAAAACCATTCCTCCCACTTCCTGTTTCCCAGACGACTCATGAAGGCCTGGATTTTAAAACCAGAAACGTAAGAAGTGGATTCAAGTTGAAAAAAAAGAGCTATGTCCAAGACTGGTAAAGAAGTCTACTGTTGGAACACATAGCCTTTCTTTCTTTCCTAGTGCTTACAAAACTGAGTGTGAGAAAGACTTTTTTCTATTTTTTTTTTTTTTCCTCCAAAGGATGGCGAGCAGCCTTAGGTCAGAATGCCCAGGAAAGGCGCTGTCCCCAAGCCCACAGGCCGGGGTCGGCAAAGGGCTTTCCTGAGTTTTTCTTCAGGACACGTTTTTCGGCACATCTGCCTCAAAGTGAGTGGGTTTCTACTCCCCTGCTCTCCCCACAGCCCAGGTCTCCAGGCTCTGGTGAGTCAGAGGTGGGGGCACATCCCACCTCGCAACACAGGCTGGTAACTACAGTGTTCTTTTGCAGGGTGACCTAGTAAACGCTCCTGTCCTCTGCATTATTGGTCTTCCTAGGAGACACATCAGCAGGCTCCCCGGCTGCCTGGTTCCAGATGTCAACACGAAGTCACTGCCCCTCCATGTGATGAATTAGTGCCCCTCTTTTCAGCCTCTTTGGGCAGTAAATTATGTCATGTACAGGCTTTAACAACTATTCCAAAATTCATTCCAACAACACTAGGAACGTGGGGATTTCTGGCACCTGTAGGTCAATACCCTGTGGCGCCTCTGACCGCCCTCGATCCCCCCCTGCCCCTCCAGTGAAAAATCCAGGATGAAGCATCTCTTTTGTGTGTTCCCAAAGCACCGTGGGCTTCCTCAGTGTAGCATACCTCAAGATAGTGTGGGTGCCTACTCTTCCTCACCCCATGGCCTTCCCAAGATGGGAGCTGTGACCATGTGACCTGTCTTGCTCACCACTGGATCTCCCAGGGCCCAGCACACAGCAGGTACATGGTAAACATCTATTGAGTGAATAAATCAAAAAATGAACGAATGAAATTTAGCCATTTTTTTGCCTGAAAGACACACAGGGACGATTACAGCAGTTCTCAACTGTGAGCAGGTTTGTCTGCCAGGGGACATTTGCCAATTTCTGGAGACATTTTGGGTTGTCACCAGCTCAGGAGTCGGGAGGGTGCTACTGGCATCTACAGGATGGAAGCCAGGGATGCTGCTAAACATGCTACAATGCTTAGGGAAACCCCTGCACCACAGATGAGAAAATTGAGGTTCAGAGAGGTCAAGTAAGTTGTCCAAGAACACACAGCTATTCAATAGCTGGGATGAGATCCAAACTAAAATATATCTGACACCTAATCTATGGTCTTACCTTGTGCCTGACAGGGAGAACTAGAGAGCAGTAGGGATCCCAAGGCCTGCATGGCTGATGGTGGTTATGTCATTAAATTTTGTCTTTATTCTGAGTTTTCCTCATTGATGAGATAAAGACAAGTAGAAAAAGTAGCTACCTTGGACCAAATGTTTCTTCCCAACATGACTGTTTGGATTCCCGATTTTCCCCCAGTGAGTCACTCTCTCATGTTAGGGTGCGAATCCGTACTTGTGCTGATGCTCTCCCACCTGCTAGAACATCCTTGGCTCCCATCTGCTTGTCCAGTTCCTATCCATCTCTCAAGGACAGCATGAGGGCCTCCTCCTCCTCCTCCTCCTGCCAGGTCTGACCCCCTCAGGAGGAAGCCACCACCTGACTTCCAACAGAGGGCACCAAAGGAGCTCTCAGGCAAGTGCCCAGCTCACACACCTGGGTTTCAGCCACATCCTGGAGTCCCCAGGCCTCTCCTGCCACTTCCTTGCCTGGCCCTCGGCCTCCCTGTTTCCAGCCTGTGGGATCTCCTTGAGGCTGTCCACGTAGCAGACACACTAGTTCGTCCCACCCCACCCAGCACTGGCCTTGCCCCAGGAGGCTTGCCCAGTGCCCCTCCTGACCTCGCCTGGTCGCCCCCCCACCACCACCGCAATTAGCCATGTCACCCACTGTGTCACGACTCCATCCTACTCCTCCAGCAAGCATCCAAGTGATGACTTCTATACCATGGTTGAACACCCACATGGCTCTTTATATATACAGGGCCATGTGTGCCAGCCTGGCTTCTGGAGGCAGGGTGTCTGGGTTCAGATCCCGGCTCTGTTGCTTTCTAGCTCTGAAATCTTGGGCAAGCTACTTAAATTCTGTGCCTCATATGAAGAGCAAAGGAATATCAGCACCTACCTCGAAGCCATGTTGGGAGGATTAAATAAATAAAGAGCTTAGCCAAGCACCTGGCACATAGGAAGTGCTCCACGGGAATCAGCTCTGGTCATGTCCCGTGCCCCGTCCCTGGGAGCTCATCTGCACCTAGGCTTCAGGGACAGTATCTCAGCAATCATTGGTCCAGTCGACGATAGCGTTGGGTCAGACGCTGGGGCAGTGGTGGGCAGACAAGCTCTTCCATGATGCCATGGGGCAGGGGTGCCTCGGTAAGTGGCCTTCTTCAACACAGATGCTGATATTCCATGTAGTTTCTTTGCTCGATTCCTCCTGTCATCTCATCTGACATTCTCATGGCTATCCAAGAAGCTCTTGCACACATGGTTCATCTGATCCTCCTTTTGTAACAGTTAGTATTACACCCATTCCTTTTTGTTTTTTAAAGATTTTATTTATTTATTTGACAAAGAGAGAGCACACAAGCAGGGGGAGCGGCAGGCAGACAGGAGGGAGAAGCGGGCTCCCTGCGGAGCCCGATACGGGGCTCAACCCCAGGACCCTGGGATCATGACCCGAGCCAAAGGCAGACGCTTAATTGACTGAGCCACCCAGACACCCCAACCCCCATCCCTTTATAAGTGTGGGCCTCAGGCTCAGAGAGGTTAAGTGGCTTGGCAAGGGTCACACAGCACTCAATCTGTGAATTCAAAGCTAGGCTTTCGGCTTCCCAGGCCATTCGTGGCTCGCATGCCCCACTCCAGGGGACACCATTCACAAACCCCCCTAGAGTTGTGGAATGGATCCACCCTGTTCCTAGCAAGGCCCAAAGGCCTCAAGCCAGGGAGAGAAGAGAGACTACCATGAAAGAGCCTAAGGGAGTGGTTCTCAAGCCTGCTTGAGAATTAGAATCACCTGGGGAGAGGATGTGGAAAAATCGGAGCCCATGTGCACCATTGGTGGGATTGTAAATTAGTGCAACCATTATGAAGACCAGTATGGAGACTCCTCAAATTTTTAATTACAAAAAATTAAAAATAGAACTACCATATGATTCAGCAATCTCATTTCTATGTACCCAAAAGAATTGAAAGCAAGGTCTCAAAGAGATACTTGCACGCCCATGTTCATCGCAGTATTATTCACAATAGCCAAGAAATGGAAGCCACCCAAATGTCCATCAGCAGATGAATGGATAAGCAAAATGTGGTGCATACATAAAACGAAGTATTATTCAGCTTTAAGAAGGCAAGAAATCCTATCACATGCTACAACCTGGATGAGCCTTGAGGAGATTATGCTAAGTGAAATAAGCCAGTCATAAAAAACAAACACCGCACAATTATATAGGAGGTATCTAAAGTAGTCAGATGCATAGAAACAGAAAGTAAAATGGTAGCTCCCAGGGGCTGAAGGGAAGAGAGAATGGGGAGTTGTTTCATGGGTATAGAGTTTCAGATCCGCAAGATGAAAAAGTTCTGGAGAGTTGTTTCATAATAATGGGCATACACTTAACACTATTAACTGTACACTTAGAAATGGTTAAGATGGTAAATTTGGTTATGTCTTTTTACCACAATAAAAAAAAAATTTGTTTTTAATTACATGAAAGTCCCTTGTTTGGGCCCCACCCCAGACAAATTAACTCAGAATTGTGGAGTGAGCCTCAGGCAGCGAATGTTTTCAAACCTCCTCCCCCCACCCCCACTCTAGCCCACTTCCCAGGGAATGAGGTCAGCCTATAACCACGGCTCTATCTCCTTGCTACTCAAAGTCTGGTCCTTGGACCAGCAGCACTGGCCTGGAACTGATTAGAAATGTCTCAGCCCCGCCCCAGACCTACTGCACAATAACCTGCATCTCATTACGGTCTCCGGGGCATTGGTAAGTGGAACAGGTCCCACAGAGGACAGAAGTCACAGAAGACAGAAGGCATCCCTCTTGGGCCCAGTCCCATGTGGGGCCATCTCTCTGTGGGTGAAGTTGCCAGATTTGGCAAGCAAAAATACAAGATGCCCAGTTAGATTTGCATTTCAGATAAATGACAAATGATTTTTTAGTATAAGTATGTCCTATGCAATATTTGGGATATGTACACTAACCTTTTTGTCATTGCTTATCTGAAATTCCAATTTAACTGGGCATCCTCTGTTATGGCTGCCAACCCTACCTATAGAGCCCCGTGAAGGGGGAGAGAGGAGACAAGTGTGTGGGGTCTCTGCAAATAATGGCCAAGAGCTGCTGTAACTAGTTCAGGGGATGACGGGTAGCCCTGGGTCCCCATCAGGAGCAAGACCTAGCCCTTCCAGAAAGCCCCTTTAGGAAGGTGTCTCCAGCTGAGATTTCTTGGAGATCAGAGGAGGAAGAACCCACAGTTGTCCCCTCCCCATCAGGCCAGCCCACCCCTCCAGAGGTCGCTGCCAACAGGGAGAAGGGTTCAAAGCTGCAGGCCACCCCAAGTACTAGCCCTGACCCTGGCTTTCATGTTTAACATTCTCCTGGGACTTCACAAGCATGCAGGCAGGCATTTTTCGCAGCCAGCAGGAAAGTCCTGAGCAGGGCTGTTAATGGGTATGGCTTCCCTCCGCTGCCCCTCCACATCTGCACAGCCACTTGGGATGAAAGGAGCCCTCTATGGAGGGCATGGTGACCGTGGGCCTGGCAGCCCTCTTTTCAGGCTGTCAGAGCCTACCGTGTCATCTGTCTGGGGAATGCCTTCCAGAGTGCCAATTAAAGTTGGGACAAATGTGTGTGATTGCAGAAGCCAGTTGAGTTGAGACACTGGGAACACAGCGACTTCCGCATAAAGCAAGTACCTGCAGAGCTGACCTTGAGAAAAGCACCAGCCACTTGTCAACAGTTGGAGATCTGCTGGGGGTAAATTGGCACACCAATACTGAATTAGGTTCACAGGACTCTGGGACTTTTGAAAATTCAAAACCCTAACTAACAGGACACAGGAAAATGACCGAAATTCTTCTGTAATCTGGTGGGGAAGGCAAACCGGGGATATCACGTGCTTGGATTCACAATAACATGAAGGTAATCCCCACAAGGGCTCTTGATGTCCAAGGTCATCCCATTTTGCTCCTCCTCCCCATCTTCCCCACCTCCGCCCTGAGTGCGAAGAGCAGTGGCCTGGTACTCAGGATCCCCCCACTTTGCCATTTACTAGCCTTATGACCCGTAAGAAGTCACCTGGGGCTTTGGGACTCAGTTTCCTCATTTTGGGCAAAGTGGGAAGTAAGGAGGCAGACCGGAGCCTGTGTTCAGCCCTGCACTCTCAGTAGGAATGGCAGCTCCTAATGGGCATGGGTGAATCAGCCTCTCCAGGGACGCTGCAGAGTTGGACCCCCATCCAACCCCCACTCCATCCGACTGTCCTGACCTGCCCCTGCCTCTCCAGGCTGGGTGAACTCAAGGCCAGCTCTGACAGGGGGGCTCAGTTAGCTTCATGGCCCTCCCCTGCAACAGTGTAACACAAAATGGAAAGAGGTCTATAGACACCCCTTGGAGACAGGCCCTGTGGATCAGGATAGACTTGCATGACGACTTCAGCACCTGAAAGCCCCCAGCCCAGCCCTGCTCACAGAGGATCAGCAGCCCTCCTGCCCCGACCCCTCTCGCCCCTGGAGATTCACATCATCAACTGTCCAGGCCTAGAGACCTGGCAGCCAGGCCCCCCAGGCTTCCCACCCAGACCCTATCACTCGGAGGGCACCTGGAGCCTGCACTGGGCCTCAAAATTGAGAACCCTTACTCATTTTTTCCCCTTCCTTACAGATGTAGAAGAATTGGAATCGTTAAAAGAATGTTCTAAAAATCATCATGGAAAATAAACAAAGGAAGTTTTTAAAAAAGATTGGGGTGGGGAAACTTTTAAAAGAATGGCCCATCCATGTCTGGGTTTAGGAAGAAGAGGCGACTGAATTCAGGACATGGGTTTCTGAGGAATATCTTCCCGGTGTCCATCCCTGCAACCCATCAGCCTGGGGAGAAAGCCATGGATTATAACTCCGGGGAGGTGGGTATGGTATGGTGAGAAGTCCACAGACCTGGTTCTCCTGTGTGACGTTGAGCAAGTTGCCAGGCCTCTCTGGGCCCATTTCTCCCTCTGTAAAAGGGGGTATGTGTATCCACCACACATGGTCGCTCTGAGAATTGTGTGAAATAATAAATGTGAACATGCCTAACACATAGGAGACACTCCACAAATGTTGTCCTTCCACTAGGTTTGGCTAAAACACTACCACAGCTAGACATCATGACCAAGGTTAAGGCCTTCAGGGAAGCAGCTGCCATCATCATCCTCTTTGACCCGAGGCTCTGGCACAAGAAGGTGCCTACCAATCTGACCCAGGCCTCCAGGTCAGCTTCCCCCAGACCTCAGATTCCAGAAACAAAATGTCTCCCCAAATGTTGGGTGTCCCCTAGGACCCCAAACGAAGCCCCTGCTCCGAGGATGCCAGGTCCAGAGCCTGTTTGCCAGGGACAGGTGCCCTGACCTGACTGTGCAGATGCCTTGTAGGCGGCAGCCATGTGCAGGCTTTGCACACAACGTTCTCCATAATTCTCAAAGCAGCCCCCAGTGTGAGCACCTGTCACCATCACTATCCTATAGAAGTCAGTACTCAGTCCTACAGCTTTGGGCAGGGTGGGGTGCAGTACTCAAACAGCAGAGTGTCTGACTCATTGGACCCCAGCCCTGGCTAAAGAGAAGAATCATCTGGGAGGCTTTAAAACAGACCTATCCCTGGGGCCCTTCCCCTGACCTTCTGATTCCTGGTCTGGGTGGGCCAGGGCGTCAGTATTTTAGAAGCTCCTGGGGCTATTCCAGGGTGCGGCCTCGGTGGAGAGTGCTCCCCCTGAGCTCAAGCAGTTCCTTCCCCCTTCTGGAGGATTCCCTGCCTCCCCACCCCACCCCATCTCACCTAAGTGCATACACCCTACCAATAGGCCCCCTGGCTTTCCACAGTGCCACACACCTGCACTCAGCTTGAAGGCTTCTAGGCCCACAGGTGGTCAGGGGAAACTGAGGCTGGGGTGAACTTATTAGCAGTGGAGGCCCCACTGTTTGTCTTTTGCTCTCTGCCGCCCCCTATTGATAGCAAAAAGCAGAACAGGGGGTAGCGTTCACCTAGCCTCCTTTCCTCCTCTCACCAGACAGATCTGAAACCTCCTGCTTCACACATCCACCTCTACTCCCATCCCCCTAGGTGACGTTTCTGGGCTCCTCCATCCTGCTTGGTTATCAGGTGTCTGGCTGCCTGGGAAGATCCCTCTGTCTTCCCTCCGTAGCTCAGTGAGTCAAGTCCCAAGGAGCCCTTGCAGACCAGCTCTACTCCAGGCATGGCAAATGCTGACATGGTAGCCAGGCCATTCGTCACACCAGAAGGGTAAAAATCCATGGCCCTGTCCTCCCTGTGGTCAAACCCAACTCACACAAGCCCAACACTGGGCTCAGGACTGAAGCCGCCACCATGTTCATTTATTTGCCTCACCTTGGCCCTGCCGGATGTGACCCCGGGGCAGCGACAGTTGTGCTTGGGGCAGCATCTACAGTGTGCTGGATCCTGTGCCCAGCCCTCCAGCTCTCCATCACTTCCTTTAGTTTCTAATGTAGAAAGAGTCTCACCCTTGAGAGGGTGCTCCTAATACCATTAGGGGGCAGCTGATGGCTAGGGGCTCCTGGAAGGGTCAGCTCTTGCCCACTCTGGTCACTGCATGCCCAGCTTTGCTGAGTGAGGCCCCTGCAGTCTCCCGGGGCTCTGGTGTGGAGGGAGACAAACTGCCCTGAACAGGTCTCTTCCTCTCCCAGGCCAAGGGCACTGTCTAGCCTGCTCCCCTCCCAGGATCCAAGCCCAAGGGCACAGCCTGTCAGTCTAGGTCCTGAGCCACCAGCCTCTGGAAGCACAAAGTCCAGAAGGCTTTTTCTTTTCATAGAGAAGAGATGGATAGAAATAGACAGGGACAGACAGACAGCTCTTGGCAAGCATCAGAAGCTAAGGTCTATTTTTCCTAAAACAAATTTTCCATCAGTTAACAAGTATTTGTGAGCAACTCCAGAATGCCAGTGTGTATATGTGTGTGTGTGTGTGTGTGCGCACGCCTGTGTCAAACTTTGATCTGTAACTGAGAGGCATGCAGTGGGGTTCCTAAAGTGCTGGCTGTGGTGGTGAGTGTGTGTGCAAGCCAGCAAGCTCACCCATGTGTTCAGAGAGGGGGTATGGTGCAGGGACAGGAAAGGCCTCTGGAGCTACCCTACATGGTTCAAATCCTGCCTCTGTCCCTGGAGCCATTCTGGTATGACCTTAGGCCAGTGCTTACCTCTTGTCTCAGTCTTGTTAAGTGGGGCTAATAAAACAACAGAGTGCCTTGCACAAAGGAAGTACTTAGTAAATGTTAGCTATTATTACGAACTTGGCTCTATGGGAGGACCGAAAGTTAAATATTCGTCCACCGATCTTTTTTGTCATCAAAAGGAATGGGCCACAGTGCATGCAACAATGTAGGTGGACCTTATATAATATTAAGTGCAAAGGACTTCAAAGATTATATACAGTATAACAGGCTTTGTATAAGGCTAAAAATAACTACAATAAGATATACTTTTTAGGAATACATATGGATGCTATGAAGCTAGATAAAAGGAAAAACAGGAGAATGATAAAGTTAAAATTAAGGAAGACGACTATCTCAGTGAGGAGACACGGGAGTGGTGTGAGGCAGGATCACACGCTTGGATGTAGGTTTTGGTAAATCCTTGCTTTGTTTTGGATGATGAGCTCTTGGGTACTTATTCCATTAATAAAAGTAACTAAATAACTACATAATTAAATAAAAGCAGAGCATGCATGGGCCAAGAGAGAGAGAACGTCATGAGACAGAGACTGTGATTAAGCCAATTGTAAGCACCAATGCTACAAAAGGGGAGAAACAGGAACAAATATATTGAGTACCCATTGCAGGCTAAATATTGCCCCAGGCTCTGGGTTTATGCCTGCGAACGCAATAGAAAAACATCCCCACCTTCTTGGAGCTCACATTCAAGTGTAGGGAGATAGACAGTACACACAATACCCAGTGTCAGTCTATGAGTGGCATGGGCAGAGATGAAGATCCGGGAGACAGGAAGCAGGTGGTCTGGAAAGATGTGATGGAGAAAGTGACATTCAAGCCAAGTCCCAAGGAAGAGGAAGGAAAAGGCTTGTCCATTTCTGAGCTTCTAGGGGACTGAGCTTCTAGGCAAAGGGAAGAATCTGGGCAAAGGCGCTGAGGCAAGAGGACCTGAGAACTGGCTAGCGAGGCCAGAGTGGAGTGACCCTCAGGAAGGAGGGCAGATGGGTCGGGAGGGAAAGTGGGGGCCTTACAGGCCACTCTGGGGCCTTTGGCTTTTACTCTGAGCAACATGGAGAACTGTTCCTGAGCAAAAGAGGAAAACATCTGATTTATTTTAAAGAATCTCTCTAGCTGTTGCCTTGAGGAGGGCCTATGGGGGGCGGGGGAGGCTGGGATGCTAATCAGGAAGCTATTGTAGAAACCCAGGTGGGAGATGAGGCTGCCAGAATCTGAGAGAACAGAAGGGGAGGCGAGAAGTGGTCAAATCCTGGACAGAGTTACGACCCGGCTACTGCTCTCCTCCGAGGCTCCCAGGCTGGCAGCAAAGACCAGATGCAGGTCCAAAGAACCTCAAAGCATCATCTACCATAAACTCTACAGCAGTTTACTCAGAGATGTGGCTTCTCCTGCTTCACCCGAAGAGCACCTTGTCAGGTGTAGGGAGTGTGCTGACTGCCTCGGCCGCTGGCTCTGGGAAGGAGGTCCTCACGCTCTTTCCCAAACCCTCTTGCAGCCAACCTGACCAGAAACCCTGGTCATCTGTGTGGTCACACAGGCGATGTGCCTTCCCCAGCTGGGGTCTGTCAGGTCCATGAGCCCCTCCTCATGACTGGGCTCTCCCCTGTACCCCAGTCAGGGTTCCCCCGGTGCCCTCAGTATAGCCTTCAAAGTGGCTACACTAACAGAGCCCAGGGAAATTTTAAATCAGTGGTTCTCTGCCTTGGCTGCCCACTGAAATCACCTAGAAAATTTGCTGGTGCCTGAGTCCCACCCTGAGACTGCTGTAATAGGTCGGGGGTACAACTTGGGCATTGGGCTTTTCTCAAAGTTTCTAGATGATGCTACTACTGTGCAGTCAGGGCTGAGAGCCATCGTTCCTTCCAGGGGCCTGGTCTAGCTTCCCTGCCCCCATTCCTTACAGGTGCTTCATGCCTGCCAACTTCCCTTCCACCCTGACTGGTACCTCATCCCCTGTGAGGCACCCTCCCCAGGCCTGATCAACCCTGACATGAGCTGGGAGCGCCCGTCTAACCCACACAGCGGGCTAGGACCCAGGGCTCTGCCACAGACCTGGAGAGCGAAGCGGACACTCAGGACCACCTGCTTCCAGGGGCCCCGGGGCTGCATCTAAGGCCAGAGAAGCCCTGCGGCTCAGATACACTTAATCAAGGCTGTGCTGGGCTGGCTCCCCTCCCTGGCTCCTCCCCATCCTTCCTCCTTTAGGACTAGAACTTAGAATGCATTTTTATTAGACTTTTCCTAGGTGAAAATGGTGCTGGCCTGGGGGTGGAGAAGCTGGATGGAGTGTGATTTACACTTTCCCTGAGTCCTCACACCTCCCAAGAGGAGCTGCTCACAGCCACGGGCAGATGGGTAGCATTGCATGGGCTGCTCCCTGATCCATCCTAGCCAGGAGCCACATCTCTGCAGAAGCACCCCAAAGTCTCAAATGAGCCAAAGGCCCTTTGGAAAAGGAACAGGGGAAGGTGGGTTCTGCGGTGCGTTAGGTTCTGGCAAAGATGCTACTCAGAAGAACTACTCACACTCCCCGAAGCCCACATACATCTGATGCGGCTGCCCCTGCTCCATTTTCTCTCGGCTACAAACAGCTGTTTGACTCTTGTCTGCTCTACGTTCTATCTCAGGCTTCGAGCCCTGCTCAGCCTCCAACACGAAAGGCCATTTTCCCCGGATACAGACTTACGAGGCACCCCTTGGCCTTTTTAGAGAGGGTGCCCTTCGTCGGGTCAGTTTCTGATGGACTTAGTTTGCCCAGGACCCTCCTATAAATGCCATAGCAGGATTTCTCAACATTGGCGCTACTGACATCCTGGGCTTCTTTGGGGGGGTGGGGTTCCTGTTCATTGTAGGAGGTGAAGCAGCATCCCTGGCCTCTCCCCACTAAATGTCAGTAGCACCCCCGCCCCACATCTACGACAATTAAAAATGTCTACAGACATCACCAAATGACCTCTGGAGGGCGGGGGGTAGGGGGCGGGCAATAGGCAAAATCATCCCAGTTGAGAACCACTATGTTACAGCAGTAAGACCAGAACCTCTGGAGGGCAAAGACGGTGCTAGCGACTTCTGCTAGGCAGCTCAGTCCAGTGACCAGTATGGGAAACCAGGCTGTGCATTAGGAACTGTGTGATCTTGCTCAGGAAGCCTAACCTCTCTGGGCTTCAGTGTCATGTTCTGTAATATAAGAAAGGCCAAAATGCACTCAGGGCTGGCCCTCTGCTGAGCACCTCACATGGGTTTTCTCACTTAACACAACATTTTCCCCCATTTAATCCTCACGATGTTTTTCTGGAAACGTACTGTCCCTATCTTACAGATGAGGAAATTGAGACTCAGAGAGGTTAGGCAACTTGCTCAAGAACACACAGCAAGAAGGCAGGCAGTTTGACTCCAGAGGCTGCAGTCTTTGCCACAGTTCTGTTCTCCCTCCCTCCCAGAGGGGCTTGGGCCTGAGACAACCTCTGAAATCCTTTGTAGTTCCACAACTGTGTCATCCTTCTGATGCTGTTGCTGCAAAAGGCATGTTCGCCGGGTGTCCTGTATTCTTTATGTCCCCCTGCCCTGCTCTCCAGGACACAGCCTGCTCATGCTTTCCCCCATTTGCCATGCTCCTACTATGTTCTGTGTGCTGTGCTAGCATCCAGCTGTCAACAGGATATGGAATTTACCCTCTGGTGAGGAGGCAGATATCAAATAGCACGTTAGACTTTTATCTACAGCTGTGATCAGGGCCAACAGGGGACCGGACCCAGCCCAGAAGGCCAGGGGAGGGACCACCTAGCTGCTCTCTGATGGGTGTGCAGGAGTTCAACCCATGAGGTTGAGGGAAGCCAGCTCCCGGAGAGAGCAGTGTGCATACTGCCCCAGGAGGAAAAGAACACAGCTTGTTCTAGAAACTAAAGGAAAGAGGGTGCAAGAGGAGGCTGAGGAGGTGGGCAGACCTTCTGGGTCCTGGCAAGAATTTCTACCTTTACTGTAGAAGCACCAAGAGGCCAGCAGAGGTGACTTTTTCAGATGAGCATATTTACCAGAGCAATTACTGTGTGCTCTAGAAAGATCGGGGTCAGGGAGGCCATATGGGCCACGGAGCTGGTGCCGCGGAGGCGCTCTGGGCCGCACGACGACAGGGGGAGCAGAGAGGAGGGCCAGACTCCAGGGACATTTAACACGCAGACCCTAGGGGAGCAGGTGGGGTGAAGCAGGAGGCCCGGTGGACGGAGCCAGCAGCGGTGCTGTTTACAGGACGAGGGTGCGCCGGGTGCGGACCCGCTGTTTCTGAGGGGTTCTGTGCACAACGACATTGGTGAATGATGGATCCATCCACCAGCTGATTGACTGATAAGTGTGCCCAGACCTCCTTCCTCAGGTGAGGTCCCCGCTGACTTCGGGCACACCGGGGACAGGAAGAGACGGACCACAAAGAAGGCACGCAGGCCAGCAGCAAAGCCCTGGGGAGGGAGCCCACGTAACAAACATGTACGTTATTATTACTATTACCTTATCAGATCTGACAAGATCATAGTCAAAGGGGGGGGCCCGCTGCCGCCCGTAATACAATATAAATGGGCTCTCAGGTGGCAGTTGGCTGTAGCATTGATTCTTATTCACTCAGAAGCTAAATCATAGTGCTTATGTGAAACGTGTGAAATATCCCTTTTTCATGCACTAGCAATGAAAGGGCTCCACAAATCTGTAGCCAAATGAATGTACTTATGAGTAATGGGAATCTGCACATGGGCATTATTGTATTAGCACGTACAAACCAGCTTCATTGACACTTTTTTGATTTCAGGTTAAAGAAAGCATTCCGGCCACCCAGGGAGGTGAAGAAACACCAGCACGTGGGCCCGCATTGAGAAAGTGACACTTCATTGCGAGTCAGGGCCTGAGGAGTTTAAAACTGCCCTTAACACCATTCGGTTGCTCCTACAACCACAGAAGGTCGGGATGGGAGAGGAGGTCAGGCCACTCCGCTCACCTGTGGGACAGTGGAGGGGCAACACTTCTGCAGCCTCGCTCGGCGGCAAATCTGGGACTGAACCCACGCCCTCCCAACCAGCCCCAGCCATGATGCTTCCACCACTGGCTCAGGATTCCCGCTAACCATTCCAGAGATTTCAAATGTCTAGGGCCCAGGATTGAGTCTCTGCTGAAACCACCAGAGGAAATGAAAGTAGAGACCATTTCTAAAGTCCCAGGTTGGTAGGCAAAGGACACTGCATCTGGTCAGACATTTTGGTGACTATGGGACGCTAGGGAGCCGGGGGACGGAGTCACTTGGACAACAAGGCATGGGAATCGGGGAGCAAAGTCTTGTTCACTTATCTGCTCATAGATAATGCATAGTCTGCCTACTTCTAGAAAAAGATTTGGGGTGGTTCGTTATTTACAATATACACACGTGCAACAAAATAGTTCAGCCTGACATCGGATTGCAGAACTGTTTTTAATAGCAAAAAACTGGAAGTGATCCTAGTGTCCCTCCATAGGGGGCTTGTTTAAAAAAATTCTATCCATGCATCCAGTAACTACTATACAGCTATTAAAAAATAAATAAGCAAATAAATAACTGAGGAAGTGCTCTGTGTACTAATATGGAGACATTTCAAGGACACATGTAAGGAAAGAAGAAAAGCAAGGTACAGAATATACCGAAGGGTATATTTTTTTATGGTAAGGTGGAAAACGAAAAATACATATTCCAGCTTCTCCATTTTAGCATAAAGTAACACTGGAAGTAGAAACCAGAAAGTTATGTAAACGGTTGCCTGCAGGGGGTAAAGGAGGTAGAGGGAGAACTCTGGATATATACCTTTGTATGTCGTTTTGACTTTTGAACCCTATAAATGCTTTACCGATTCAAAAATTCTAATTCAGTCAAACACAAGAGGAAAGAGGAAATGGGAAAAAATTCTAGGCACAAGAACCAACAACGTCTCCCTTCTGCCTTCTCCGAAAAATGGATCCTAATACTGCCTTGCCTGGGGTCCTACAGAAGTGGCGGGTATGTCAACAGCCTCCAGCCTCGTGGAGGCTGGGAACAGAGGACAGACAGGCAGCCTGCTGGGGCTGGCCACAGTGGCCTGGCCTCCCTGTCTCAGCACTGGAGGGAGAGGGCGAAGGCGGGGGCCGGCACCAGGCCAGCACCGTTCAAGGCTGCCCACCTCTGGAGCGCTATGCCACATCCGCTCCCCGACTCAGCCCTGACTCACAGTTGTCCCAGCTGCTGACATTCCGTGGTCCCGGAGCAACCAAGCTGCACTAAGAACTATGTTTACACAATTAGGCTCCTGCCTGTCGGTAGCTCCAGCCCACCCCACCCCAGGCCCTCCTCACTGTGTTCCCAGCTTGACCCTCCCGCCCCCCAGTTCTGGGGAAGAGCGCCCTCACTCAGGATGGCGGCTTTGGCCCTGGAAACATGCTCTCCCCTCACAGGCTCCTCTCTGACCCGCTCCCAGAATAGGAGGGGCAGCCAACCATCCAATCAATTACAACTCACTGCCACCACCCAGATGTCCATTAGTGAAATTAATTCTAGTCTATTAATAGATGATATCCATACTACAGAAAACCATATTATAAAAAACAAGAGTGATGCATTTGAGTAGTTTTCTTAAAGATATATTAAGTAAAAACACAAGCTGCAGAACATAATATATAGCTTGATCTCATGTTGGGGCCATCTGGATCTATTTTCCAGACCCACGGTGACAATACAGATATAGTGAGGCCGTGCTAGTCTCTGGGTGAGGAGGGAGTATTACAACCCCCTCTGCTTTCTCAGTGAAACACTTGTAATTTTTTTCTTATATGAAGCAGTTATTATTTTTGTAATCTGAACACAGATCTCTCTCATTCATTCATTATACACTTCATTGGGCTGGTTTGCTAAGCCAGAGGCTCAGAGCAAGAACTCCCCTCCCAGGGGGCACCTGGGTGGCTCAGTTGGTTAAGTGTCTGCCTTCGGCTCAGGTTGTGATCCCAGGGTCCTGGGATCGAGCCCCACATCGGGCTCTCTGCTCAGCAGAGAGCCTGCTTCTCCCTCTCCCTCTGCCTCTTCCCTCTGTTCGTGCTTTCTCTCTCTCAAATAAATAAATCTTAAAAAAAAAAAAAGAACTCCCCTCCCAACCCTGCACTTCCTGGCAGATGAGAAACTGAGGCCCAGAGAGGTCAATATTTTCTCACTTAGTGTCAGTGAGTGAGTTAACAGCAAAGCGGCGCTCAGAGCTCCTATCTCCCGACTAATCCCTGTGCTCTTTCCACTACACGATGTGGCCTTAAAATAAAATAAGTGTATACTTGTGGAGGGTTCTTTATGTGGCTGATAGGGGAAAAACAGGGGAAATATTGCCCCCCCTCTCCTCCAAAAAAGACTTAGCACTCTAGGACTCATTACCTGGCTGCCAAGTCAATACCACCACCATTGAGTGATGGAAGATTCCAGACAAGTGTTCATTCAAAGATGAACCATTAACTGTAAATCAAAACCTAGAGTGAGTGCTAAGTTATAAAGCGAATTAGAATAAGTGGGTAAATGGATGGCTGACCTCGGCCCCAACAGCCAGGGCTGGGAGAAGGTACACCCTCTGACTCAGAAAGGCAACAGGGGATCAGGGTCAGGGAAGGCTTCTTTAAGGAGTGTGTCTCTAATAGAAAAATAGTCCCCCTGCCCTCCCAGAAGCAGGTGAAATAGCAGGAGGCACATTAATCAATTAACAAGTGCTATTAAATCTTTTGTTCCACTGGGCTCCGAAGTCCCGGCCGACCATCTAAGGATGGTGGCAGATTCCATTTGGCCACCACTTTACAACTTAGGAAGGCTTTAACTCATCGGCCTGCGGGGTCCTCTTGATGTCCTATAGCCTACAGTTTTTCCGCCTTCATTTTTGTGTCTGAGGAAGCAGTTATAGGACTAGCTCGGGGTCACACGGGGCAGTTTCAGCAGCCGAGCTGGATGCCACATCTGCCGGGCCTGGCCCCACGTGCTTCTCCCACACCCCACGAGCGCAGGGCGGCAGGCCAGAAAAGGGGACCAACGGCCTCTGGGAAAGTAAGGCAGCCAAAAAGCACAATACAAACCAGTGCAGAGGCAGGTGCTACCTCTCTCCCTCCCAGACCACCCGCATCACGCTGTGGACACATTTTGCGCCTCGGGGAATTCTTCTGAGTATGGTCTGCATGTGCGCGTTCGTACGTGTGAATACCTGATGTGAACAGACACACGTATGTGGTTTTTTAAATGTTTGATGAACTCTTGCTACTCCTTCAAATGGTGTTACATTCATTGCCCGTTAAACTCACTCTTCACTGTTAAGTGATGTCAGTAGGGCAGGCAATCTCATTATTTCCATTTCGTAGATAAGGAAACTGAGGCTCGGGGTAGCTTTTTGGATGTCTTACTACTTCACAGTGGCAGAAGGGGTAGAGATAAAGACTGAAAGTTGGTGAGGGTCCACAGTGGCCAAGGGCTCTCTCTGGATCATTTCCTTTCCTCCCCACCCAACCATCCTGGAGGGAGGCGTGGTGACCCTATCCTATGCCGAAGGACACCGAGGCTCAGAAGGACCCAGTCACTGCCCGAGTGGTGGAGCCAGGACTCAACAGCAGGGCTCTCTGACCCCAAAGCTGAGGTGTGCAGTCACTGTGAAGACCACAGTGGGGGGCAACGTCGTGCCAGGCACTGTGTAAGCCCCTCCGCCCAATAGCAGTACGAACAATAGCTTCCCGAGCCTTACAGCGTGCCAGGAGTGGGCTAAGCTCTGCCCACGCAGACTCTTGAGGACGAGGCACACGTCCACATTTCTGAATCCTGGCGTGGCACGGAGCTGGCCCCCTTGTTGACTCGAAGCGCCCACCCCAGCCCTGTTTTTCCCTGGGTCCTTTTCTTTCATCTCTGCTGTGCCGATTAAAGGACAGTGTGGGCTCTCTGTGAACAAGTGCTCTTGAATGCTATTCACATCCCCAAAGAACTGCATGCACACCCCGCGAGGGGCATCACAGCCCCCCGGCCAGCCCTCTGCACCCAAGAAACCAGGCCAGCTCCCAAGGGTGCCTCCAATCCTTCCACTTCTACTCACACCACTGCTTCCCACCTTTCCCACAATCCCCACTCAGGTTGTCTTCTCTCACTGCCTGAAGGAATGATTTGACAGTGATAAACATTCCACATGAAGGCTTGGGTGTCTCTGAGTCATAATTTATTGCTTTGTTTCTGTGGCTTATACTTTTTTTTTGTTTTTTTTAACTTAAAAGGGAGGGCAGGAGTGATGAGTGTGGACGGGATGAGTAATCCCAGCTCCTCTGGGCTCCGGTGGCAGACGGAAACTAGAGGTGGAGACAGAGCGGAGGAGAGGATGGGAGTGGCTGGGAGGGCCGAGCAGCGGGGAGCACTGACCCCTGTTCCGGATGGGGAGGACTTGGGCCCCCGAGTCAGATAGTACTGTAATCCAAACAAGGTTTATGTGCTCAGCTGCAGAATGTGGGCGGGCGGAGGCAGGAGACAGAGAAGTACTCCAACTAAGTGATCCATAACCAACAAAGGGATGGCCTGAGCAAATCGCCCGCAGCTTCAAGGCCCAGGTCAAGTGCTACCTCCTCCAGGTGGCCTTCCGCAGACTACCCCAACCAAGAGCGCTCCCCTCTTCCTCTGAATTGGAGACTTCCATTTGTCCCGAGGGCTAGATGGCTTTGCTAGTCCCCATCACTATTTATTCTCACTGCCTCCCCAGGTCCATCATGAGCCCCCAAAGGGCAGAGAGCTTGTTTTTACCACCTTTTATCTTTTGAGCATGTGACACGCCCCAATAGTCCATTCTTGAGGTGGTGTGTGCCTCACGCTGTATACAGAGCCATGAGCCTCCAAGCAAACACTCAGGGACCGAGTTTCAGAAACGGCACCAAATAAAAATCACACAATTTAACCTTTGGTCTTGGGCTCTATACTGTGTACAAAGCCCTTTCACAGTCTTGTAAAGTACGCGGTAGGTGATATTAAGCTCCTTTTACAGATAGGAAAACTGGGGTGCAGACAGTGTGATGATTAATCAATGACTAGTTAGTGAATAGAAACAGCTCTGGAACCAGGGTTCTGACCTTAGTCTGATTTTCCCTGAAGGGGCTGGAGGTTTCTATCTCCTTTGAAGCACCTGACAAATAATTCTGGGGACCACTGCCCACCCTCACCCAAGATGCACAGCACGTATCAGCCAAACCAAGGCTCCAAAGAAATCTGTTTGCCTTAGTTCAATACGGCCTTTTCCAAACTTGACCTCACCTAGCATTCTTCTGCATGAGACACCTACAGTATCCTGCACTGGGGAAATTTTCTACTGACCCACTGTGACTTTCCTAAAGCAGAACTCACACTCCCAGGAGAAGCTGGGTATTATGGATGAAGGAAGGCTTAAGCTGGATGAATAAAGCTCTAATGGTGAATTTCAGGGCTCAGCCAGCTAGTAAGGACATTTCTTCTTCTTCCTCTTCCTCTCCCCCCCGCTCCTCCTTCTTTTCCTTTTCCTCCTTCTCCTTCTCCTTCTCCTTCTCCTTCTCCTTCTTCTTTTCATTGTTAAAATTCTCAAACACGCACAAATAGAAGAGCATAATAAATCCCGAGGTGTCCATCACCAGCTTCAACAATATGCAACAATCTGCTATTTTTGCTTCGTCTTTTTTATCTGGAATATCTTAGAGAAAATCCCAGATATCATGTCATCTGTAAATACTTCAGTATGTAACACTGCCACAGTATTACACACCTTAAAAAATTCATAACAATTCCTGGATATCTAATGCCCATTGTGGACCTAGTGTCCCTGATTCTCTCAGATTGGTCCGTCTACAGCAGGTAGGCCCAAAATCAGAACTCAAATCGGACCCACAGAGTGCATTTGCTTGGTGTGTCTCTTAAGACCCTACTAATTGGGGCACCTGGGTGGCTCAGTCAGTTGACCATCTGACTCTTGATTTTGGGTCAGGTCGTGATCCCGGGGGTCATGGGATCAAGCCCCACGTTTGGCTCTGTGCTCAGCGGGGAGTCTGCTTTTCTCTCTCTCTCTCTCTCCTTCGGCCCTGCTTATGGGCTCTCTCTCTCTAAAATAAATCAATAAATCCTTAAAAAAAAGACTCTCCTAATCAGGAATAATTTCCCCTATACCTCCCCTTACCTCCACCTTGACATCCTATTAGCGAAATGAGGGCATTTGTCCTGAGGTTTTGGTGTGGCTTTGGGGATGGCCTCCCTGCAGTGGCGTTTTGCATATTCCTCTAGTTCTTGTATAAAATGGTAGTTAGATTTATAGGCTTGAGCAGATCTGGTTCAGCTTTACAGCAAGCAAATATCATGGGTGAGGCTGTGTCTTTCCTATTACATCTGGTTGTCCAACTTTTAGCAAAGCGAATATGGATCCATGGGTTTGGATACCTTTTTGAGCAACTAGATCTTCCCAGTGCCTCCAAAGTTATATATCACATCCTGAATTTTGCTTCTAGATGCATCTCTAACCCACTGGGACTTGCCCATTTTCTAAGGTTTCATGGGAGACTCTTTCTGACTATCAAGTTCCAAAATTCTATCAGCATATCCTTTCTTATGAGCCTGTCTCTGTATGACTTTTAACTTTCCTTTTTTTTTTTTTTTTTTAAGAAAAGATATTTTTAAATGACCAGCCAAGCCGGGGACCCCATGCCCCCTTCAGGCCAGGCCCTACCAGCAACTCTGTGAGCTCAGCTGGAATCCCAGGATCTCAACAGCCTGTGGATTCCTCCACCCATCTCCTAGAAGATGAGTCAGAATCTCAAGGAGAACAAGAACACATAGTTGAATATGATAAATATGCATCCAAAATTTTTAAAAACCAAATTACACAAATCAAGCTTATTCTGAGAGGTTCATTTTGCCAGGGGTCTCTAGTGCTCCAATCAGCATAATTAAATACCAAGATCTCTCTAGAATTGATTGTGGTTTTCACATTTTTTATCATCCAAGGACCATTTCAGTGGGATGATTTTAAGCTAATAAGAACCCCCAAATTAGAAACTAATTAAGGAGATGGAAAATACAAATGTATTTGTTTTTAGTCAGGCACTATTTTTATCAGAGGAATCATGAAAAATTAAAATTGTTAAATACCCATACGAAGGTTGTCAGTCAAGGGCAATGTGGCCTTCTTCCTCTCCCTGCTGCAAAACTGTAAAGGGATCTATCAAAAACTACTCCCTGTGGGCCCCCAGGAAGCAACAGAGAGGCTAATTTTAAAGAACAGAATTACACACTGTTCGAGGTGGGGAGGGCAAGGGTGCTGCCGTAAGACTTTCAAATCTTTGGAGATTAAGCCTCATAGGACCTCTTCCTTTTGAAATGCATGTGCGCCTGGCATCACTGCAATTCACTTTCTCATGCCCATTGAATGGATGAGGACGTGAAGGCCCAGGGAAGTTGAGCAACCTGCACGGGGTCACACAGCCAACTTAGAAAGAGCCATGACTACATCTCTGTCTAAATGCGCTTGATTTCGTGAAACATCCTTCCCACTGTCCTCCAAATGTGCCATGGATTACCTCTTAAAATAGATGTTAAGTCACAATGACACCAGTTTGGAGGATCCTTCCTGATTCGTGACAGCTTTGAGAACTCAGTTCCCCGGAGAGGCAGCAGGAAGCAGGAACCAGCTCCTTCAGGGGACAGGACTTCTGTCCAGAGAGGCAGCGACATGGGGACCCACAGGCCACTGCAGTGAGCATGAGAGCACCGCTGACCCCACCACACACAACCAAGTGTTGACCCAATCTTGAAAACCGCACCTCGGTCCCCAGGCCTGGAGTCTCCATTCGTTCTGTAGACTTTGCATTGATTATCCAGTGCAGTTGACACCCACTTACTCTTTGTGTCACTGACCTGCACCTCCTGCTCCTTCCACAGCAGGCCAGGAGGTGATGGGATCTGCCTGCAGACACTCTCTTAAAACCTCCATCCCTAGGGCAGAATTCTCGCCAAACCTCAGTTCACTGCTGCTGTTGGAGGCCTGTGGCTGGAGCAGATGTCCTTCACGAAATAATAAAAACCACACTCCCTATCCCCAGAAAGAGCATCCGTGCTCTGTGGCCATGGGTCCCCTTACCCTCAGAGGGAGTCACCCGTAAGTCTCTGGCTGGGGAAAGGTAGCGGGTAATAAGGTAGAGATAGATGGGTCTTCGTTTCTAAGGCTGCAGCTGGGAGAATGGAAACAGAAGGGTTGTAGGACATGCAGTTTTTGGAGCAGGATCCCTGGGGTGGGTCCCAAGACACTTGGGATGGCTTAGGTAAGGGGTCCTGGAATGACCGGCAACCCTCACTCCACTGGAACAGAGCACCTTGGCCGTGTCCAAACTCTAGAGATGAAGGCCTAAGGACCCCAAGATGCCCTATGGCAGAGCTGACTTGGGGGCACAAGCTACCTGCAGGGCCTGCCTCCTCCAGATGACAACATGGAGGTCAGACCCTGCTGCCGTGTGCTGAGGTCCAGGCCTCGCCTCCTTCCCCATTTTTCCTGACCTGCAAAGCCCCATCATTCCTATACAATGGACAGAACTACAGAAATGCCTGCTAGGAAACTTCCGCCAAACTTAGGGGAACTCAAATTGGTTTTCATTTGATTTAGGAAAATAACAAGGATTCCTTCTTGACAGCGAATGTCACAGAGTGATCACTCATTATTGTATGTAAGTCCTCATCGTTACCCAGCAAGATAGAGATGATCAGTGCCACTTCCCACAAAGCCTCTGAAGCTCAGAGGGCTTTAGGAACTGCCTGAGATCAGCCTCGAACCAACAGGTGCTGGAGTCCTAAGACCAGCGGGGACACCCACAGCCGGGGCTGTTTCCCGAAAACATAAATCACCATCTAGAACGAGTGATTCAAGACATCTCAGATCATTGAAGCCAATTTCCCCAGGGATGCATTATGGATGTGTCATAAGAAGGGGACATAATAGTAAGTCCTGTTGTTAAGCTCAGGATACACCTGGCCTCTGGGTGCCCCTTGGCAAGATATTCTAGATTCTAGACCTGAGCTATCCAGTCGAGTAGCCACAAGCCACTTGAGATGAGCACTTGAAATGTGGCTAGTCCAAACAGAGGGGTGCTGCCTGTGTCAAATACACTCTGGACTTGGAAGACTTTGCATGAAAGGAAGAATGTGAAATAGCTCATTAATAATTTGTATATTGATTATAGGTTGAAATACTTGGGCCTTTTGAGTTAAATGAAACACATTATTACAATTAATTTTACTTTCTTATGCTTACCTTTTTTTGTATGGCTACTAGAAAATTTGAAATCCCATGTGTGGCTTACATCTGTGGCTGGTGCTCAGACTCTCCTAGGCAGCCCTGTTGTAGGACCCAAGGCTTGCCTTGGTTTCTATACCCCGATCACCCTGCCCTGCTGCAAAGAACAGCGCTGGAAGCCGAGGAGGCAAGACTCTCCAAGCATTCCGAGAATGTCCTCTCTTCTCAACGCTTCTGGAAATTCCTGGACCCACCCCTCCCACCCTCTATTCTACTCGGTGCCCATAAAGAACCCCGGGCCCGGCAATTGCCAAAGCACTTGAACACTGTCACCATTTCTGAGTGTTTGGATCCACCTTGAACTACATCTTCCATGGCCAGACAAATTCTGATGACCAGGTTTTCAGAGTCCAGGCCTCAGATCCCGTTAGCAATAGCAAGCCCTGAGAATTAGGATGTGTTTCTCCCAGCCTCCTTCGCTCCCACCCCTGCCAGACTGTGAGCTCCTCCAAGGGCGGCAAAATGCAAATAAGTTCGATGTATCGATCACTTGGTATGGCGCCAGCCGCTGTGCTGTTTTTGCATGTTTTATTTTATTTAATTCTCCCAACCAGCCTGTGAGTGAGAAAGTATTGTCCCTGTCTTGAAGATAGGAGCCCGAGGCTCCCATTGTCCTGGCTCTGTCCTCACTGCCATGCTTCTTCCTGTGCCCCATCCCCCCTCCCTTGGCAATGAAGATGCCTCATACATCTTTGCATTTCTGGCACCTAGCACAGGGCCCAGCACACAACAGGTACTCAGTAATATTGGTAAAATAGGTTAAGAACCTTTTCAGAGACCTGATCCTCTTTCTTGCCTTGATCAGGAAGCATATTGCCCCTACCTTCCTGAAACCACACACATGATGGAAGTCCTCACACACCACCCTGCAGGGCTGGACCTTTTCCGCCCCTATCACCTGCCACCATGGGGTCAGCCTCCAGGGTCAGCCCTGCCTAGGTCCCCAGTCTAGTCTGAGACATACAGACCACCTTCCTCACTGAGAGGTGGGATATGTGAATAGTCCAGGGCCAGTATGCTGGCATCTGGGGTACCCAGAGACACAGCCCCAGGTACCTGTGGAACTGGCTGCCTCCCTAACTAAGCCCCTCCAAGCACAGCCAGTCCCCTGACTATCCTTGCTGGGCTCCCCAGAGCCCAACCCTCCTTCTATTTCCTCATATACACAGGCGCTAAGTCCTGGGCCTGCCTGGTGCTTATGGCTGACCCATTTCCTAGAGCCAGGCTCAGCTTTCTAAATTCCTTCTTCATCTTATTCTTTCTGCCTGATTTAGAACAAGGCCACCCAGAAGTCCTAATACTCTGCCCCTCCCCACCCCTTGGCTTGACCCTATGGATCCTGACACTGGCCTGCACTGGAATGGAATTTGCCACACCCCCTTGGGCCTCCTGCCCCAGGCCATTGGTCCTTCTCCCCCTGCCCTGGTCAGTTTCCCAAGGCCCTAAGCTATTTTTGCCTCTGGCCTAGCCTGCGGTTTTCCCCAAAGTGGAAGTTGCCAGAGTGGTACCCTCTGTGATGCACAGAGCAAAGACCAGATGACCAATGGGAACAGGCCCTCCATCGGATCAGAGCTCACCTTCGGGGTCTCCATTCCCACTGGCTCCCTTCTTTTTCTAGCCTCAAACCTCCACCTTCTAGGCCTGGGGACCTGCTTGATGCTTCCTGCTTGGCTGACTTCCCAGGGTCAACTTCTACATCCAGGGTATCTGCCAGCCCCTTCCGGTGCTCCCCAAATCCCTACTCATGATATTCCCCAGCCACCCTTGATCATCTCCTACTTGACCTAGCGCCCTTGGAGGGATGGAGGGAGCCATAAAGTCCCTTTTTCTTTATTCTACAAGAAATACCAATCCATCGCCTGATCTTGTCATTGGAGAAAGCTCAGTCAATCAAGAAGGCTTCCCAACCAGTGAGGTCTCCAGACCTATCCCCCATGTATCCCCACTTCATGGATATATGAAAGCACCCCTGTACCCCTCGCTGCCTCTGTTTCCCCACTGGCATCAACTCCCTGCTTCCCAAGGGAGCCAGTGGGGAATAATGACTTCCTGATATGTTACTTTGAGTTCTTCAAACAAGAGGTGCTACATCAATAAAGGCATCACACCTTCCCGTAAGGCATAGGAAGTGAACCCACCCGATGCTAAATCTTCCGGTGCCTGGCTCCAGGAAGTGCATGGGGCAGAAACTAATAACTATAAAGTATCCACCTATCATCTTATCGGGCCTTACGGCACTTTGTTTGCATAGTTATCTTTCCAAGGGTTGACATTTTATGTCTACTGCAGGCTGATGTATTCTCCTACCTGCCATATCATTCAGAAAGGATAGATGAGCCTCAGGTTCATTACCTGTCATTACACCGTGTACATGTCGCTGGGGGCCGAAGCATCGATTCTTCTTGAGTCTCCCTGGTGGCGTAGCCCTCCTGACTTGGCGGCTCCAAGTCCAGCGGTCTGTGGCTGATGTTCACTCCTCAGGCCCTGGCTGGGCTCCACACCATCCCTTCTTGCTTTCCTGGCTGGCCCACTCCTCTGAGCTCCCAGCTGCTTCAGAAGGGACCTGCAATAAGAACAGAGGCCTCTGTCACCTACCACGAGCAGAAACACATGTCCAAGTTTTAACTGTTCTAGAATTTTCCAGCCATCCTCTTATTGCTCTTTATGATTAGGTCCTGCAATTGCTGGTGACCATACAGATTTTTCTCAGCCAGGGTCTTCACTGCCAATGTCCCACCCACCAGCCCTGCCCCCAGGCCTCAGTGCACACACACACACACACACACACACACACACACACACCCTTCATTCCTGTTTTCTTACCTCTGTATATTTTGTTTTATCTGCCTGAAAGACCTACCCTTCATCCTACCCACTATTCAGAGTTCAGCACATAACATCAACAGAACCTTATTATCCCAGGAAAGAGGAAGGAACGGGGTGCCCTCCCTCCACTGATGAGATGCACAAAGAGCAGAACCATGTCCACCAGGGACATTCCTCAACTCTTATGGCCCAGGCCCCGGGTGTGAGGCTTCCAGCGTGCTGTGGTTTGGAGGCTCCAGGCAGGCCACCCACCTGTGGCTTATTATGAACTTTCTTTTGCAGCCCTTGGGCTCAGAGCAAGAGACAAGTGTGGAGATGCAAGCCTCACTGAGTAAGGGACACAGACTGGCTTCACTGAGTGACCACATCTCCTAGCCAAGACCATGGTCCACACTCTAAGGGGTGCCCAACATGGAGTTCTGCTCACCTCTGGAGACTGGGTCCCCACTAGCCACAGCCCTGTACCTCTGGCCAGTCACGGCCTCCACTTCCGAGGGTGCAAGGGAAGGGTTCCTGATACCCAGATGACCATGACCCTGAGCTCCACCCCAACCCTGGGCTCCTCGGAGCCTCAGTGAACCCACTGCTGAGAAGGGGCTGTGGCAGGTGGAGAGTGCCCACCAGGGCACCCAGCACTACCCTTGAGGGGTAGCGCCATGGACAGGGATGAGGGTGGCAAAGGAAGGCAGGGATGCGAGGTCCCATGAATTCTATGAGCATGATGATGACAATGTCTTACAACATATAAAATGATGAGCAAGCACCCTTCAAGCTGCTTTGACATCTGTTGGACCTCTTTGGTTTCAGAATAGCAACGAAAAGTGTATTTTAAAGATGAGGAAACAGAGCACAGAGACATTGAGAATCTTGCTAAAGGTCACACAGTAAGTTGGTGAAAGAGCCAAGACAGGAACTCCTGACTCCCAATTATCATTCTTTCCAGCAAGCTGCCAGGTCCTAGGTTAACCTCATGTCACCTCGAGGGTGGCAGTTCAATGGGAGTGGGAAGGGGAAAGGGAAGAGAGACATGCTCGGCCTGTTATGGGAGGATGGGGACAAGAGGAGAACAATCATGCCTTCAGCTTCTTCCCTGAGAGCAGGGTCTAGGAGGGGGAAGCACAGAGAGAACAGAGTGATAAATAGGAAGACAGGGATGTGCAGGCTCCTAGCTAACAGGGGCAGCTCAGGCAAAGAGGCAATTGGCTGTGATAAATAGCTCCAGCTTTGGGGTGTGGGGGCTGTGCCGACCTTGAGCTTCCTGGGGCACCTGACTCACTATAGCTCCAACCTCTGAGGCATTTCTGGGCAAGGCATCACTGGGGGTGGTGTTTGTTCATCCCTTGGAACAAACAAGGCAATTGCTATTATCATTTTCAAAAAGCATATATACATTTATATGTTCTTTTGTATATGTGATATGTTCCTAAATAATAAAAATTTTAAAAAAACCACACACACAATGTTCCACCCACATGAAGAAAGATCTGCTTCTGGATAATAGGATGCCTTGCTTGATTCCAAAGCTGCTCTGCTTCTGTTGACAGAGAGGAAGTAACGACTTAGAAATTCCTACCTGGTAATAGAAGGCAGGGCCAACCAAGCTCCCGCCAGAGCAAGCAGCACAAGCCACAGGCCTGGAAACCCAGGAGAGGGAGCAAATACACAGAGCTAGGCAGAAAAAATGACCCAAGCACCAGGGGCAGCCACAGTGCCTAGTGTAGACCCACGCGCCCCCCTCAAGTCCACCGCGGACTAGACCTCCTAACATGGGGCGGGGAGAAGAACAGCAAATCATTCCCTTGGCATTAGCTCTCTGAGTCCCCGGCAGCCCGGGGGGGTCCTTAGTCAACCTTGGAGCTCTTAAGTGAGCCCTACTACGTGCAGGGGATGCCACGGGGGAGGGGAGAGGAGAGCAAGCTGAACCCTTTAGAAACCAGTCATCGGCCTCTCCCGCTGGTTGCACGGTCACCTGGCAGCAGCAAACAGCTCAAGCTCATAAATTCTTGTTGGGGGTAGGGAGGGTGAGGAGAGGAGCCCTCGCCAGCCCTCCTGCAAGGTGGGGCTGAACCACATTCACAGCAGATGGTGCTGTCGCCCTCACTCCGGGATTCTCATTCCTAATTATCTGTGCTGTCAGCAAAACAATTAACCCTCGAAGAAAAATTGCGCCGTCCACTCCCAACCATATGAAAAGGCAATTTTTCCCAAGGACGAGGGACACTTAGGGCAGTGGCAGACAGAAAGTAGGGCAGCCTTGCATTCGGTTCCAGATCTCACTCACCCAGGGCAATTTCGCCATCCTCTGACCTCCGTGGTCTCTGAGGCATCCCGGCAGCCCCTCCAGCCTCTGAGCCTGCACTGCCTTTCCCATAAGAAGGCAGGGAGCCCAAGCCCTAAGGGGCCCCCTTCAGTCCCACAGTGCCACCATTCTACAAGCCCCGGTCTTTTCCTCCAGATGTTAAGTTCCTTTGGAGCTGAGACCGCTTTTCTGTTTGTTCCTTCATTCATTTGCTCACTTGCTTATTCATCTGTTTGTTCATTCATCCAGTTATTGCGTATTTACCATGTTGCTCCCAGGAGATACAAAGAAAATATCTATTCAGCCTTCTTGACCACTGCTTGGAGGCTTCTTCCCTGAGATGTGGGGAGGGCAGGGGAGGATGGGGCAGGGAGAGGTGGGGGCCGCCAGCCAGGAGCTTGAGCACTTGGCAGGGGCTTGGTTTCAGGCTGTAGGAGGGAAATTCTGTTGCTGCATTTGGATTCTCTCTGAAGATTCGGCTACAGGAAGGCAGCCTCCTCTCCCGAGAGCTGAATTTGAGCAAGCCACCTTGGTCCCCAGTGCAGGCCTGCAGAGGGCAGAGAGGTGTGCTGGGAGACAAGCCCCAAGCCCCCTCCAGTGCTGTGGGGCTGGTGACTGCACAGGGTCTGCGCCTCCCAGGTGCTCGGTAAGTATCTGAGGCGAGCGGAAAGAACCAGATCGCCCCTCCTTAGTGGAACTGTTTTAAAAGCAAAGGGAGTTTTTACAGGGCTGGGGCATCATGTTTGTCCCCAGGAGGCTACTCCTTAAGGCCGGGATCACTTGGTCTAGATCATCTATCCTTGCACAATGCCATGAAAGAAAAAGCAGGGTGAGCAAAAAATGGTTGAACCTCTGTGGTCAGTGCTGAGCGAGCCTTCGGGGATGAGGCTGTCAGGGCCACACTTTATAGGTTCCATCTGGAGAGGCTGATGGGCTGGCTGGTCTCAGGGAGATGGAGCAAGACCCCGCTGCAAGTGGTCCCATACCCAGCCTCACCTCCGTCCCACTCACGCTGCACCCCCCCAGCCTGGGGACCTCCCGAGACAAAAAGGAAAGCCCGGGTCAGGACATTGCTGGGCACCCCATGGGGCTACAGGGCCCCTCCTCAGACAGGGGCAGTGCTCTAGGCACTGGGAGAAGGAGTGCAGAAAACAGAGAAGGACGGACTGGGGGTGGGGTGGGGGAGGGAGCTGGTGTCCCTCCTCCACCACCATTTTGCCCAGTTCAAGCCTTGTGACATCTTCCCTCCCTCTCCCCATTGCCCGTCTGGCTACCAGCACTTGCCCTCACCCAGGGCCCAGGAGCACAGGCTCAGATGCCAGGGCCTCAGCATAAAAGGAGTGTGTTTATATTCAAAGCGGGCTGTTGCCCACTCAGAATCTGCCCACTTGAAGGCAACGCATGTGACTGCACCCCCTGCCCCGAGTCCAAGCAGGACAGATGCCAACTTCTGGCTGGAGACATTTCTAAATATGAGCCTGGCACAAAGAGTCAGGTTCCCAGGCCTCCTCTGCCCTGGGAGACCCAGCCAGGATTTTCGAGGCTGCCGGGAGGGAGAGGGCTGGGGGCAGGCAGGATCAGGAGGCAGCCAGCTGAGACAGCCATCAGCCCTGGAAATATCGCCTGCACCCCTCCCGGGCCTTTCAGCCTTGTTAAGGGAAGAGAAAGGATTGCCCTGCATCCAGAAAGTCTAATCAATTGCCCACAACCCTTGGCAATAGGGACAGGAAAGCCACTGCCTGCTCAAATGTGCACGGATTAAAAATATACAAATGGAATATTTTTCTTCCCCTCTCCTCAACCCCCTGAAGCCTGGGATGCTCGTTAAAAATAGCCTTGCTGTGGCGTGGATCCTACAAAACCCAATGGCTGGCAGGAAAATTAAGGAGCCATTGGAGACAGCACTAAGTGGTTACCCCTGGGGAGTGGACTGGGGAGGGCCAGGAGAGGGTGCTTTCAGCTGTTTCTAGACACACTGCTTGAATTTTTAACAATAAGCAGATTTTACCTTTTTTTTTTTTAATGAAAGTTTATCCATTGCACCCTCCAGCCTAAGCTTAAAGCTGAACGTGCACTGACCTAGCCTGATGCTGACTGGCCGGGCAGTGCACGGACCCTTGGCCCCCAGGGCAACAGGTACAAAGACAGCCCAGAGTCATGAAAAGAGCCCTGAGTCCAGAATCAGGGTCTCGGATCTGTAACTAGGTGGCTGTGTGACCTTAGACAAGTCATTGAGCTCTCTGGGTGTTAGCTTCCTTAACTATAAAATGAGATGGACTCAATGCTAAACCAGGTACCTTCTAGTCCTGGTGTTTCACAATTTTAGGTACTGAGGGAAAACATCTAGGAATTACCCTGTTTTTCTCCCCACTGTGAATAGGCAAGGGGACTGTGTCCCCGGGCAGAGGTGGGGGTTCTAAAACCAGGAAGCAAGTAGAAAGTTGAGAAGCTGTTCTGAGAGTAGAGACCGACTCCATACCTTGCTGATGAAGTGCAAGGTAGAAAGAGCATCACTTCCGGACCCACAGTGTCCTGGGTTCAAACCCTGAATTCAGCTGTCAGTAACTATGTGAACTCAGGTAATTGCTTACATGCAAATCAACCTCCTCATCTGTAACGTGGGGTAGGAATACCCGCATGCAGCATGGGTATGAATATTAAATGTAATAAAGTGAAATAGTACCCAGCTCATTGTAGCAGCTTAACATCCTTTTATTCTTTTCTCTCTCCTGCCGTTCACTCTACCCTGCATTGCAGGGCGGTTAAGGGCTGGGCCCTGGATCAGGCTTGTGTCCCCGCTCCACCGCCTACTAGATTGTGAACCTGGCCAAGCAACTTAATTTCTCTGTGCCTCAGCCTAGGCCCCTGTAAACTGGAGTGAGCTATGACTGGTTGCCGAGTGGCCCCAGCCAATAGCCCTGCCTCTGCTAGCCAGCTGGGCCCTCAGTTTTCCACCTTGCATCTTCCATGGGTTTGCCATTTTGGACTTCCTTCCCAGGCAAACCCCTACCCTCCAACCTCTCCAGTTCCTGGCCCACAGTGGCCTGCCACTTGGAGTGATCCTACTGATCTGGCCCTTCCTTATTCACCCCTACCTCCTCTCCACTTGGTCTCTGCTCAGCAGGTTGTGCACCTGGCCAGGAGCATGGATTCTATCCTGGAGCCACAGGGAATGTGTTTCAGATCAGTGCTTCCCAAGCTTTAATGTGCTTATGAATCACCTGGGGATCTTGTCAAAATACAGATGCAGACTCTGATTCAGGAGGTCCCAGGTGGGGTCTCAGATTCTGCATTTCTAACAAGCGCCCACGGGATGCCCATGCCGTGGGTCTGGGACCACCCTTTGATTAGCAAGGCTGTAGAGTAGAGGAAATCCGTGTGTGTGTGTGTGTGTGCATGTGTGTGTAGGGGACAGGGACAAGGCAGACCAATTATCCAAATCAAAAAAAAAAGAAAAAATTTTGACAGAGATGGCACCATGGAGACCAAGGGTGGATTCAAGAGATGCTGAAGAGGAAAAGTAGGAGAATGTTTTACCAAATTATGTGACCTGATCCAAACAATAAAAATCACACTGATGTGCATAGTGTAGGAACACAGAAAGATGCTTACTACATATTACCTGAGAAACAGGACTGCCAAATTATACACACACTGTGTCTTCAACCCTGCCAAAGGCACATTTAAAGAAGCCTGGCGGGAAGGCTACAGTGCAAGAGGCCCCACCCCCTCCACCTCCCCCATGGGATTACACGAACACCACCACGTGTGTTTTCATTTCTCCATCATCTTCTAGATGTTCTTGATGAAGTTTTACCATTGGAACTCATTCCAAACTTATCTTCTACATATTCTTATATGCCCACTTCCCCCCAACTGTCAGTTATTCTGTGTTATTGAGGTTTGATGTATTTTGAGCACAAACTGCCATTTGCTGCAAGGGCTGGAACACCGCGCATTAAATCTTCTCAGTCAAACCCAAAAATAAAGCAACCCAGATTCTGTTTTTCCTCTAAGCCAAGGGTCCAGCACTTTGGAAGGCTGGCGCTATCATTTCTCACTATAGCAACAGGGAGACCCTGGTGACCCCGAGCTTACAGTTATTAAGAGTAAAAATAGGAAGTCTGTAGATAGATGTTCAGTAAGAAGCTGCGCTGGACAGGCCGTGCTTGGAGCCCTCTCTGCCTCTCTTGCAGGGAAGAGAAAACAAAAATCAGACTCCAGGATCTGATTCCTGCAAGATTACAAGGTGTGCTTAGCATTTTCTTCTGTTTCCCAGGTCAGGGCTATAAGCTGCCTTTCAAACCAGTTCCTAACGCACCTGGAGGTGGGCTGTTCTAGAATAAGAGTCAAATGTTCCAGCTAGGGGACGCCTGTGGCTCACTTATGTACTGGGCATGCTCACTCCACTCCCAACTCCCTGCCCCCAGACAGCCCTGTGCACTCCTGGCAAAAGCAGCCCTCCATCCACCCGGACCCCCCTCCCATTCTGTGCAGCATCTCTCCGACCTGTCCTTGGGCAGATGTTTCAGGGCCCCCAATCTCCCATCTAGACCTTGGCTCTTACCTGTGGGAGGTGGGAGGAGGTCCCAGCCCTGGACTGGCCAATCCTGCCCGAGATACAGTGTCTGAACCCAGGCCTGCCCCCCAGGTCCTGAATCCACTTTGCTCTCTAGTGATTCAAGTTCAAGGCCCAGTCCCGCCAGCAACTGGCTGTGGAAATTTGGGCAAACAACTTCACATCTCTGAGCCTCAATTATGTCAGCTATACACATTTTTAAATGGGTTTATGGGATCTCGTGGTCTTTTTTGGTCCTAATGCTCTATGAGGCCAACAGATATCACCATTTATCTGGCAATACAGATGAGGTATTTCACATGCAAAGATTTTCTAGACAACCTAACATCGCCCCTTCAAGCAACAAAATTTGTGTTTCCTTTTAACCCTACTCTGAACAAATTATTTTTCTAAATATGTATGTGTTTCTCTTCCTTTTCATGGCAAAGGATGTAAAACCTAAACTTTGTTGTGGACATCTGTCCCCAGCTTTGTTTCACAAGGGACTTGCTGTGGCTGAGGTGCTGAATGTGATGTAACCTTGTCTTGATGGCCATTCAGTGTCTCCGGGAGGCTCTCCACTGTCCTGGGGGATTCTGTCCCCACTGGGAGGGGGGGGCTTCTCTTTTCTTCTCTTGGCCCCTTCCCACCGGGAGGCTCCCAGAACTCATGCTACCTGCTTGGGTATGCCTGCCTAAAGAAGCTTCTCAGCTTCTAATGTGCAACTTAGAATCCTCCTGGGCTGGGCAACCATGGGGCTCTGAGCAAGGGTTGATGGGGGTGGGTGTTTTTAAGAACAAGATGCCAGGGCTTTAGCCATTTTCAGTGATCTGAGGCATTTTTCCCTCACTTCGAGATCTATGTTCTGGATAGGAGGGGTGATGGTAGGCTGATCTCTGGTAAGTGAGATGTCTGTTTCTTGACCCCACTCCCGAACTGACACTTATTTCAGCTTCACTGAACGATCTTTCCAGACGCGGGGTGAGAGACCATCAGAGTTGCCAACATTACTACACAGGCCAGATGAGAAGGCAGGCTCAGATTTAGAATTTAACCCCAACTCTATCTGTCCCTGGTGTTACCCCTTCCAAACTGATCCTCAAGTTTCAGTGTGCCTTTGCCTTGCGTCCTCTCATAAGAGATGCTACAAGTCCCCAAATTAGGCTTTCTTTCCCCTGCTTCCCCTAGGAAGCCAGCTGGAGGCATTAGGCCAGATGCAGGCTCATCCCTAGACCAGAAACATCTGGGGGAGCCATCCATGTCCATCTGTCCTCTGCCAAGCAAGGTAGCGCAAAGCCTCGATGCCCTCTACCTTTGCCCCTCCATAGCAGGTGGGAGCCAGCTGCCCCCGGCATGGTCTTATGGTCCCCTTTGCACACCAGGCTTCCAGCAGCCTCTTCTCCCACCTGACCAGTCAACTCTGTATTTATCACCAACCCTACACATGCCCCCAGAACATGTGAACTTCTTGTTCCGTGCACAGTGGAGCCCACCACAGCACGAATCCTCTGGGGGACACCAGCAGAGAGCCTGGAGGAGATGGTCAGAAAAGAGAATTCCAGAGATTTCAAGCCTGGAGGTGGACAGTTCTGAAGGATGGCCTTGATGGGAAGGCCAGGCTGCCCACGACAGGAGGGGGAAGCTTCTGGGGATGAAACATCAAAGCCACTTTGAGACCAAGGTGGGAGATGGCTTGCAAAATGCTGAGGTCAGCAAGAACAAGGGCATGGAATGGGGGCAGAGGGGGTCTGGGAGACAGGCATGGGAGGTGACCGAGGGAAGAAGGTGGGGTGACGGATAGCCCGGGCATCAGTATGAGGGGGGATCTACCTGTCCTGCCTGACAAACAGACCTAACCCGCAATGTCACCCTGAGGCTTGTCAGAAAGGAGCCTCTGCAAACCCACATCCCTGCTGGGTCCAGCCTGGGGAGCAGCATGGCAACAAAAAAATGAGCCAAGACAGTAAAATAGAACAAGCCTTGCAAAATAATAACCACTGCCAGGAGCCAGGAGCCAGGCATTTCCCAAGGGTAGGTCAAGGCAGGCATCACAGCCACCCCACCCCTGAACTGATCCCTACTTCTGCTTTGCCAGCCCGTCTCCCCAGAGGGAGTTTATACACAGTTGGAGCCGATGTGAGCACAGGGGCCAGACCAGAAGACAAGCTCAGGTTTAGAATTCAATTCCAACACTGTACCTCCCAGTATCATCCCAGGTCTGCGACTTTTTCTGCTCCCACTTTTACAGATGAGCTAACTGAGGTTTAGAAAGGGTAAGCAATCAAGGTCACACAGCTCATAAATGGGGAGTCTCCATTCACATCCTCAGCTCTGTGCCCCCTTGGCTGCCACACTTCCCCAGACCCCCAATTCTTCAATTCCTCACTGGGGCAAGGACAGTGGCTCCGGGCTGCTTTGTTCTGGGAGACCCTGCTGTCTCCCTGCATGAACACGCTGCTTGCTCCCAGTCTCCCGCAGAGGCTGACATAGGGCTGCAGGATTAGTCCCTCGGGTAGGGCTGGTTTCCAAGAGTTACGGCGTGCACACGTGTCACCTGGCTGTGCACTCTGCCACCTCTGCTCAAACAGACCCAGTGCATTTGGCCAGGAGAGCAAGGCTGAGATGGAGCGGAGGACCCTGGAAGCTGGGGCTGGGGGAGGGGAGGAGAGCAGCAGGGGGAGGGCAGCGGGGGCTGCAGCCCTGGGTGTGGCGCTGGCTGCCAGGTGGCTGGCAGGACTTGAGAAGCACCTACTAGCAGCTTGGTGGCCCCTTCAAGTTGAAGATAGCAGCATCCTGGCAATACATGCCGGGGGGAGGGGGGAGGGCTGAAGGAGGAAGTCACTTTGCCTTCATTTCCAATATAAATGGCCAGGGACAAAGGAAATGGCAGAGAACGATGACAGGTTTCCTGTTTATAAATTAGGCTCAAAGACCAAGTTTCCATTTGTTTGTTTGTTTCTTGCATCCTTTCTAATGCCTACCTGGCACTGCCCAGGGCAAGCTATGGAGGCTACACAGACGCTTCCATTCAGTAGGTTTTTAGTGAGTCCCTATTATGTTTGGCTCTCCCGAGATGACGAGTGGACAAGAGACCCCTACCTGAGGGAGTGTGGGGTCTCACTCATGAGGGCAGGAGGGACAAGACGAGGAGTTACCCAATCCTTGAGTGATGCCCGAAGGAATGGTGCCCAAGCTAAGTGCTTTAGGAGGAACGCTCATAGTAGAACCAAAATTCTCAAGAGGTGGTGGGTTCTCCAGGCCTAGAGGTATTCAAGGCAGGCTGGCCACAAGCAGGGGCAGGAGAGCAAGTCTAGTCCACTGGGGCCCAAGAAGGTCCTAGAAATGCCATGCCCAATAGGCCGATGTGGGGGGCGGGGAGACACAGTGCACACATCGTAGAAGCCATTTTAAAGGGACGGGGAGGTACTGCAAAACTTTCCAGGAGGCCTCCGGGGCAGAGATCATCTATTCTTCATTTTGAGGCCCCTGTTAATATTTCCTTGTGTTTCTATCCCATGAGACTTTATGCCTATATACATAAATAGCAATATGTATTATTTTTACCCTTTTTTACACAAGTGGCACCGTACTGTCCTGCATCATGTTCTTATCCTAATACCTGTGAAATCATCCCAGACCAGTGTATAAAAGCGCCCTGATTCTTTTTTTACGACCGCATACTATTCCACCGTGTGGCTGCACTCTCCTGCTGACGGACATTTGTGTTGTTTCCAATCTCCTGCTCTTACAAACAGCCCCGCCATGAACAGTCTTGCAAACATGCCCTTTCCTGTATGTGCCTGAATCTGCAGGATAGAAGTGGAACTCTTGGGTCAAAGGATGTGTACACTGAAATTCCACAGCTACTGTTGAATTGCCCTCCATAGAGCTGAATGTAGAATTCATGTATATACTCCCTCCTCCAACCCTGCATAGGACTGAGCTCTTGTTGGCAGGGACGCCAAGGCTTACGTTACCTCTGTGTCCCCACGGTGCTCATCCCAGGGATAGACTCAGGAAGGCTTTGGGGGTCACCATTGCTCACAATCACCTGGCCTCTTGGTCATGGCTGGCCAGAGAGGATGAAGCCAGCAGCCAGCAAAGAGAGGGCCCAAGTTCAGCAGATTTAAAAGAGCAGTGGCTTTGTGCATCTTGAAGAGCCAAACCGCCCCTCCAGCATGGACACCCCGCTGGGCTGAGAGACAACAGGTTGCCCCAGTGGGGAAAGCATATTAACCCCGTCGAAAGGAGGGACTCTCAGCATGTGCTCCAAGAGGAGATTACGAGTGTATTTGGGTTTCCAAAGTCCCAGCTGCACCCATGTTAAGAAAGAACTGTTTTCTTGCTGTTAATCCATTCTTGGTAGAGATGTTGCTTCAAATTGAATGAGCCTTTTATGTGCTGAAGTCAAATGCGATCTAGAAGATAAATTAAATCACTTATTCCCAAAAACAGGAAACCTCTGATCGGAGTGATAAAGATTTCACAGCAGCAGTTGCTGGACCAGGAGGGCCCCAAAAGTACCCATTCCCCCCACCAGCCTGGCCTTGGCCCCACCAAGAGAGCAAGCTCAGGCTCCAGCATAGGACCCAGAATCCTACCCAGTGGGAGGTTTCTCTCTGGCAGAGCACAGAGGAGGCTGGAGTGGAGAGAGCCGGTGAGCCTGAGGGGCCCCCCTGGCCAGGGGGCAAGAACTCGAGGTGCTGTGCAAGAACCCCTCACCACTATCCAACCTCTACTAGGCCTTCTAGGTTCAGCTCAAGGGTCCCCTCTTCCAGGATTCAGCAGGCACCCCAAAGCATGTTCCTAGAGCACTTCTGACCTGAAGTGTAACCTCGTCTGTCTACCTGGCTTAGCATCCATGGCCTGCGAGCCCTCTGAGGCAAAATCCAGCACTGTGTTTGATCCCCGCTAAAGTGCTCAACACATGCTTGATGAGGAAATGAAATGGAGCCCCAGAAACAGTCGGAATAGCTACCTGCCCTAATGATGTCACCTACCAACCTATCCAAACGTTCATGGTCCCAGTGGATGCCAGCCATTGTAGTAGGCACTGGGGCATCCAACCCCGTATTAGGCAACAGGGTTCCAACAGGGCTTCTTGAACTAAAAGGCCAGCCTGGACCCAAAGGCCCGCTGTTTGAGGCACCCTTTTTGGTGGGAGTATCACCTTGAGGAAATCCCGACCCCATGGGGAGTCACGCTGTCCCTCAGTGGTCCTCTTTAGCTCTTCGGCCAGCTAGCAATGGGGCACACGAGCGGAAAGCCTAGCTCTAAGGCCCTGCTGTACATGAAGTAAGAGACGAGGGGAGGAAAGTCTCTGAAATCCTAAAAGCAATATGGAAATAGAAACTGTTACAATGATAATCCTTTGCTTGTGCTGCGTCTTGCAGTCTGCGTAGAGCTTCCTATCTAGTACCACCTGATCCTCAAAGCAACGCTGGGACAAGTAAGGACAGTCATACCCAATTCACAGAAATGAAAACGGAGGTGCGGATAGCTCAAACCCTGAATCACCTAGATAACAAGGGGCTGAGCTGACAATTTTGTCCAGGTCTTCTAACTCCCAATAGAGCGTTCTGTTTACCCACAGCAAGATGCACCAGCTTTGCCTAAAACCACAGCCTCTAGCTGTGTAGAAAACCCTCTTCCTTCTTCAATCCTTCCCTTTCCCTGGACTTGATGATTGATGAATGAGCTTCCCTGGGCTCTTTAAAACCAGCAGCTCAGCCTCTGACCCACTCTGGGGCTGCAGGAGAGCCCCTGTCCCCCAGTTTCCTCCAATTCTTCGTATCTTTGATATTAAAACCACGCAGTGACCCTAATCTGGGCATTTCCAGGAAAAATGCACTCAGGATTTTCTGGAAGGGTGGCGGTCCTTTGTGACAACACAGATTGCTGGGCAGGGCTGGCCTCTCAGTAGAGGGCACCTACTCGTCTCCTGGCTCCAAGCATGTCTCCTTAGTGACCTCTGATACTGCAGGTCAGTGTTAGCATAGAGGAGGAGGAGAACGGTTGCATGACCTGCCCACAGCCGTCACACAGCCTGCAAGTGGTCAGGCCCGGGGCCACCCTGCATTTCCCATCACAGCATGGGGGGAGCAGCAGAGACAGAGCCACCGTGCTGGGCCTCTTATTCCACCCCCCAAAAAAGGCTTTATCTGCACTCCAAGCCACCTCCTGGGCCCCCCAATTTTTCCTTCACCCAGTTAATTGTGTGGAACAAAACACATTCAATTGGTAGCAGAAATCAGACTCCCGTTTCTCAGATACTGTCATTCTGCAAAAGCATTGTCTGAGGGGGGACTGCCCAGGAATACACCTGTGTGACTCACACCTGTGGGCAAGATGCCGTCTCTCTACCAGGCCCATTTAAATGAACAGGTGTTTTAGGTTGACATAACCAATCTCCACATGAACACAATTAATGACTTGGCTCATAACAGTTCTGTGTTGGGGCTTTACGTGCACTATAGACACTATTCTCCCTTACAGAGACCATCTGATATGGGAAAGCGACTTCAAAATGGGAAAATAAGGTAATTAATCACCTGGCAGAAGGACTCACCTGAGATCTCCTTGTCAGCTCATCATCCCCGAACACAATTACAATGGCATTCTTCTTCCCACACGGTTTGTGGTGCATTCATATCAAATGGACTTGGGAACACGGCCTGAGAGGTTCAGCTATTTCCTGCTTCCTGACTGCAAATCTAGCACCAATTCCAACCTGTTAGCCAGTTACGCAGGAAAGGAGAAGGTTGGCGTGTCGGGGTTGGTTTGGAAACATAGCAGTACACTCCCCTCCATGTTCCACAGAAGTGAAGGGAAAGGGGGTGACTGCAGACATTGGGATGAGCTCTTGTGAGCCTCCCAAGCACACGGATGCCCTCCTCTGCATGGGCATCCAGGCCCCTCTGGCCTCACATCATTCAGAACATTCTTGTTGGCCAGTCTCAAGAGGGTTTTCCCTATATCCACCGTCTCTTGCTTCCTCTCTGACCAGCAAACTGTGACAGTCCACCTCTGCCACACCTAGGCCTTCCTTGCCTGCCTCCAGGTTCATCAAGCTTTACCTGCCCTATGTCTGCTGCCCAGTGGTACCTGGAGAAGAAACTGCCATGGAAACCTCCTCTAAGGTGACCTAGCATAGCAGGCTCAGGTGAGTTTCTTTCCTTCTTGAGCATTTCTGGTTCATAGCATGAGCCTTTCGGAGAGGGTAATATTTTTGAAAAAAGGATATAATCTCTAACGGTGAAATCTCAAGAACTGTGGGGAAGAAACAGGACGGTGGGAGAGAGGTGACGGCAGAGAAATCTCTGAGACGCAGCCTTGAAATAATGCCACACAAACTGGCCACGAGCTACTACTGAAAATCTGTTTTTCAAAATGTAAAACAGTCAATTTCCAGATGTCTGCTTTGGGGAGCCAAACTGCTGTTGATTTGTTCCCAGTTCATCATGGGATAAAGTCTGAGCTCCTCACCGAAGCAGTTCAGGCCTTCCACGGGTCCCTGCTCCTGTAAAGCCTTCTCTCCTCCCTGCCCCGAGTAAGAACCCCCGCTTGGCCCCTGGCTTCTGCACTGAGCTCCAGGCCTACTCCGGGCCTCTCAGTCTGGGCCCACACTGGCCCAGCCCCGAAGGCCTCTCGTTCCCTGGAGCCACCTGCCGCACAGCTCCAGGGGATGCGCTCCCATCCGAGGTCCCGTGTGGGCAGTGCACGCGCTGCACAGTAATCCAGGTTGCCCACCCTCACAGCCTCTCTGCTTCGGGAAGCCTCCCCCACCACCGAGCACGCCTCCTCCCCAACTTCCTCCGTGCTTCTGTCTTTGGTGCACTTCGGGACTTTGACACCTGCTATTCTCTTGATCTGGGTGGGTGGGCGTAGGTCCCCAGGGAGAGTCTAAGTGTCCCAGGGGTAGTGACGGGGTCCCGAGTCTGTACAAACCACCCCCACGCCCAGGTTAATGGGCTGGGAATCTCGCATTGGCTTTCCAAGTGTGGTCCTGGGACCCATGGCAGCTCAGCACCCAGCAGCCTGTTAGGAATACAAATTCTCTGCCAGCCACCGCTGCCCTCCCACCCCTCCTGAACTCTTGAATCAGACACTCTGGAGGTGGGCCCCAGCACCCTTTGTAGAAGCCAGAGGCGATTCTGACACACAGGAAGTGGGAGAACCACCAAGGTATAGGATCCTCAGCCACCCTGCTGGGTTTGTTGAATTGATTAACAGGGATTTCCAACCAGGAGGGGAGCGGGGCCCCTTGGAGGCTGCCCATTTCATTGGTCTCTGGTGGAGACCCAACTCCATGGTTGCGCTGAAGAATCACGGCGTGAACTTGCTCAGAAAATCTTCCTGGCAGCCTGAGGCATGATCTCTTCTGTGCCAAGGCTGAACACAAAATGTGCCACCAAGCAGCCAGGCTGCTCTCCTCCAAAGGACACTCTTGTCCTGCAATCCTTGTCCTGCCCCTGCTCACTGGGCGGGTAAAATAGCAAGCAGCTAGTTTAACAGGGTCCCTCTCTCCCTACCAAGTGCTTGGCCATCTCGGAGACCCTGCTCCTAGTCCCTACTCCTTTCGCAGCCTGCCCAGGGCTAAGCCCCCAGCGTCCCATGTCTTGCAGCAGAACTGGGAGTGGGCATGGTTCCCAGCCCCCACTCCAGACTCCCAGAATCTGAATCTCTCCCAGGAGGGGCCTGGGAATCCTGGTGTTGAACAAGTCTCTCTGGTAACTCTATCACTGGCAATCTGAAAAGCAATCAGTGAGCCCACCTTCCTTATTTGTCAGATGGGGAAACTGAGGCCCAGGGCCGTGACTTGACATTCCCCGACCATTCCCAACCACAGAGAACTCTCTTCTCATCTCGGCTCCCACGACACTCACAGCCTGGATCCCACCCCAAGTCCTAGCACACATTACCCTACACCACGTTTCTCAACACCACCCGCTCAGCCCTGCCCCTCCCCCAGTGGGCTGCACAAGGGTCTGGAGGCTGAGCCGGGTTGTAGTCATGAACCCCTGCCCCCGGCTTAGTACTTAGCGCTCAGTGCTGGGCACACAGGAGCCTCAATAACCATCTGAGGCAGGAACACCCTCCCACCCCAGGCAGCCGGCACTCTTCTTTTAGCATATGCACTGAGACTAATCTAGCATATCACCAGATTGTCACCTTGAAGCACCCTAGAAGGTCTGTCCCACAAGGGTGAGGGAATGCATACATTCTGATGCGAAGCAAACAGCCACCTGCAGAACAGGTGGAGAGGGGCCCAGAGCAGTGGGGAGTAGAGGCTAGCTGGGGGCTGGGGGAGTGTCACAAGGACAAACTTCACCGTCTTGTTAATTCCGCTCAGAGCCAAGCCCCGGAGACACACAGCTGGGAAACGGGACACAGAGCTCACACTTTCTCACCTCTACCTCTCAAGAGCCCTGATGCTGACACGCAGAAAAGGTGACAATGAAACAGAGACAAAGAAGAGCCCCAAGGAGAAACAAGCCTGCTCCATCTGTGGGTCACAGGGCGCAGGGAGTCCCCGCCGGGTGCCCCGGGCAGCGCAGTAAACCCGCCTGGCCTTCCCCAGTGGCACAAAAAGGGACTGCCAAAATGAGCTTTCAGGGCCCCAGAAAGGCCTCACCGAAATTCAAACTTGGCTCCACCCAGCCCTGACCAGGCCCACGCCACCTCCCGGTGTCAGGCAGGCAGGCTAGTAAAACAACTCTGAAATCTCAGGGGCCTAAGACAACAGAAGTGTATTTCACGTTCACAGTATATGTCCAAGGCTACTCCAACCTTTTCGTTTTCCTCTTTGCCCTAAGCAAATGGCACGTCGTTTGCATTTTTGCAACACAGCACCACTCTTCCAGACAAAGAACCAATTTCTGTGCCTGCCAGGATGGGCTAGGTTATGCCACAGTAACCACAACCAGCCACTGCACTGTGCTTGCGGCAGTCACTCGGGGGTCAAGCTGATGCAGTGGCCGCCATCTTGAGTGGCGTGAAACCCAGCACGCCCCTCACTACTGGCCGGAACTCGTCTCACGGCCCCACCCCACCATGACGAGTACAGGAAGGGCAATCCCGCCAAGGGTCAGAAGACACTGCTCCTACCAGTGCACACCCACAGCCTCCCAGTGCTGGTACGTGACATTCCTCCAGCAGAGCTTCACCCCTTTCCCTCCCCTGTGAGGGCCAAAGTTCCTCCCCTTATTTGTCATTTTCACCCCAGGATGAAGGAAAGCTTTCATATCAAGGAACTATGAAGACGATCAAAACATGATTTTCAAAGAAAATGACAGGGGACATTATTACAATATAGAACGTTACAGTCTTACAATATATAACAACATTCTCATGTATAACATTACACGTTTTCAGATAGAACAGGAAGTTCAAAGTAAAGGTTTTAGTTTAATGGCAAAATGGTCACCAGATGCCCCTGTGGGAGTGAGAAGGCAGAACGCACAAAGGGAAATTTCAAGAATGAATTTAACAACCGGTGGGCCTTCCAACAGATCAAGGGTATAAAAGGAGGCCAGAGAAGGCCTGCCCTGCGAGTTTGGCCCCTTGAAAACCATCAAAAGCTGACAGCATCGTTGCTACGAGGATGCTTTGTGACTTCAACAAACCATCCTTTCCCTTGTGCCCAAAGAGAGCAAGGTGGGAAAGAACTGGAAAGGAAGCCAGGGGTGGTGTGAAACATGAACAAGAAATCATATGTGCTGAGGCGGGGTGGGGGAGGCGGGCAGGGGCAGAGAGAGACCAGAGACCAGGGACCATTGCCCTTCTGGGGTGCTTCTCAGGAGAGGAATTTACACCCAGGAAAAAGAATCCAGGAAAGTGCACAGGACACTGGAGCTTCTCCCTGGCTCAGAGCTGGAGTGTTCTGGCTCCTTCCGTAGGCCCAACCGCAGCATCCTAGGAGGTGCGTGTACCTAGAATTATTCATGAATGGAGCCTTCATGGAAGAAGCTCCTGCTGTCTGTTGAAATCAGAACATGGAGGAGTCTGGAAATTTCAAGACTCTAGCTAACTGTGCATTAGCAATAGAGCCCATGTGAGGTTAACTACTTTTCCAAGCATTGGAATACAGGAACAGTAGAAGCTAAATGGACCTTCCCTTGAGCATCCAGAAGTCACCGTGGCCTGTCAAGATGCTTCAAGCTATCCTTTGCAGATCAATTTAATTCTACAAACATTTTTTGAGCACCAACTCTGGACCCAGCTCCACCCGTTTGAGGGCGAGAGCTCGAAAGAGACAGCACAGCCATGAACCCTTCTCTCATTGAGCTCCCAGGTCCTGGGGTGGCAAAGGCAAAAGCTTTTGTGCCTCACACAGCATGAGGTGAGCTCTAAAAGCAGCATATCTGAGCTGCAGTGGCCCAGAGCAAAGCAAGGCGAGATTAACCCCGTTGGGGATTGGAGCAGAGAAACCAGGGGAGGCTTCTTGAGGGATTTGACCTTGAGCTGGGATTTATTAAATGAACCCTTCTCCAGCATGTGGTTAGGGTAGTGGTGAGCAAGGGGGGCTTGGGGGGACATTACAGAATGTGGAACATCACAGAGCCACGACGCACCATGACATGGGGAATGAATGCAAATGTAGAAGGAAGAATTGGAAAAGATCAGCCTAGAGACACAGGCAATGGTCAGGTCACATGGGGCTTTGTGTTGGACTTGACCCTGGGGAGCAGAGGGAGCCAGGGGAGGGAGGTCAGGACTCCTTAAGAGGCTAGACCTCTAGGCCAGGTGAGAGATGAGGGACCAAAGCAAGGTTGTGGCTGTGGGCACTAAGGGGAGGCTACAGGTTTGAGAAACATCTTGCAAGTGGAAGCCCAAGGGCCGGGTGGCCAGCCAAGGGTCAGGGTGAGAAGGCAAGGGAGGATGAGGAGCCTGAGGAAGGAGAGTGTCACAAAGGGTGTGGTCCAGAGGACACATGCTACAGAGACCTCGGGTAGACACAGATGCAGCAGCTGGTGGCCATGGGACACTGGGGGTCTCTGCCAGGGCAGAGGTAAAAGGGATGAGGACAAGGGAGTTACATGTTCCAGAAACCTGGTTGTAAGGTAGGGGTAGAAGGATGGAAGCTAGATGGGGGTCACAGGTGTGCTTTATTTTTCCTGTGGGAGAGAGAAATCTGTTTCTGTCCTGAGGGGAAGAAGCCGGTGGAGGGCGATGGAATTTGAAGATGGGAGCTGGGGGGGAAGGGGACTGGTCAGGGGTGCCAGGAGCGGAGGAGGTCTGGAATGCACACGGTGGGCATGAGACCAGGAATTTGGGACATCTGATCTCCTCGTGTCAGGCCAAACTCTTCAGGGATGGTGTCCAGAGAGTCACGGTTGACAGAATGCAGAGTGCATCTGTTTTCATGCAATATTTTCATGTGTTTAAAAGTCCTGGTTTCTCAAAACATTTTCATGAATGATCTCGTGTGTTCCTCGCAATGATTCTGGGAAACAGGCACTAATATCCCCATGTGACAGATGAGGAAGCGGAGTTCAGAGAGGGTAGGTGGTGCCCCCAGACTCACAGAGCTAGCCTTGGCAACCAGGCTCTGGTTCTGCTGCCCCCCCGACCCCCGCCCTGCAGTCTCAACACTCAGATCCCAGAGGAGATTCATACTAACTCACACATACAGTATTTTGCTCAACATAAGCATCTAACGTACCCCTTTAGTTTTCTGTGACCTTGCAAAATTCATCCAGTACCAGGCCTAAAACATAGCACAGCATCTAATAAACACGTTTTTAAATATTTTTCTAGGTACGTATGCTGCCCTTATAGGTCTGACAGATCTTCTCTTTACTCATGTGTGCCCTTTGCTGAGCCATGGAGAGTGGGCCTCAACCCAGGGGCACCCTGGCACCCCTTGGGAAGTCTTTAAAGTCATACCAAGCCCAAGGCTGCCCCCAGGACTGTGGGATCAGAACCCACGGGGTGGCTCAGTCAGTTAAGTGTCCAACTCTTGGTTTCGGCTCAAGTCCTGATCTCACGGGTCGTGAGATCAAGCGTCAGGCTCCAGGCTCAGTGGGAGTCTGCTTGGATATTCTCCTTCTGCCCCTTCCCCAAATCATGCTCTCTCTCATTGTCTCTCTCTCAAAAAAATAAATAAAATCTTAAAAAAAAAAAAAAAAAAGAACCTCTGGGGTGGGGCCTGGGCCCTGGAGGCATCATGGGGAGCTGCTCAGAGATGGCTCAGAAGTTCTGAGGTGGAGGGGGCGCCTGGGTGGCTCAGTCGTTAAGCATCTGCCTTCGGCTCAGGTCGTGATCCCAGGGTCCCGGGATCGAGCCCCGCATCGGGCTCCCTGCTTAGCAGGGAAGCCTGCTTCTCCCTCTCCCTCTCCCACTCCCCCTGCTTGTGTTCCCTCTCTCGCTGTGTCTCTCTCTGTCGTAAATAAATAAAATCTTTAAAAAAAAAAAAAAAAAAGAAGTTCTGAGGTGGAGGAAAAGACATCCCAGGAGGGCCCATGAGACAAGCAAGGGGGAGAAAGGGACAGGGGGAGGCTGCACAGATTCAGCGAGTCTGGAGCCTGGTTGAACACACAAGCCCATCAGCCAGGATGTCAGGGGGAGAAAACCAGGGAGAAATCGGCACCTGTCACTGAATTCCAGTACTGCTGGCTGTGAGGTATTTGCCCCTGATGGGCACACTTGCATCTCACCTTCCCAAAGCTCTGCCACAGGGAAAGGGAAGGCAGACATTTCTTCCCCATCTACAGAGGCAGTAAATGTGGCTCAAAGAGGCGAGATGCCTACCCCAAGGGTGGTCATCTTCATAGAACAAAAACAGCCCGACTGGAGGATCAGAGCCCACTGCCAGAGGGAAGCCCTGGGACGGAGGGCCGACTTTGGTCCCTACCTGTTGCCAAGGCCTTCCCACATATGGGTCTCCCTCATTTTCAAAAGGGGACTCTTCCCCAGTGAGCTCTCCTCCCTTCTGGTCACAGGGTGCTTCTGGACGGCTCTTCCCCACAATCCTGCAACACACACAGGAGCCAAGCCCTCCGGGGAAGCCTTGTCACCTGCGTCACCATGTCACCTTGCCCCTTTCCTCTAAAACAAGAACCCTGGGTACATTTCGGGCAACTCCACCCACCACACCCACATCAGCCTTCTGGCTCTAAGGAAGGTACAGAAGGCGGCTCCCCGCCTCCTGCTCTAAACAGCGCCCCTCTCCGGCCTCTCATGAGACCAAGAGCTCCAACAACCCACAAGTCGTGGACGATGACACCACTGTGACATCAGGCACAGCACCTACATGTGTGCTGGCAGGGTGGGAAGCTAGCACACGTGCACACAAAACAGGGGGATCAAGCGTCAAGTCACCTGAGGTGCATTCCAGCTCTCGGACAAGTTAATCTCTTTACCTCAATCTACTCATCAGGATAATGGGGACACTAACATGAATACTACGTTTCCGGGGAGTGTGAGATGGAATGAATTAATCCGTGTCAAGTGCTCAGAACGTGCCTCAGAGATATGTAGGCTCTGAGATGCCGCAGTTGTTATGGGTATTGCGCTTTCGTGTGTGTTCGATGCCCAGAGGAGGGAGGGGGACCGCACGGCCAAGAGCAGCTGAGGGAGAGTTTCTGTGGCAAGTTGGGATTTTAAGCATTAATACAATTGAGAAAGGACAGTACATTCGAGAAGAAGACAGAAAGTGAGGATCCCCAGAGTCGGAATTTGGACATTAATTTACTGCCAAGGAGCCAAGGAGTGTGAGGCCCACACCCCACCCCCCAGAATTCCCGCCACTGCAGCAGGATGGGCCGTGTTATTAAAGCAAACACCCCACAGGAACTGAAACCAAACAACTCCAGGCAACAGGAGTTCGGGGAACCTTTGGCTCTGTCTCCAAGGCAATTGAAAAGAGCTCAAAACAGATTAAAATATGAGATGAATTTTGAAGCCCAGGAATGAGAGAAAATGAATCCTGTGACTGGGAGCCAATATGATTATTTCATTATTTGGTTAGAAAGTTAAAATGTGCAGGAAATGTCAGATGCTTTCTCGAGATGGAGGGAGGTTGGGACGGCATGGCCATGGGGGCGCATATTCTTTTTAATATTAAAAAATAGCTTCGCCCCAACTTAGTTTTAATCAGAAAACCTTCCCTTGGTAGGGCAGCCTGTGTGAGGTCTCTTTAAGGCCCACATTCTACCCTTCAATTACCCACCCACAACACCTCTCCCGAAACAGCCCATCTGCCTTCTGAAAAGAACTCTCCCCGCCACCGATAAAACTAAATAAATCCCATGTGCTTCCAGGTGAATGGTGCCCCACCTAGCCCTCGGGGCACTCAGCCCCAAACCCAACCTGGGGGAAACCCAGCCACCAGTGGCTTCTCCCACAGCCTCTCCCCATCTTTCCTGCCCAGATCCATCCCCCCCGCCCAGGCAGTTACCACTCCTTAGGTCTGTCCATTGTCCATGCCACCCTACATCCCCATGTCCCCGTCTCTATGGCCACCATTTACTTGCTCGCTCAGTTATTTGTTGCAAGAGTCCTAGATATCCACTGGCAAGGTGTGCTGGTGTAGGGCACACAATGATGTGCAAGGAAGGCCAAGTCTCTCCCTGCAGAGAGCTGACAGTCTATGAAAGAAGACAGACATGCGGCGAGCAATGCAGACGCACAGATTGGGGAGCGAAGGGGAAGGGCCAATTCACCCTGACTGCAGGGAGGGGTCGGGCAAATACCCCAAAGGAGGCAGCATCTGGGTATGACCTTTCAGTTGGCTTTGATTATGAAGGGAAGAGTAAAGGGAATTCCAGATGCAGGCACAGAATTAAACACAGGCCCGTAGCCAGGAAATGCAACCCAAACCCAAGGGACAGCGAAGAGACAAATTTGACTGGCCTGAGGAAGCCACATCAGAGGTGAGAGAGAAAGCTCATGAGGAAGGCTGAGGTCTGATTGATGGGGGCTTCTGTATTTTAATATTTTAAAGAAGTAACACATTAAATGATTTAAATTCACAAGGTGCAAAGGGATATACAGTGAAAAGTCACCTTCCCCTCCCTGCTCCTAGCTATCCAACTCCCCATTTCAAAGGCAACCAATGTTAGCCATTTCTTATGTATCCCTACAGAGATATTTTAGGCACATTCAAATAAATATATACCTCTTTTAACTTCCATGCACATACAGTAGCATATGATATACACCTTTTACCTTTTTCTGATTAATTACAAATATGGTAAACCAGCAGTTCTCAAAATGGAGCGTGCATCAGAATTACCTGGCTGGCTTGCTAATACACAATTTCCAGGCCCCACTCTAGAGTGTGATTCAGTAAGTCAGGGGTGAGGCCTGGGAGACTACATTTCTAACAAGTTCCCAGGTGTTGCTGCTGTTGCTGGTCTAGGAACCCACACTTGGAGAACCACTGGTAGAGATCACACTACATGAGTTTATAAAGAGTGGCTTCATTCACCATCGTGGCTGTGTAGTATTCCATTGCTGGGCTGTACAGTTACATATTTAGCCAGGCCTTCCACTTAGGTTGTCTCCAATCCTTTGCTATTCCAAATAGTTCCACAGTGATTATACTTGTACATTCATCATGTCACCTATGTGGGAGTATAGTTCTGGGATAAAGTCTGGGTCAAAGAGTTTGTACTCTAGCAATTTTGACCGATAACTGCCAGACAGTTCCTGGAGGGAGTCCTGAATGCTAATATAAGAAATTCTGAATTTTAACTAATGTAGGCTTTGGAACAGAAGACTGGCAAGGTCAGAGCTGTGCTTTGGGAAAATTAATCTGACTCCATGGTGAAGTGTGGCCTAGAAAGGAGAGAGCCTAAGGAAGGACAGCCACTGGGGCAGACAGACTCCACAGATACCTGTGAGCCCTGCCTCCTGGAGGTCATATCTAAGTGTAAGTCCCTTCCTTTGAGTGTGGGTGGGACCTGTGACTGACTTCTAACCAATACAATATGGTAACGGGGGTGGTGGGCTGTCACTCCTGTCATCATGTTACATTATAGAAAACTCCATCCATCTTGATACTAGACTGGCACCAGAGGCTCTCTTTCTCAAGCTGCCATGAATTCTCTAGGCACAAGGAACTAAATGCTGCCAATAATCACCTGAGAAGGGAAATGGATCCTTCCCCAGTTGACCCTCCAGATGAGAACCCAACCCAATCAAGGCAAATGACACCTTGAATGCAGCCTGACTGGAGACCTTTAAGGCCAGGATCCAGCTAATCTGTGCTGGGATTCCTGGCCTCCAGAAATAACAATTCTGAGGACTAACAAATGTGTGTTGTTTTAAGTAACTAGGGTTGGGGTGATTTGTTTGGCAGCAAGAAAGAACTAAAACAAACATATAGAAGGGTTCTCCAAAAATAGGCTACAACATTGAAGGCCTGAAGTGTCAGAGGCAGAATAGGGGAGCAGGAATGAAGGGTGGATGTAGGAGAAATTTCAGAAAAGAGCAGGACCTGTGGGCTCATGAGAGGAACAGACAAAGGAACCTCCTACCATCAGGGGGCAAGATGGCTGGACAATTTCCCTAAAACAGACTCAGCCCACTTTCATGAGATCAAGCCAAAGAGCAGTCTGAGGTGAGGTGGAGCAGACATGCTTGCTCCTTATCCCTTTCTAAAAGTGTTCCTTCCCTTGCAGATGGCTCCAAGATTACCACAGCACAGCATCCCCAGGCCACCAGCTGCCATCTGCAATTTGCTGACAAGGCAGATAAGCACCTACACAGAGAAGACCCACAATAAATCATGGTGGCATTTCAACCCACTGGGGACAAGGTAGACTTTTCAACTAATTGTGTTGAGACAATTCAGGAATCACCTGAAAAAAATGGGAATCATGCATAACAAGGATTTAAACAAGAAATTAATAAAGAAACTGTGAAAAGAGCTAGAAGAAAAATGTAGGAGAATGTTTGTATTAATCTTGAAATAAGAAGGACTTTCCATGCATGATCCAAATCCAAATCTCATGTTTTTTAAAAGGCTACATCTGAGTTCAAAGATTTTTAATATCTAACACCAGAAAATAAAATAAATTCAAAAGACAAATGAAAAATAAGGAAAAAAATTTGCAACATATATGGCAGGCAGAGGGCTGATTTCCTTACTACATAAATAATGTGCATGTGCAAACATGTACAAGTCCAAAAGAAAGGCCAACAACCCAATAGAGAAATGCACAATAAAGAGGAAATTAAATTGTCAGTCCACAGAGCAGGAAACACAAATGCATTTCACACATCTGAAATGATGCTCGTCCTTGCTCATTAATTTGCAGGAAATGCAAATTAAAACTACAAGATCCGGTATCTATCAAGTTAGCAAAGTTTAAATATACACGGTGCCGCTGAACCAGAGGGCGTAGAGCCACTCCCATCCATGGTTGGTGGAAGTTTAAATTGGTGAGCATACCATGTATGTTAAGACCATATGCATGCGCATACACACACATGCAGACTCTCTTGAGAAGGACACAAGGGCACAGGTAGCAGTGGCTGTCTCTGGTAAAGGAGCCATGTGGCTGCCACCAGGGCACAGGAATGAAAGGAAACTGCATCCCTTTTGTACTGTTTAAAATTTTCCCAAGTACCTGTTCTACATTCTCAACAATTCTAAAAAGTAACAAAGAAAAAGAAGTAGAGAGAAATTCCACTTCGGGGAAGATGGAATAAATGTCTTTTTCCCCACACTACCCTGTAAGCACAACTGAAAACCCAGGGCATTGTACATAAAACAAACATAAGATGAATCTGAAAGGTAAAGAGAAGCAATTGGATAGGAATTTTGGGACCCAAGTAACGAGAAGATGGTGAGGTTCCCGGGTTTTCTTTTGGTCTCATATATCCCAGATTCAGAGCTGAAGAAGCTGGCAAACTGTGAATATCAATGACCACAGACAGAATAAAAAGCCAACAAAAGTCTGCTCTTTCTAGCCAAAAGACTAGGAAAGGGAGAGCCTAGAAAGACATTTCTAGACAGTAACTGCTCCAATCCAGCCAAATATTGCAGAAAAACTGAGATCCCACTCCCATCCTTGCTAGCAAAGGCCATGTGCAGAGCCTTGACTTTCACCCCCACCCAGCAGTAAAGAGGCACCCTTACCCATCTCTGCTGGAGTGGTGCCAGAGGAGGACTGATGGAAACTCAGGAATTTCACCATTGCTCAGCAGTGATGGAGGCCACCCTCAACCCCCATGGTGTCAGTGGAGGTCACATGGGGAACAGTAACTAGGCATTCCAACTGCTCCCAGCCAGTATTTGTGGAAGCTGAGTGCAATACCTGGACTTCAACCGTCACAGTAATGAGGCAGTGTCCCCAACCTCAAAAAAAAAAAAAATCTAACGTGGATGATTGAAGTAAGATCCAGAGATCTCAAAACATATTATCCTAAATGTCCACTGTTTTACCAAAAATCTCTTATACCAAGAATCAGGAATATCTCAAACTGAAGGAAAAATACAATCAATAGAGACCAACTCCAAGAAGACAGAGATGTTAGAATTATCTGACAAAGATATTAAAGCAACCATCATAAAAAATGCTTCAAAAAGCAACTACGGGGGTGCATGGGTGACTCAGTTGGTTAAGCATCCAGCTCAGGTCATGATCTCAGGGTTGTGAGATCGAGCCCTGCTCCAGGCTCCATGCTCGGTGTGCAGCCTGCTTAAGATTCTCTCTCTCCTTCTCCCCTGGCCCCTCCCTCACCCTCTCCTAAAAAAAAAAAAGGGCAACTAAAAATATGTTTGAAACCAATGAGAAAAAAAACAAAGTCTAGCAAAGAAATAGAAGGTATGAAGAAGAACTAGTGGAAATGTTAGAACTGAAAAACACAATGACTGAAATACAAAACCTGGTGGGTTGACAACAGCAAAATGGAAAGAACAGAGGAAAGAATCAGTGAACTGGAAGATAGAGCAATAAAAATTTAATAATCAATAATTAATATTCAATAAATAAAATAATAAATCAATAAAATATAATCAAAAATAAATAATCAAGGGGCGCCTGGGTGGCTCAGTTGGTTGGGCGACTGCCTTCGGCTCAGGTCATGGTCCTGGAGTTCCAGGATCGAGTCCCACATCGGGCTCCCTGCTCGGCGGGGAGTCTGCTTCTCCCTCTGACCCTCCTCCCTCTCATGCTCTCTGTCTCTCATTCTCTCTCTCTCAAATAAATGAAATCTTAAAAAAAATAAAATAAATAAATAAATAAATAAATAATCAAATACTTAATAATTCATAATAAATACATTTTAAAAACCCAGTCTGAAAAACAGAAAATAGACTGAAAAACAAACAAAGCCTCAGGGACTTGTGGTACTGTAACAAAAGAGTGAACATTCCTGTCACTGGAGTCCCAGAAGGAAAGGAGAAAGAGAAGAGGCTGAAACAGTGTTCAGTAGTCGAAAACTTCCCCAGTTTGGAAAAGATACATAAACCTACAGATTCAAGAAGCTGAGTGAATCCCAAAGGAATCCACATCAATACATATCATAGTCAAACTTGTACAATTAAAGACAAAGAAGAAATTGGGAAAGCAGCCAGAGAGAAACATCTACCTTTAGGGGGAAAAGAACAAGAATGATATCAGATTTCTCATCAGAAACCATAGAGGCCAAAAAGAAGTAGTACACTCTATTTCAAGTGTGGAAAGAACTGTCAACCCAGAATCCTAAATCCACTGGAAATATCCTTCAGGAATGAGGAGAAAACCAAATCATTCCAAGATGAAAGAAAATGAAGAGAATGTGTTGCTAACAAGCCTCTCCCCCCACCCAAGAAAAGGCTAACCCAAAAATAAGCAATAAAAGAAGAAACCTTGGAACATCAGGAATGGAGAAACATGCAAAGCAAAGGTAAATGTTCACAAAATAAACCTTATTTCCCTCTTGAATTTCTAAATTATATTTGACAGTTAAAGCAAAAATTCTGACACTGTTGTGGTTCAAATGTATGCAGAGGAAACGTTTACGACAATTACATTATAAACAGGAGCAGATAAAAAGATTTAAAGGGAAGGAAGGTTTCTACATTTCATTGGAACTGGTAAAATGATGACACAAGTAGACAGAGATAAGCTATGTACACATCATGTATGATGTAGAACATCCACTAAAAAAAAAATACAAAAAATATAAACTGAAAAATGCTATCAATAAATCAAGGTAGGATTCTAAAATTTGTTCAAGTAGCCCAGGAGAATGCAGGAAAAGGAAAACAGAAACAAAAGAGAGGGGCACCTGGGTGGCTCAGTTGGTTGGACGACTGCCTTCGGCTCAGGTCATGATCCTGGAGTCCCGGGATCGAGTCCCGCATCGGGCTCCCTGCTCGGCAGGGAGTCTGCTTCTCCGTCTGACCCTCCCCCTTCTCATGTGCTCTCTCTCATTCTCTCTCTCTCAAATAAATAAATAAATAAATCTTAAAAAAAAAAAAAAAGAAACAAAAGAGAGAAAAGGTGAAATGTAAGAATGAAATCACAAACTTAAGCCCTGACATATCAAGAACTACATTAAATATAAATAATCTAAAGTCACCAATTAAAAAATCATGACTCAGTACATGCTGTCTACAAGAAATTCACTTCAACTGTATGATATAAGCAGGTTGAAAGTTAAAGGATAAAAAACATATATCATGCAAACATTAATCAAAAGAAAGCAGGAGTGGTTATATCAATATGAGAGAAAATAGATTTTGGAGCAAAAACATGACCAGAGACAAAGAAGGATATTATATAATGATAAAGGGTCAATCCACCAGGAAGACATAGCAATCCTAAATGCTCATGAACCAAACAATAGAGACCAAAATATGTGAAGCAAAACCTGATAGAACTGAAAAAAGAAATACAGTTGACCCTTGAACAATGTAGGGGTGAGGAGTGCCAACCCCCCACACAGTCAAAATCCAAGTATAACTTTTGACTCCCTAAAAAGTAAACTACTTATAGCCTACTGTTGACCAGAAGCTTTAACAATAATATCAATAGTTGATTAACACATATTTTGTATGCTGTATGTATCATACACTATATTCTTACAGTAAGCTAGAGAAAAGAAAATGTTACTAAGAAAATCATAAGGAAGAGAAAATCCACTTATTGTACTGTGCTGTTTTTATCAAAAAAAAAAAAAAAAAAAAAAGCCTGTAAGTGGATGTGCGTACTTCAAATCCGTGTGGTTCAAGGGCCAACTGTTGATAAAGCTACAGTTATATTTGCAGATTTCAATACTCCTCTCTCAAAAATTAATAAAATAACTAGACAATCAGCAAGGATATAGAATAATTCAACAAACACAACCAACCAACAAAATCCAATCAACATTTTAGAATACTCCACCCAACAAGAGCCATATGTACATTCTTTTCAAGTGCCTGTAGAATATACACCAAAACAAACTATATCCTGGGCCACAAAACAAACCTCAATGAATTTAGAAAAATTTAAACCACAAGAGGGTGTGCCCTCTGACCTCAGTGGAATCAAACTAAAAATCAATAACGGCAAGATAACAGGCAAACCTCTATACATTTGGAAATACATCTGCCTACTTCTAAGTAATTCACGAGCCAAAGAGGAATCTAGATGTCTTTCAATAGGTGGCTGGTTAAACCAACTGCGGTATGCCCACACCATGAAATACTACTGAGCAATAAAAAGAAGAATTTTTGACACACGTATCAATGTGGATGAATCTTCAGAGAATTATGCTGGGTGGAAAAAAAAATGCAATCCCAAAGGTTACATACATACTGCATTATTCCATTTATATAACATTCTTGAAATGATAAAATTATAGAAATGAAGAACAGGTGAGTGGTTTTCAGAAGATAAGCAGGGAAGGAGGGCAGGGGAAGTTGGTGTGACTCTAAAAGGGAAACAGGAGTGATCCTGTGATGATGGAAATGTTCTGCATCTTGACTACATCAATGTCTTGCAAGTTACTGCCATCAGGGAAAACTAGGTTAAGGACACATGAGATACCTCTGTATTATCTTTTACAATTGCATGGGATCTCCAATTATCTCAAAATAAAAAGCTTAATTAAAAAAAAAAAAGTAGAGAATCCCTCCCGGAAGACGTGTTATCAAGGTAACTGTGCTGATACACATACATTTCTCTTTCTCTTTCTCTCTCACACACACAGACACACCCGCACACACACATACACACACCCCTCACCTATCGACAGCCTTCAGTTGCTGCCATACAAATTTGCACTGATTTTTAAGTCTGATGTGATTTTCTGTCTCTCTTTGGAGAGGACTCATCCAGTCTCTTGTGAGGTCAGAGAAAAAACTCTGAGGACTTTGTTTTGGCCCCCTGAGGCTTTTCCACAGCTTGGCTCAGGAGAAAGCACAGAATTTGTTAAAATCAATCAATCAATCAATCCAGAACCCACTAGGGAAAGAAAAGCAGGCAGGTGGCGTGAGGTGATCCAAGCTGCGTTTTGGGGAGCCATGAGCCCATGAAATTAAATGCAAAAGGGGGTATGTATCTGGTACATGTCGCATGTTTATCTGGAGAAACAGTCTGTGGCTTTCACCCACTTTCTCAAAGGGGCCCTTTCCTAAAATGGTGACAGAAGGAGGAGGCCCACACTTGATACCTACAACCCCCAGTTTCTGTAGCCCCAGGTGGGCACTGCTGAGCCCCAGTCCACCTTCTGGAAACTGCAGATAAGCCTCCTAGTATTCTTGCCCCTAGTTGAGAAAGTACTGTTCTGAAAATCGCTGTACCCTGAGGATATTCAGTTTCCATCCTGTGGAGCTGGAAATGTCAGCACCTGAAGATCATCTAAAAACCCACACCCAACCAACAGAGGAGGAAACTGAGGCCCAGGGATACAGGATGACTTCCCAAGATCATCTAGACAGGAGCCAAATTTAAGCCGGAACTTGGGTCTCCTCCCTGCTGCCAGCTTTGGGACATCTGTCCCTTAGGTTGGCATAAGGGCCTGACATCGGGCAGGGCCAACAGGAGGGCAACGGCTGGGCAGGAAGATGGGGGCTACTGGTGGAGGATGGCAGTGGGAAGACAGCCAGGCACTGGATTAAAATGAGCACAGATATGCAGAAATTAATGAGCAAAAGCTTCCTCCAAAAATCCCTGACGGTACTCCTGATTTGGCAGCTTTCATTACTCCTCAGAGATACAAATAGGTGGCAATGAAGGTTAGGAACACTAGAGAGATTTTATTACCTTGGAAGACAGGCCATTAAATGTCATTGTTTCCCAGGGATGTCCCCAGTCCTGCCCCCCTTCCACCTCCAAGCCCTTTCCCTCACACCCATGGCTCATTTACCAACTGCTCTCTCGCTCCGCAGATCTCAACCGAGGACTTCCAAAGGTCCAAGAACATGGAGGTCAGGAGACATGAGCCCTGCCTTGGCAGAGTTCACCCCTGCTGAGGGCCTGGGGTCTAAACACCAGTAACATCTACCTGCTCGGCTCAGGCCCACGCGGAGCCCTGCATTCCCACGTCTGACTGCGTGCTGTACCGTCCACAGGCCCTTCACTGACATCCCTCAATACTGTCTCCACCCCTCTTACTTCAGAGCCAGAAGGCTCACCCGGCTGCCGCTGGAGAGAATTAGGGAGCCAGGAGGGCCGACCCACTGGATAATCGGAAAAGCCTCCCTATCTCTGTGCGTGAAGCCCTTTCATCCATTCTGCCGTCACAATGAACATCCCAAACCACACATCAGACCACACTGTCTTCCTAACATCTGTGGCAGTGGCCCTGAGCGCTCCCAAGGGTGTGTGTGCCTCGTGAAGCCCCCCAGCTTCCTTTGCAGCTAGGCCGGGGCCACGTGCCTTGTTCCCGCCAACGGGCCGCGAGTGGGACTGCAGGGGTCACCTCCAGGTTGAGGGCGCGGAGCACTGGCTGCTTTCTCAGCTTTCCCTCCCTCCTACAGGTGTAGAATTAAACCTTTATTGGAGTTAAGCCATTAAGATGTTAGGGGTTGCTTTTTGGACAGTTAACAGGGATCGGCTAATAAAACTTTTCAGTGGCTCCCCTAGGGATGTAAAGGGGAAACCCTTTAAGGCAGCCATATTCAATGCTTTTTATGGCCCTGCCCAGCGCCCCTCTCTGGCCTGTCCCTTGGCTGTCCCCTAAACACACCCTGTCAGGAACTGTGATTCAGCCACATTTGCAGGTTCTGGAAGGACTGTGTCCCCTCCCACCTGAGACGTCCCCTCTACCTGGAATGCCCTTATGTCTCCTCACTCCCAACTCTTCTGTCTGTGTAGCAAACTCCCACTCGGTCTTTAGTTCCCAGCTCAAGCATCCCCAGCTCCGACTCTCCCAAGATGAGCTGGGGCAACTTCTTCCTGACCACAGGCACCCAGAGTGCCCTTGCATACAGCTGTATCTTAGCGTTTTTGTTCGACTTTTTGTGTTGCCCACTGGACTACGAACTCCACAGGAGCAAGGAAAGGCTTTCCCTCACTCTTCTCTTCCCTAGAGTCTACCTCAGCATTCGACTCCCAGAAGACCTTCAGAAGATGTTTAATGACCACTCAAATGGAGCCCACATTAAACTCTTTCTGGAGAAGGCCACCTCTTCTTGAAGGAGAAATTCAAACAAGTTGTGGGAACTCTTCACAAAAAGAGGAGGCTCTAGGAAGGGCTCTCTTCTGGAAGCCCATAGGCCAGGCCTGGCTGGCTCTGTCCCCCACCGGCCCAGTGTCTCTGAGCAAGGTAATCCCTCCTCCATCATCCAAGTTACATGGTTATTGAGCCTGGTGAGGCTGTCTCTGCCACCCCACCTGCTCCTCTCGTGGTCCCTCTCTTCCCCAGAAGCCTCCACTCAGAGTTCCTAGCCAATTTCCACTGAACCCCCTAGCTAGGGGTTTAACTAAAATCCGGTAAGGCATTCACCAGCAAGGGATTACCCTTCCTCAGACATCCGTCCTTAATATGAGACAACTGAAGAGCCAATGGAATGGTGCTCCTGGGGGGATTCCAGGCACAAGACAGCAGTGGGATAGACATCTGGCCGATGGTGAGGGCTGCTTTGGAGACACGCCTTCCCCGCAACCCCCGCCCAACCCACGCATTCCACTGCAGAGGCAAGAGCTATTAGCACGGCTGGACCCTGGCAGAGATCAGGGAGAATGCAGCCCTGAAAGAGAGTTAATGTTGGTGGAATATCCTGAGGGTGGAACCCAGGCTCCTCACTCCTCATTCCATGGTTTCTTTTATCTGGTATTTCTGGGCAAGACAATGAGCAGACAGACTGGAAAGTTACAGGCCAGCTTTGCTGAGCCCTGCCAAAAATGCAGCAAAGGAAGCTGGAGGGAGACTCAAGCCTCTCTTTAATTTCCTCTTCTGTTTGGCTCTGCATGTGCTCCCCCACCCACCCCACTTGGACTCTTTTCTGCCCTTGGGCTCTAACTCCAAAGGAGCACTGCTTCCCATCTCAGATGTGTGGGAAACCCCTCACCCACTCAAGTCTCTCCTGACTGATGTGCTGGCCCCATTTAGCATGACTCTGGCCCTTCCTTGAGGAGCAAGGACACTGAGAAACATGAGACCAACCAGGAAATCCAATGCCCAGGCCAAGCTGGAAATATAGTGGGAAGAAAGCCTGGGTGAGTCTCTCCTGCTGTCCCTCTAGACTGGAATCAGAACCCAACCAGAAGCAAGAGTGGAAAGGAATACCTTTCCCAATAGGGTGAGAGGAGCCCCCCAAGAGAGGAGTGACCTTGGAAAGCTACCGTGATCACTTAGGGCACCCCTACCCCAACCCCACAGGGTCTAAACATGTCTCCAGGGTCTATGCATGAGCACATGCACGCACGCACACACGCGCACACACACACACACAACAAATGCAGGCAAGTGCAGAAGAGAAAAATCTGGATTGAAATCCTGCCTCTATCTGGGCACATTATTCCGCTACACTAAGCCTCAACTTCCTCCTCTCCAAATGGAGCAATTTGCAGAATTGTGGTGAGGATCAAATGAGATAATGCTCCTGCTATGGGACTTGCATGGAGAAGGTTCCCCCATAAATGTAAATTCCTCCCCAGATCCTGGCAACCAGCTGTCATTTGAAAATGACAGTTCTGCCATCAACTAGCTTTGTGACCTAAGGCAAGTCCGCTACCTTCTTGGGCTTTCTTGAAGCTTCATAATCTTGAAGAGCAGTGTTTCTCAAACTATCATGTGCACCAGAATCACCTGGAAGGCTTGTAAAGTACAGGTGGCTGGGCATGAGCCGCAGAGTTCTGGGGTGGGACTGGAGAATTTGCATTTCTAACAAGTTCCCTGGTAATGCTAATGGTGCTGGCCCTGGGGCCTTACTGGACAAAGCACTGAAGTCAGACAATGGAAGAACTCCTTCCAGTTCTGCTGGTTTAATGAGTATGTTAAACTAATCCACATTAGGGTGTTAGTGACTGATACTTACTTGATGTGTTCTTCTTAAGGCTACTTGCGTTTTAAATAGAATAATGTCTTGACCCCCCAAAATCATCCACTTCTAAGTGGGCTGTCATAAGAACCCTCGTGTCTATGATCAGGAGGATGATTTGAAGGGAAAGAGCTTCCCAGGCCTCTCCAGCCACACTTAGGCAGGTGTAATCTAAATGGAAGATCTCTCGCAAACTCTAGCATCCCAGGTGACTCAGCTGCACTTGGCTAATTACCATCTGGGGGCATGCAGTCTGAGGCTGAGGAAAGGCCCCGGGTTGCCTGAAATCAGCCCAAGGCCAGGCCCCATTGCTGGAAGCAGGGCTGTCAGTCAGCCTGACTTTCTGGGTCCCCCCATCTCTGTCGGAGCCCAGGAGAACAGCCTCCCGCCTGGAGAGTGCGGCAGAGCCAAGGGCCTGCAGCCCCAGAGGCTGTCACTGTGCATCTGTGCACCTGGGGGGTAGAGCCCCTCTCAGCTTCACCCCCTGCCTTTGTGTCACTGTAAGACCTGTCCAGCCAGGTGGCCGGGCTCTGTAACGCTGCTGTCATTCCACTAACGCTCTGGGCCTGCCTCAGGGAAGAGAGCTGCCCCGCAAGTCAATTACAGAATAATGACACCCTCCTCCACACTCTGCACCAGTCCCCCACCCAGCACAGTCCTGCCTTTGGGGCACAGAAACATGAAGAGGGCAGAGATCGTTATGTAGCAACACCGCTTAGCCCTACTGTGTTCTCAGTATTCCTAACCGCAAACCCAGGCATGTGGACAATCTTCAGGGAAAAGGTCAATGCTGAGGAAAAGGGTTCCCAGGAAGAATGAAGGGGCTGAAAGCCTGGCTGAGACCAAGCCCTCCAGGACTCTGGCCCAGCAGGTGGGTCACAGAGGATGGGGGGAGGGATGCTTGGGGGCAAGCCCACCCCACCAGAACATCACCCCAAAAAGCACCTGTTTCTGCTTTTGTTCATGCCATGATCATTTCATTAGTCTACTGAAGCCTGAGCATTGGGTCAAGTGGTGGAGATCTAAAGACGGCACGAGGTGGGCTCACAGAAGCTCCTAGTCTGAGAGGGCAAGACAGCCACACAAGTTACTGTCAGGAAAGGCAGTGAGGGGAAGGTATGCAAAGCCTCTATGAGCTTGGGAGAAGAGGTGGCCAACTCTTCTTGTGGAGGGAAGGAGGGGGGAAGAGGGGAGAAAAGATAAAGCAGCACAGAAGGGGTGACATCTGAGCTGGTCCTGAGGGGTGAATGGGAGAAAGCGTGTCTGGACAGGGGGAATATTCAAAATTTTTAACAACCGCTAGGGCCCAAGGCTGGCCCAATGAGAATAGAAGCTGGCCCTCACCAGGTACATATGGTGAGTCAGACATGTGCATCTACTTCTGCTTCCTCCCCAAACCCTACCGGAATAACAGTTTTTAAAAATTAAGCATAAATACACAGGGATGGGTAAAACCAGAGAAGAGACAAAAGTAACAGAATTTTGGAAGCTGGAAATCAGACGGACAAGTGGTAAATAGCCTAGGAATCAAAAAAAAAAAAAAAAACTGCATTCTAAGCCTGCAGTAGGGGAAACTGAGACCAACCTAATTTATACTGCAAAACCCTCTTCACAGATTGGAAATTGGTCCCCATCCCTCTTGAAAGCAGGAGAAAAGAACCATGGAAGGTTGGTTGGCAATCTGTTTAGGAAGCTATTAGAGCCCCAGGTTCTTTCCTTGACTAGCAACAGCCCCGCCTAGCCCACCAGAAGATGGAAGTCTGTTTTTCAAAATGTAACAGAGGCTTTCTGGCCTGGGAGACACCAGGCAGAATTGAGGATGCACCTACCATGCTGAAAACAAGGGATGAAAGAACACCGAATTCTGGTTACTGAGGTTCCTCCTCCACTGGCAACTCAGAGCACCAACTCTCAAGATGTCAGCCTCCTGGCAAGAAACTGGATGAGCCTTCTCTGAGGGCTGCAACCTAACTTCATGGAAAAACCTCATGACTTAAGAAAGACTTCATAATATTTAATATTCCACAAGAAAAAGGTCCAGCCAGATCATCTTCCAGTGAAGCCCCGGTTAATCAAATCCCACCTGCACGGAGATTCTTAAATATATGCAGATAAACAAGAATAACCAGACAACTGAAGAAAGCTTCAAAATTGAACAACAGACACCAATAAAACATCTTGGAAGAAACAGAGACTATACAGGATGAAAAAAACTTGAAAAAATATATATCATTAATTTCTTCAGAAAGACAGCATTGCAATCATAAAACAGGATGCTATAAAAAGGAACATTCAGAGAGAAAGAAAAGAATTCTTATAAATTAAAAATATAACAAATGAAATGTCAATAGAGGGTTGGAAGCTAAAGTTGAGAAAATCTCCCAAATAAAGCAAAAAGAAAAGAGATGGAAAAGAGAAGTTAAGAAAACTAAAGAATCAGTCCAGAAGGTCTACTATCCAAATGAGATTCTTAGAAAGAGGAAACAGGGCAGGTGTGGGGGGTGTAGGGGAGACATAAACAAGAAAAGTAAATCATCTACAAAATCAAGAAAATGTCTTGGAACTGAAGGCCCAGAGTTTACAGATTGAAAGGGCCTGCCAAGTGGGCCTTGGGTAAAAATATGAGCACAACCGATAAAAATAGATCCACTGCAAGGCACAGAACACCATTATAACATCTCAGAATATTGTGGTAAGAAAGAAAAACAAGAACAAAACATGTTCTTGGACTGGAAGGCTCAATATTAAGATTTCAATCTTTCCCAACTTTATAGATTCAATACAGTCTTAATCAAAACCCCAAAAGCTCTTTTGTATATATTGACAAACTGATCCTAAAGCCTTTATAGAAAAGCAAAAGATCTAGAATAACCAACACTATACAGAAGAAGAACAAAGTTGAAGGACTCACACTACTTGATTTCCAAACCTCCTATAAGGCTATACTAATCAAGACAGGATGACACTAGTGAAAGAATAGACATATAGGTCAATATAACAGAAGAGATTGCCCAAACATAGGCCCATACAAATGTAGTCAACTAATCTTTGATGAAGAGCAAATGCAACTTAATGGAGAATGGATATCATATTGACAAATGATGCTACAATGTTTGGAAATATATATATATAAATTCAGCTAGACATAGACCTTATGCTAACACAAAAAAATTAAATGGATCATAAACTTAAATATAAAGTGTTAAACTATAAAACTCCTTGATGAAACACATTAGAAAATCTTTATGAACTTGGGTTTGCTGATGACTTTTGAAATACAACAAGTATCACAAAAACATTGAAAAGCACAAATATTTGAAAGGAAAAATTGCTAAGTTAGTCTTTATTCAAATTAAAAACTTTTAATCTATGAAAGACAAGTCTCAACTGGGAGTAAATATTTGCAAAACACATATCTGAGGAAGGACCTTTATCCAAAATATACAAACAACTCTTAAAACACAACAATAAGAAAACAAACAAGCTGGTTAAGAAATGGGCAAAAGATCTGAACAGACACCTTACCAAGGAAGCTATACACATGGCAAATAAGTGTATGCAAACATGTTCAACATCATTTGTCATTAGGAAGTTGCAAATTTAAACAATGAAATAACACCACCTACCTATCAGAATAGCTAAAACCAAAAACTGACAATAACCGCTGCCAAGGATGTGGAGCAACAAGAAACTCTTATTCATTGCTGGAGATTGCAGAATGGAATAGCCACTTTGGAAGACATTTTGGCAAGTTGGCAACAAAACTAAACACAGTCTTACAATACAATCAAATCATCATGTTCCTAGGTATATACCCAACTGATTTGGAGACTTTTGCCCACATAAAAACCTCTACATGAATGTTTATTCAGCTTTATTTATAATTGCCAAAAGTTGGAAGCAACCAACATGTCTTTCAATAGATAAATGGATAAACAATCTGTACCACATCCATAGAATGGGATATTATTCAACAACAATAAGAAAGGAGCTACCAAGCCACGAGAAGATATGGGTGAATCTTAAATGCATATTGTTAAATGAAAGAAGCCAATTTGAAAAAGCTACATGCTGCATAATTCCAATTATATGAAATTCTGGTAAAAGCAAAACTACAAAGGCAGTAAACAGATGAGTGATTACCCAGGGTTCAGGGGGAAAGAGAGGGGAACAGGTGGAGGGTATATTTAGGATGGTGAAACTATCCCGTATGATACTGTAATGGTGAATACAAGACATTAAGCATTTGTCAAAACCCGTAGAACTTTACAGCACAAAGAATAAAACTTAATGTACAAAAAATAATTTTTTAATTATTTAGGAGATGAAGCTATCCAAGGATGGAGTGCAGAATGTGACAATAGAATCTAATATATATATAACATAAGTTCACTGAAGGGGATGAGGAATAAGGTGCTAACCTAAGTAGCTTTGGAAATAAGTAGGGTACATAAGGCCAAAGGCAAAAGGAACTGTACGCAAGCACTGTACTCTAGCTGATACAGTTGTTTCCCACAAGAGTATAGGTTAACAATTCTGAAATCATTACACTTGTCTACTGTAACTGAGTATTAGTAAACTGATGGCAGATGGTGGAAGCCAAGTTTGTCACTGTTGGAATGGGAAGTTACAAATAAGCAAAGGCTAGAATGATCCATGTGGTAATTGGAGATATCAGTATGACCTCTTGGTTACCTTAATATAGAAATATTTGCAGATATGTATATAATCTTGGGTGAGTATACAGAATATCTATCCTTGCTCTGTCATTTGAGAAGGGCTGCAAACAATGACACTCCAGTAGCAATGAGCACATCTAGTGCCCAGACCTTGATTTCTAATACTATTCTCCAGTAGAAGGAACTAGATCTCCTTGGGAAAATGACTGGTTGAAGGAGTGGGACAGGAAATACACAAAATATTTAGCCTGGAGCATCTTGTAATTCCAGAGAGAAAGTGTTAAGACATACAAACAGGCACACACAGAGGCGCGTGAACATGCACACACACACACACACTTGCACACACTTGCACATACACACACACAGAGTGATGGGGGTATATCAGAGGAATACAGGAACCAACTGAAAGAGCTCCCAATGGCAAAAACTGGAACAATTTAAGCAACAAAATAGAGTAGCATTGGATTATACCCAAAGTATAAAATGAGTCCATAGTAATAAATAATTCAAACAAGTAAATAAATGGGAGAGAATAGACAAATCTCCTGTGTGGAAGAATTCCAAATTATTTATGTAGGTACTCTGTCCTTAAGGAGGTGAACATAGTGATTTTCTTTCAAAGAGAAAATTATGGAAAGGGAGAAAAAAAAAGAGTAACTTTAAAGTGGGGAAACCTGACAAACCTCAAGTCAGGTGATCAAAGTTAACATCAACAACGACAGGTCATATTGATAGTATGTACCCTTGATATGATATAATGACAATGGCACTTTACCTCTGTGCTCTTCATCGCCAAACATATTACCCCAGTCTAATCATGAGAAAAACATCAGATATATCCCAATTAAGGGACATTCTACAAAATACATGACCAGTGCTCCTAAAACTGACAAGGTCAGCAAAAACAAGGAAAATCTGAAAAATTGTCACAACCTGGATGGATCTAAGGAGATACGACTACTAAATGTAATGTGGTATCCTATATAGGATCCTGGAACAGGAAGGGACATTAGGGGAAAACTAAGGAAATCTGAATAAAGAATAGGATTTAGTAAATGACAATATATCCATACTGGTTAGTTTATTGTGACAAATGTACCATACTAATATAAGATGCTCAAAATAGGAACAAATTAGGTATGGGGTTTTGGGGAACTCCCTGTACTATCTTCACAATAATTCCATAAATCTAAAACTGTTCTAAAATTAAAAGTTTATTTTAAAAAACTCTTACAAGCTTCCAAAGAGAAAAAAACAAAACAAAACAAAACAAAAAACAGAGCATGTAGAGGATCCGGTATTAGAATAGTTCTAGATTTCTCAATAATAATAGTGAAATCTGAAAGATAATGAGAAAATGTCTTCAAAATTCAAAAGGAAAATAATTTCTAAAGAAAAATAAATTCTATACCCAGTCAACCATCAATCAAGTGTGATGGCAGAATAAATACACTTGCAGACATTCAAAGTTTCAAATAAAGTATGTCATCGGCACCTCTTCTTAGGAGGCAACTGAAGGCTGTGATCCACCAATACAGGGATGTAAACCAAGAAACAGGAAACCATAGGATATGAGAAACAGAAAATCCAACACAGGAGAGAGTCCAAGGGAATCTCAAGGATGAGGGTGAAAGTTGACACCAAGATGACAGCTACGCACCAGGCACAGAGATCAATCAGTCCAGATTGGAGCTCTTCAGAGATACAAAGAGAGATTTTTGAATGAAATGAAATTTGAATGCTCTGAGAAGAGATTTAGATCATTGGCAGGAATTTAGGGGTTGAATTAGTAATAAGAACATGTAATCATTGGGGTGCTTGGGTGGCTCAGTGGTTAAGCATCTGCCTTCAGCTCAGGTCATGATCCCAGGGTCCTGGGATCGAGCCCCGCATCTGGCTCCCTGCTCCACAGAAAGCCTGCTTCTCCCTCTCTTACTCCCCCTGCTTGTGTTCCCTCTCTCGCTCTGTCTCTCTCTGTCAAATAAATAAATTTTAAAAATCTTTCAAAAAAAAAAAAGAACATGTAATCATCAACTAATGAAAAATAATGCCATGATCAATTTTAGGGAAAACAAAGAGTGATTCAAGAAAGGAACAGTATCATAGAGATACTAGATGTTTCACCTGGAAAGAGCATGTATTTACTTATAACAATGTAAACATTCAATTTTTATCTCACAAAAATTATGATATAAATATTTTGGGAGGATGAAGGAGATGATGTATCAGTCAGATTTTCCTAGGTTATAATATAGTAACAAAAGACACCTCAGTGGCTTACAAGAACAAAAGTTCTCACTCATGTAACATTGCGGCACAGCTGTAGGTCAGCTAGGCTACACCACACTGTTTCCTTCATTGTAGGATCTAGGCTAAAGGATCAGCCCCCTTTGGGGACATGTCCATTTGTTTGGCAGAGGGAAGAGAATAACTCACATAGACCATGCAATGGTTCCTAAAGCTTCTGATCAGAAGGGGCATAATCAATCCCACTCACATCCCATTGACCAAGCTAATCACATGGCCACGCTCAGTGTCAATTATGCTATTCCTCCCATAGGGATGCTAGTCCCATGACAATGTGAACAGGCATATTATCCATTTACAGAGAGGCAGTGATTCGATTGGGAACAATAATACAATTGGTGAATGTATATATGTATTACAGTACCAGATGAAGGTTAGGTCCAGGAAAAGAGAGCTAGAGGTTCACCCTGGATGAGAAGAAGCCAGTAGAGAAGGCCTCAAACTGAAAAATCAAGAAGTAGCCATTTATGCATGTTATTTAGAAATATGGACAGAAGAATAATAATGCAGGAGTAAAAACTGAAAACAGTTGCTTGCGGAGAGGAGGAAATGGGGGTGGGGGAGCAGGGGCCTACTATTTTTTATAATAAATTTGTAAAACCGCTTGATAAAAATAACCAAATGATGACAAATAACAACGAGGCCAAGCAGTTCTTAATCGCTAAACTTCACTGTGCCATGAATACTTTTCACTCTGTTTTGATAGTAGGAGAGTGTATAAATCTTTTTACTTTAAAACAAAAAAAGTGAAATCTTTGACAGCTACTATTATATTAACACCCCTTCAAAACCCACCACCTAATGTCATACAACCTCAGTTATGACACTCCTTCCTACATAAGTAAAACCTAAATATTCTCTACTTTCTTTCAGTCAACTCTGTATTATACAAGCCACAAAAGGATAATAACACAGAAACCCATAACGGAATATAATTCAGAAGTCACGTGAATGACTTGAGAATGCATCCATGTTATTACTGTGTGGGTGATTTGCCTTACTAACTACGCATAACTCCAAATACCATTTAAAATTTTTGCCTATGCACAGATTGGTTTAGGAAGAACTATACTAGCAGCTCTCAGAATAACAGAGCTTGGAGATATAAATTTGCCTAAAATGATAACGTGAGGCTGACCAAGAGTCAACATTCCTTTTCCCCCCTCTACTCTCAAGGTATATGCTGCCTCTTGAACAATGTAAAAGTGAGAGGCAAAGTAAAAACCAAGCAATGTTTCATAGGAACTCAAATTTGGCCTAATATTTTCTTCTCAGCTTAGTTAGGCTAAATGTGAACTTTCATTTATAGGTATTACATCACAACTGATTTCCATAACACAATCAAAACTGGATATAACAGTATCTTAGTCTCAAAAGACCATGAGTCAACCTCATACCAACCTCATACAAGCCTGTTAACCCTCATACCAGGTTCCTGGCTCAGGTCAATATAGAATCTCCCTCATTAATAACTCCTGATGCACTCCCCCAAATGAAAACTTTTGTAGAAAATTAATTCAATGACAATCTTTTAAAAACTGGTGTGGCTTAAGGGTAAGAATACATTTCACTGCCTTTCTTGTGATACTTTCTGACATCTGAATTAAAATTTTTTTAATATTTTTTAAAGTGTCAGAAAGGGGGGTGGAATGAGAAAGGCATAGAAGAATTTAGCATGTTTTAGGACAGCAAACAGCAGAATATAACCAGGGTTGTGGTGTTGGGTGAGGCTGGAAGGGAGTTCCCGGAGCCAGGCTTAAAAAAAGGTCTCATGCTGTGATGCAGGGGCTGGACTTTAAATTTAGGTCTTAGAGAGATAATCCTGGGGGCTGAATAATCCTAGGGGTCAGAACTAGTGGGGAGGAGGGATCTGTTTGTGTCCTCAGTCCTTCTTGCATGATCTTGTGATTGAAACACAAGCAGTAACAATGGAAGTGGAGCCAATGGGATGAAGTCAAAGATACTTAGATGGTTGAATCCAGATTTGGGAACTGCTGCAAAGAGGAAGGTAAAGGGAAGAAGGATAGAAAGAGGAAATAAGGCTTGATAAGGGTTAGCTTGGTCTAATCCCCGCCCCAGGATGAGCCCACCCACAGCCTCTGATATGGTAGAACACATCTCCTCCATTGTCTCTGTCTGAAGAAGTAAGTGTGCTTGGGCCAGCTCAGCCAGCACTGGTACCAGCCAGACTGTCCCCTGAGCTCCCCCTCACCACCAGGAACTGGAAGACTGAAAACACTATGGGGGAGGCTTTAGCAGGCAGGAATAAGACCACTGCCCCTGCTCCCTGTTGCCACACCCCCAGGAGAGACTCCAGTGGAAACTAGAGGGTATGGTCAGGAAGCTGGGAAAGGAATTGAGAAAGATGTGGCAGAAGACACAGTTGGATGGTAAGTCACGGTGCTGGATATAACCTCACACCCCAGCTGCCATATCAAATATACCCACATCCTTTGCTGAGTAGGGGTGCTTCAATTATCACGGATCTGAGGTGGGTTGCCACAGATGTCATATTATATTTTGTAGACATTTTACTACTTTGTGGTTTGCAGATCTCTTTGTAATTTGGAGTTCATATTTTTCTTTTTGGGTCTCAAGTATTTTGTAGGCTTTTGAGACATTCCTAGGCCCCAGTAATACCCCCACTGCTCTGTGCTGTGTGGCAGTCAGGAAGCCCCCGGCAACCTCTACGGAGGCTGATGGGGTCGTGAATTAGAACACCAGGATGAGGGGCTAGGGTCAGGGTTTCAGTGCCTGTCCTGGCCAACTGGTTTTGCACAGCCCAGCAATGACAGATCCCATCTTGGGGTACAGCCAGAGAGGATGGATGGCCCCATACAAAATCACCCCCCATTACAATTCCAAATGCACATGCTTTTGCGAAGGGGGTAAAATATGCCCTACACAGAGGCAGGCTGGCCCAGAAAACACTTACCCTTTGGAGTGGGAAGCAGAAGCAGAGACAGACATACATACAGAAGCAACCGAAGCATACAAAAAATCCCTTTAACCTCTTCCAGCTCGCAGTTCAGAAATACACAGGAAACCCTCGATATTTGCAGAGTCGTGATTTGCGGTTTCAAACATGCACAGCGCTGCTCACAGCTTTCTCCTCGCTCCTCGCCAGCCCACACGGCTGTGCAGCAAGCAGCAGAGGGGCAGACAACACGGTCCATGTGTCTCTACAGAGCCCCCTCAGAGTGGCCTTTCAGCTACCCTGATTCCATGAGGAGGAGACGCTCTCCTTTCCCAGTCAGCCCCCACAGATGTACTTTTTTAACCCCTTGCGGTTGAGTCACAGATTCATACGCTGCCTGACAGGGAGGCAGGGAGCTTAGAGACCTAGCCCCCTCTGATTCTGAACTCCTTGCCCATTATTCCTGCCATTCCAGCCCCTGTCTGATGCAATCAGGAAGGGGTGTCTCCTAAGCAGAGGCTGTTTCTCTCCGGTTAACATACTGTGGCTGAATTCTGATGGAGAGGGCTCCTCCATCCCCCCTGTGGACAATTAGTACTGGCGGGCTTGATCAAGCCCTGCCCCCACCACCACCAATAGCAAGAATCTTCTGGGCTGGACATTGAAAGGTGGAAAGAGGAGATGGAGAGAAGAGCAGAGGACAGATGCTGAGATTCCACAGGGGAAGAACATGTGCCAACCCGACATCCAGGTGAACCTGGACCCCAAGCCCATTCCTCCCATCCATTCGACAAGTGTTTACCCCAGCTAGCGCAGTGGAGGCGAACAGAGGAGCACAGATGCCTACCACAGAGGGGAATGCAATCTAAGCTGCAGAGGCTGGGTGTACCCACAGTCCCCATATTTTCCAAACCACAAATCAGAGCTGTTCTGGAAAACCCAGGTCATAGAAGAGCAGGAAACATACAAAAGAACCTTGAATGTAGGATGATGAAATAATGTCTTGGTGTAGATGTGCTGGGATAACACAATCGGTAACCTGAATAAATCCAGGGCCCCACATCACCCAGTCTCGGTGAGGACTCTAGTCAAATATGCAGAGTCCAACAACCTACAATAATGGAAAGGAGATTCCAGTCTTGTCTTGCTCTGAATGTCATCAGACACCAAGTGATAACCCACAGAAACACCCCTCCACACATACACTCAAGTCCCCCACACCTCTCTGGAGCCTCTCTTTGCCAAACCTTCTAAGCACCCCCAGATGCCCAGCATGCACCTTCTCCATCCTCTCCCTCCTTTCTCGGCCCACAGGACTGTGGGAGCAATTAGTTCTGTGGGTATGATCCAGGAAGACTTCTTGGAGTGGAGGCATGTATGGCGAACTTTAAAAGATAAGCTGGGTTTTACTAAAGGAGAAGTTAGTAAAGAAGCTACTGGAGCAGCATTCACATACAGTCTGGGTTGATAGGCTATCATGAAATACCCTGTCATGTTCAGGGATGGCAGAGTAGCTGGGGCCAGGGTATGCAAAGATGCGGAGATGATGAGACTCAAGAGCTTGGTCAAGAGTGAAGTGGGAGGACAGAAATCTGTACTCATTGGAGGTCTTTTGGTAGAAAGGTAAGGTGAGCCAAACAGCATTCCAGGAAGACCCACTGGTTAGGTTAGAGAGGAGGAGACCAGTATGAAATGTATTGCATCAAGCCACCAAGCCTGCCTCCATTTTAATAGATGCTCAGAATGAATGGGCTTTATTCCTAAAAGGCAGTTGTAATGGAGACAGCTGGAAAATTTGGTCATCTGAAATCTACAGCCGGCTCTCAGGTCTCACTGTAGTATTGCTCTATGCCCAGCTGCCTCCACTGAATCTCTGGCCTGAACCTCGGGAAGCTGCAGAACAATCGGGTCTGACCTTCTTGTCTCTGCCTCCACCTTCCCTTAAGCCAGAGAGACAAGCAGGGAGATGGGTTGGAGAGGGAGGGGCAGCAGGAAAAGACTATGGGCCTGGGCCCCCATGTCCGGGATGCCAGCAAGCAGGGTGACCTGGTCAGAAGTGGAACCCCATGCCAATAGCATGCTATCATAAATGGCACCATTTGACAAAGGGAGAAAGGAAGCATGGCTTGCACGCTGTACGCTGGCCTAATTAGCTGTGCGGGCTTGTTGCATAATACTGTTTGCTCCTTCCAATCAAAATCCCAGCCATGCTTCAAAACCCACCCCAGCCCCAGAGCTGCCCTCATCATCCCACCCTCATGGCTGTCCCCCTCCTGAACACCGATTTTACCCGTTTGCCACCTGATTTTGATGTTGTCTTGTATTTTTTTCATCTTGTTTCAATGGACATTCACGTCTTCTCCCCAATGAGGGAATATATTTCTTAAGGTCAGGTATCCTGTCTTGTCCCAGACTTCCCCACAGCACCTAGCAGTACGTTGGGCACATAGAAAGAGCAGAAGAAACCGTTGCTGATTTTTTTAGGTGTTTATAAAATAGAGCAGGGCTTGTATTGCTTTCTTTTCTAAACTGGGAAATCCGTGAGAGAAGCTGGCTTTCGCCAACTGATTTGAAAATATCTTACGTAGACTGACAAATACTGATGTCATAGAAGTTGTGGCTGGAGAAAGGACATTTGGGCAACTTACTCCATCTCTCATGGAAGTACTTGGGATGACTGATCTAGAGCACGCAGAGATAAAGGATTGCTTGGAGGTGCAGGTGAGTATTTGAAACTATGTTTTCCTAGAATTCAAGCCCTCACTCTCTCATCTTGTTTACAGGACTCGTTTGGCCTCCCCCTGCCTCCAGTCTTTATTTGGACCAAGTTGCACTTCAGCCCAACCCTGTCTGAGTCATCACACTTTCGAAATAATCACCCGGCAGTCTGAACTGATGTGCAGGCTTGAGGCTGGCAGGAGCCAGGTTAATTCTGCATGCTGCAAAAGCGCACTTTGTCATGTATTCATAGAGTGATGCCCATTCCCTTTAACTGTTTCTCTGTGGGCGTGGGCGTGGGCGCGTGTGTGTGTGTGTGTGTATGTGTGTGTGGTGGGCCTGCCTGAGGACCTTACAAGCACATGAGGGCCTGGACCTCCTCGGTAGATCAAGTCGTAGAAGAGCAAGATGGGACACTGGGACTCAGACAGATGAAAAGATGTAGACTCGACCCCTGATTCTGGGGCTTCCTAGCTGTATGATCCTGAGCAAGGTCCTTTACTCCTGATGCTGGGTTTTCTCACATCTAAAAGATTATTGCAAAGATTAAAAATATGTGTGAGCACTTAGCCTAGTGCCTGTCTTAGGAAAAATCAGTAAACGGTAGTGAGGGTCAAAATGCCTTTGGGTATTCCCCCAAGTGGGCTCACAGCCTCACCTCCTTCCAGGCCACCCTAGGTCCAAACCCTGCTGGAGAGGCCGGCTGGAGTCACGTTCAAGTACAGTGAGGCTCTCTCCTAATGGGAATCAAAGAACTGGATCCAAACGGAAAAGGAGAGAGCTCAGAAGAAAAGCAAGCAACCACGCTCCTTAATGCACTACTGAATCTGCAGAGCCCAGCACGGGACCTGACACACAGAAGGCCCTTGATACAGATTCATGGATGAATGACGAAATGAGTGACTTATCCATTTATCGATTTGCAGGTTTCTAGTCTAGAGTTTCTTCTCCATGTGGGGGTATGCCCTATGCTTAATGAGCTGGAGTCAGAAGAATTCCAACAGAAAAACATTTTTAGTGTAAAGATCCCATCACTGATGTTACATGAAACTGTGGACTTCCACAGGAAGGAGCAAGGGCCGGACTGGGAGCCCTTATTAAAGAGAGTCCGTTGGGTTGTCCAAAGATACCGGAGCTCTTTTCTGTTCTAATTAAAATCAATAATTATTTTTTCTTTTCTTTTTTAAAAAACTATTTTATTTATTTATTTGACGGAGAGAGAGAGAGAGCACAAGCTGTGGGCGGGGGGGTGGCAGGCAGAGGGAGAAGCAGGCTCCCGGCTGAAGGGGGAGCCCGAAGCAGGGCTGATCCCAGGACCCCGGGATCAGGACCTGAGCGGAAGGCAGACGCTTAACTGACTGAGCCACCCAGGCGCCCCAATAATTTTTTTTTTCTAACTACAAAAGTAATTTATGTTCATACTAGAAAAATTGGAAAACACAGATAGGCTAGAACAAGAAAACTTTAATCTTCGTAGTATTTTAATATTCATTATTCCAGACTTTTCCTACAGGTAGATACATTTCTATCAAAATGGCATCATACCAAAAAACAGTGTCTTCTTTTGTTGAGCAATTTACTTTGATCATTTTTTTCTGAAGTACTACATACTCTCCACAGAATTTATTTTTCTTTGGTCTAGAAAAGCGCTTCATTTTTTAATTAGTTTTTTTTTTTTTCCACACACTCGCACACAGAATGAAAGACACGGTCAAAATAAGGCACATAGCAACAAAGAGTAATGATATGATGAGTAATGATATAAAACGCAAAGTAAAAGCCGCCCCCCCCTCCCCACCATCCCAGTTAGGGTCCCAGAGGTAAACCTTAGAAGCCAATATTTTGTAACTCCTGGTGGTTGTTTAAAACTTGTAATCAGGGGCGCCTGGGTGGCTCAGTCGTTAAGCGTCAGCCTTCGGCTTAGGTCATGATCCCAGGGTCCTGGGATCGAGCCCCGCATCGGGCTCCCTGCTCCGCGGGAAGCCTGCTTCTCCCTCTCCCACTCCCCCTGCTGTGTTCCCTCTCTCACTGTGTCTCTCTCTGTCAAATAAATACATAAAATCTAAAAAATAAAAATTAAAAAATAAAATAAATAAAACTTGTAATCACAGCCTATCACTCACCTGCTTAAACTCTTCCAACAGCTTCGTATTCAGAATAAATCCCAAGTCCCTCCCCGCGCCCAGGGCCTGCCCTTTTGGACCTTCCACTTTTCCGCTGGTGGAATAAGACCTGAACCGCACCAGCTCCAAGGTCGGCCGGCCCTGGGCAGGCCGTGGCTATGCCGGGCATACGCCCATCTCCAAAAGGGACAGCCTCTTAACCCCTCTGGAGGCCCGGGAAATCCGAGGCACGTAAGACTGTTAAGAGCTGACCACCCCTCGGGCTCCTCCTCTGTCCAGAGGCCTTTGCGACGAACAAAGGCGCCTTTCTCTGGCTCTCACATTCACCTGCATGTGGTACCGGCTGAAAAGTATGAGGACAAATGGACAGACGGCGTGAGCAAGAAGGCCACGGAGCTGGGCTCCAGCAGACCTGGGCCCTGGGCCTCTCTGCGAATAACTCATGCTACGGCTCCAAACCTCCGTGTTTCCATTTCTTCATCTACATAATGAAGCGAGAAGCCTGGCTCCCCAAAATCCCCCCCAACGCTAGTGCTCCATTCCAGACAAGCGAAACCACGGTCCTCTGGAGGAACCTGCCACGGCATCATGGCCGGCGCCCTCGGAGCTGAGCCAGCCCCCTGGAGAAGGGAAGCTCTCTGTCCAGGCCTGCCAGGCAGAGGCTCTGAGCTGGACTTGGCCTCAGTGGTGCCTTTCCATCTCATTTATTCGCAAGAACTCCAGAAAGCAGGTAATTTTCAACCAAAAAAATGAGGGCTCGCAAATCTTAAATAACCTGCTCAAGCAGCTTCCCATTGCTGGAGAGAGGTAGAGTCAGGAGTTAGAGTAAGTCCGTCTGATTCGCAAGACCTCTGTTAGGCGCTGAGTGTAGTTAGTTGGATTTTTACTTTTTGTTTTGTTTTTTGAAGCACCTGGAATAAGACTTTATTAGGAATGCATGGAAAGGGGCGCCTGGGTGGCTCAGTCGGCTAAGCGTCTGCCTTCGGCTCAGGTCATGGTCCCAGGGTCCTGGGATCGAGCCCCACAACAGGCCCCCTGCTCGGCCGGGAGTCTGCTTCTCCCTCTGCCTCTGCCCCTCCTCACTGCTCATTCCTTCTCTCTCTCTCTTTCTCTCTCTCTCAAATAAATAAATAAAATCTTTCATTAAAAAAAAGGAATGCGGGCGCCTGGGTGGCTCAGTTGGTTAAGCGACTGCCTTCAGCTCAGGTCATGATCCTGGAGTCCCTGGATCGAGTCCCGCATCGGGCTCCCTGCTCGGCAGGGAGTCTGCTTCTCCCTCTGACCCTCCCGACCCTCCCCCCTCTCATGTGCTCTCTCTCTAAGTCTCTCTCTCTCAAATAAATAAATAAAATCTTTAAAAAAAAAAAAAAAAGGAATGCATGGAAATATTTTAGGCTTCACGTGTTATAATGCAAAGTACAGTAGACTCTTGAACAACGCAGTAGTTATGGGTACCAATGCCCCATGCAGTCAAAAACCCACCTGTAAAGTTTGATTCTGCAAAAGCTTCATTAATAGTCTACTGTTGACCTGAAGCCTTACCAATAATATAGTTGATAATCACAGATTTTGTATATGTATTACATACTGTATTTTGTAAAAATAATGATAAAGTCAGCTAGAGAAAAGGAGATGTCATTAAGAAAATCATTTAAAAAATATCTTTACAGTACTGTACTATATTTATTGAAAAAAATCTGGCATATAAGTAGACCTACACAGTTCAAACTTGTGCTGTTCAAGGGCCAACTTTATAACATCCAATTCATTGGTGCTTTTTTTAAAAATTTTTTATTGTTATGTTAATCACCATACATTACATCATTAGTTTTTGATGTAGTGTCAACTCACTGGGTTTTTGATATGCAATTCAGCCACCTATATATTCTACAGGATACTAAAAATTCTTTTATTAAATTGACCAGACATGAGTTAACGAATTACCATATTCACAAAAACAATAATCAATACTCTGACCCCCATCTGTTATCAATGGATCATAGCCTAACATAACCCCCATTTAGAACTTGGGAGCTCATCTGAATCTTCAGGAAGGCTCATTACATTACAGCTCGCTGGGCCCATCCCCAGAGTTTCTGGTTCAGGGTGGCTCAGTGAGGTAGGGCCTGATAATTTGCATTTCTCCCAAGTTCCCAGGAGATGCTGATGTTGCTGGTCCAAGGATCCCATTTAGAGAATCACTCCTGTCTTCTTGCTCCTCTAGTTCCTACTGGCTCAAGCATTCAGTTGTCCCAGCTGTAACTGCCACTGCTTTACTGTCACGACTTGGCTCCTGTGTTCAGGGTAGGCCATCTACCTACTTCTACCCCTCTGGCTCTCAGCGCAAGGAAGAGCTTGGCTTTCTGCCCCATTAGTTGGCTTTCTGCTCCACACCAGCTGGCAAAGGCTGAAAGAAAAGGCCTTCGAAGTAAGCATCCCAGCAGGGAGAATTCCTTATGATGAGCCTTTGGATCAGAGGGAAGGCTGTTCCCCTTTCAGAGCATAAGATCTTCCCTTCCCACCGTACATTGGGTGTCTAATAAGTACTTACATCTACATACAGTTGGTTTCTTCACTAACCTTTTTTTTTTTTTTCAAAGCTTTGAATTCTTCAAGATGAAATGCTCCTTTTTTTATCCCAAAATACAGCTTTTTCCGAACTTTTCACATACACACACGCACACACACCCCAACAGAATGCAACCAGGATTTTAAATAGTGGTTTCTGCACAGAAGTCCAAGTGTGAACTATGGTGGTGTTTCTCTGTTTGGCCTAATTTCCTGCTTGGAGTTGTCAGGTATAATCAAAGGATTGCTGCTTTTGGAATGAAGGTCTAAGTTAGGGGGTTCTTCACTTGATCTCCACTCCTCTCAGGGCTGCTAGTTGATGAGAACTGCTTGAAAATCAGACTGGGAGAGTGCAGCGTCCTTACTGAGAATGCCTTAGAAAGGAGCAAAAGGCAGCTCCGGGGCTGAGCTCTGGAGCTGCTCCACCAGACCCCTGTAAGGAGATGCATGGGCCTTTGGGGATCTCCATGCTGCCTTTCTGCCCACTTCTGTGCCCACATGAGGCCATCCGGGCAGGGCAGCAATGAGAGGGCCCTGCCACTGGCCTACATAGGCAGGCAGCCAGGATCTAGTCCCGGTCCTCAGCCCCACCACTGAACAATGAGTGTCCTGGGCCACTTACTTGAGCTCTAGGGGCCATATTCGGTTGTGTGTATATAGGGCAATGGGCCTGGATGACCTCAGAAATCCACTCCAGCACAGTCTGTTAGCGAGAACAAGAAATGGTTCTGGCCAAATGTGCTAATGAATATGCTTTTGATGTGACAATACCTTGGCCTTTGTGAATTGTGCATGACCAGGGAGGAACTGTTGTTGTCCGAGAGCTGAAGAGCCCCACCTGCCCGGGCAGGATCCTGTGCAATCTAGAGTCTGTCCCCCACCGGCCCAGGGGCCTGCTCTGACCACCCCACCTCCTGCTCACAGGGCTCCCTTCTGCATGGAAGGTGGACTGAGAGAACACACCTGGGTGGGCTGCATAGGACATAAAGAATCCTTTCCCATTTTTTCTCCCTCCCAAGTCTCTGCCTCACTGACACCCCCCTTTCCTGACATATGCATATTAATTTAATATATATGTTGTTAAAAATTAACCACTGAGTTGTAAACCTAAAACAAACCGAATTCTATGGCATATAAATTATACCTCGATAAAGCAGTTAAAAATGTTCTTTAAAAATAATCTTCAGGGGCGCCGGGGTGGGGTGTCTGACTCTTGATTTTAACTCAGATCTCAATCTCAGGGTCATGAGTTCAGGCCCTGCAGTGGGCTCCACGCTGGGTGGAGTAATTTTTAATGTAAAGATTTTATTTGATTCTTCTGCAATTAAACTCTGAATCAAAACTAAAGAACTTTGGTCAGGACATCTTCAAGATGATCACATATATACACACACATATACACACAGGACTAAAGCAAATGCTCCTAAGTAAAAATAAGCACAAAGGGCAGAAGCAGAGAGGCAGCAAAATGATCATAAGCATCCCGAGGTCAGCAACTAGGGGCATCTGAGTCAACAGATGGCTACCACTTGGGCAGCCGGAAAATGCTATTCCTTTGCCTCAGGAAGTGGGGACCCTCCCAGATACCCAGAAGGGCATACGGTTCCCAATCTTCAGAGCACTCTTTGCAGCATTTACTTTCTGATGGAACATCAAATGAACAAAACAGACCACACAATGAAGAAGCCACTGGAACCCCTTCCCAGCCCTGGCCAGGTCCGAGGGCCAGCGATCCCAAGGTTCACCATGCACCCGTGGATTCGGACAGCATTTCCCCTGCACCCACCACATTTGAAGACTTTTGTGGTTCTGCTATTTAATACTCCCTACAATTAAATGGGGTAGAACAGACTTCAAGTTGGCATCCTTTTTTTCTGAACTTCAAAAAGAAAATCTCCCATCGGACCATTCTTAAAATTCAGGAGACTTACACCTGGAAGACCTTGAAAAGGTCTAAGTTTCTTTTCTTCCTGCTGCTCTATTTTGTTTGGTCAAATCAAGCGCTGCCAATGGCAAGTTCCCTAATGATTGATTAGAGGACGGGGTGTGGGTGGCTGGATTTTCTGGTAATGTTAGCTTGAAAGAGCAATTTGTGATGAGCTCTCGGCTTATCAGAGAGCTCAGCTCCACCAGAGGCATGGCGGATGACTAAAGCCACGGGGGGGCGGGGGGGGTGGTGAGGATGGGAAGCAAGGGACCCAAACCAGGAAAAGATCAGATGCAGCAGGTTCATTTATTTTGACAAATCTTTCTTTGTAATCATCTGTAATAAGACCACAGTACACTGTGCCGTGTGTATGATATATTTTGGGAAGGTAATGAAGTCCGGAGGATAGGCAGCATAACTCAGTTCCCAGCCAGTTAATCTTTGCTTAGAAGTAGGGTAAAGTCAGAGGTCGGTAGGTGTGTAGGGGTTGTGTGTGTGTGTGTGTGTGTGTGTGCGCGTGCGCGCACGCGCGCATGCATGCGTGCATGCTTGTGTATAAAAATTATAAGGTTGGTACATTAGCAAGGGCAAACATTAGCCAAGTTCTACTACTACACTGAGATTTAGAACATCAGAGTACAGTGACTACATTTTTCTGTAGAGATCTTTACAGCTATTTGAAATTATGAACCCATAATATGCAAATGCACAGGGCTAAGAAATACACATTCTTGGCAGAGACTGAAGATGTTATAATGTGTGCTGTAAACGGCGATGTGTATGTGTATAAAATCCGTGTGCACATACTAACTGGTCGATTATCCCCTCTAAAACCACACATAAATTCTCCTGACAGGAATTGGAATTTCACACACATCCCAAGAATGAACAGACTCTTAATGTGCTGTGTGTGTATGGATGGAGTATAAAAAAACAATAGAATGGGTCACTAGGCTAAGAGAGCTTTCTGATTCTCAGGCGTGACCGCAATGGAACTTGGGGCTACACTTTCCTTTTGAACATGATATTATATTATTCGTAGTAGTTGGTAATATTTATTAAGTTCTGGGCTCTGTGACAGCCACTATCCTGGGTGTTTACCACCTGTGATCCTGTTTAAGGAGGGAAGGAGAGAGAGAGGGAAGGGGAGAAGGGGTGTGTGTATGTGTGTGTGTGTGTCTGTCTGTCCTATTCGAAGGCTTTACCACTCTGTCAAATGGCTACTTTCCCAGGGAAAGTAACAATATACAATGGTGAAAATGTTAGTTTGTGCATGAGGCGGGCAAGAAGGGGAACTAGGTTACCCAGGTACCCCAGTTGCTGGGGCAGAATCGGAGGACAAAGATGTGTCCTTTTGTGATGAGACAGACTCCTTCAGACCCAGAGCCAAAATCTAGGCAATAGCCATTCCTGAGCAAAGAGCAGAAAACTCAGGAACCGCAGGCCAGAATCTGAGAAGAGGTAACAAATTCCCAAAATAGAATGTTGCTGAGTCAGGTCTGTGCAAATGCAGGGTCTTGAAAATTGAAAGGAAGAAAAAGAAAAGCCTTTAGTTAAACAATGGCTTTTAATGACTTCTGCAAATAGGTGCCACTCAGCGAGGTGGCTCAGTCTGGTGCATCAGAATCTGTCATGAGAAATTTCTGGCAAAGCCACGAAGACAGAACATAGTGTGATTTAGTTTTCTATAACGTAAGCAGAAATATTTTATCAAATAATTCACTTTTACCACCTTTATCTCCACCTCCACACCCCTCAAAAGCAGTTTAGGAAAATATCCAGGGCTCCAGGTAGACAAAGGCAAGCACGCACTTAGCGATTTTCCAGAGGTTGGCAGGACAGTGACTGGGATTTGGCACCCCCACCCCCACCCCACCCCGGGCTTTGTCATCTGTGCCACCCAGCTTGTGCACACAATTTCTGAGTTTTCGGAAGCCCGCTGCAATCTGAGTTAGGAGCTGATTTGCAAAATGGACACAGGCACATCTAACATCAGAAGTTAGCCAGAAAAGCATTTCCTTCCCTTGGGGAGCTTTCTATATTTTGCAAAGTTGAAGCAAGGAGCCTGAGATGGACATCAGCTCATCCGGTGAGCTTTGAATCTACTAATACTTCATTAAGGCACAGATTCCTAACTGTCAGAAAAATAACAGGCAGGCTTTTTTTGTTGCTGTTCAAGTGGTTTGTATTTATGTGTAAATTAGTACTAGGACAGAGAAACCTTGAGATTACAAAGATGGATATAAATCCACTGGGGGAAGCTTATGCAAACTTGGGCCTTGGAATGGGGTCCTTGAATCTTTCCAGCACATCTTAAAACCTAACCATGACACAGGATTTACCAGCCCCCAAGCCCTTTCTTCCGTTCCTGTCCATGCCTCACCCCAACAACACATATTATTTGGCCCACATCACACAGAGAAATGAGTATAACAAAAGAGGAACTCTCATCCTTGACCATGAACCACAAGGTCGTGAGCAAGTTGGTTCTTGTAGTAGTTGAAATACGGAATCATCCGTCTATGGAATTCTATAACATGGATAAAGGCACACGTCTGGGATTTTAGTGACCTGGTATTCGTATGTGCTGGTAGTTGCATTTTTACAACAGTGATTTAAGTAGCTCCAAACGCAGTTTCCTAAAATGCCATAGGAAAGAGACATTGGTCAATGAATAAAAATCATCCCAGGTGGTTCCAGACTGAAATACATGTTTTTAATAGTTGGTATGATGTAGATTATTTCTTCCTAAATTCTTATCACTTAATGCAAAACCAACAGTATGACATCCCCAGAAACATACCAGAATTGAGGGGGGGAAAAAAAAAACCACGAAGTAAACTGAACAGAGGGGATAAACAGCTTGGCACTTAAGATTTGCTGCACTCAATTCTCCAAGTCTGACCCCCTTAACCAAATCTATTTCCTCCTGCTTCCTACATGGGCCTTCCTGCTGAGGAGCTACTTCTTCAATGAGCATGACACAGGTCATGTTGGTACTACCACCATTCCTTTGCACAGGCTGCTCCTCTCTCCCTGAATAATCTCCAGGAAACTCAGTGTCCATTTAAGTGCAGTGGAAAGAATATGGGCTCTGGAATCTGAACAGATGGGCAGTGACTGAGAGAGGCAGCTGAGAGAAAGCAAGAACAGGGTGCCACAAGCTCGCTGCTCACACACAGCCAGGCAGCCCAGAGCCCCCTCCCTGGCACTCTGTACCCCCACCCCCGAGTCAAAGAGCCCAACACTCCCTCTGTGACTTCTATGTTCCTTCATCAAGGCTGCCCCAAACGCTGCATTAACTGTCCTCTTCTCCTATCGAAGTCACCCCCAAATGCACCCCTCCCCACTCCCTGCCCAAATGCGAGGGCCATCCTGCATGCCCTTTCCTCTTTGCTCCCCCTACCCCACCAATGGCCTGGCCCAGAGCCCAGTGCCCAGCACATAGTGGGAACTCAAGAAATACTGGTTTAATGAATGAATGTTGATCTTATGATTCATTTTCCAGAGAGTTCAGTGCAAAAGTTATTTATTCTACTCTTAACCCTAAACAAATAAACAATTTTACTCTTTCAAGCATCTTGCAAACGATAAATCAGCAAACTTAGAATGCTATCAGTTTGTCTAAAGTCAGAAAACTCAAGGATTGCTTTCATAAAAAAAAAAAAAATCATCGGGTAAAAACCAAGAGTATTAGATTAGCAAAAGACTGGAAACAACCAAAATATCTACAGATAAGGGGCTGGTTAACTAAGTCAAGGAATACCCATACAATGGAATCTACATAGTTGAAACAAACAAGCAAAAAAGAATAAAGAAGTTCTTTATAGTCAGATAGTCAGATGTCCCCGAGATTTAGTGTTATGTGGAAAATGTAAAGTGAAATGTAGTGTGTATAGTATGCTTCCATTTGGGTAAAAAATTTCAAAACTACAGACACACGTGTATATATACATATACATGTGTATACATATTTTCCTGTATATTCATATCTTTACACTGAAGAAACCGGTGACAGTGGTTGACTCAAACTAAGGGAACCAAGAGATGAGGAGAGAGAAAGATGTTTCATTTTGAATACCCTTTTGTACCTTTTGAATGTTAAACCATGTAAGTATTGACCTATTCGAAAAAATTAAATTAAAAATTCAAAGCAAACAATGTGTGGAAAAGTAATAAAAAATCTAGTTTAGGAAAACATAAAAGAGAAATCCTCATTTTAAAAAAATGGTTCAAGGCAGCCTGTTGAGTCATCTGTAAACCATGTAGGAGGCGAAATCTGGGGAGGCACCCTTGCGTGGCAGAAAAGAGGCCATGGCTGCTGCGGCCTGAGACTTCTGGGGCCTCTCTGACCCTCAGTCTCCTCCTCTGTGAATTCAAGTGTTTGGACCAGCTCTTAGAGCGGGCAGGCCCTTTCCCCCTGGGGGAGTAGGAGGTCCTCAGGTAGACACACCTAGTCACTTGGTGACAATCTAATTTAAAAAAGAAGAGACAGTCCTTTAAAAGGAGAGAGAGAGTGCCCCACCCACTGCATCAGAGTCTGTGGCAGGGAGATAAAAACCTCAAATCCCTCCTCAGCAGAGAGCAATAAAACCAATGCGTCTCACTTCAGGAGCTTAAAATACATTTGCAGACACACCCTTCCCTCCAAACACACCTGCTGCCTTTTTCCTCCCTCTTCCCACATCCTCTCAGGACAGGCCGAGTGCCCATTTATGACAGAGCTGAAATATTTCCTTTTTTGTTCTAATATTTTCTGCGGGCCCCTCCCCTCTTTTATGGCTGCCATTCACTGCTATCTGGGATGACCCAGGAATAAGAAGATGCTTCAGAACTTAAAGACAATGAAAACATGTCGCTTTTTAAAAATAATAGTTCACACCCAGCCACCTCTATCCCCAAAACATACTTTTAGATAAAGGCAACTTAATGGTGGTGACTGGATATTGGCATTGCTAGAGAAGCTTACATGTCTCTCTAAATTGTCCAAATAGAACTTTCTATGAGATACTTGGAAACGTGGGGCCTGGGCATCCTCTCTGTTGCCCTCACTTTCTCTCCAAGCCCCATCTCCACCCTCTTCCAACTTAGGAAGTAGCTAAATTTGTTCTCCTTGCCTTTCTCTTAGGAATTAGAACACAAGAGCCCGAATGGGTCTTAGAGGTAATGCAAACTCATTTTGCAGATGGGGAAACCGAGGCCATGAAGGTGGGAGGGCTCCCTCAGGAATACACAAGACACCCACCACTGGGCCAGGACAAAAGCCAGGACTCATAAGCCTTTGCTTCCTCCCTAATGTACTTGCTTTCATGTGTTCCTGCCCAGAGGCCCGGCTGCCTTCCCTGCAGGGTGGACCACCCACCCCCAGCAGGTAACACCAGCCTCCCCGGGCTGGCCCTCCCGGCCCAGGCCAAGGGCTGACTGGGCTGACCCAGGGGACGGCCGAGCACCTGAAATGTGGCACCTGTAGAAATGGTAAGAGTTTGGATATACTGGATTAAATTAAAAGCACTTCCTTTTTCCTTTTAACTTCTGTTTCCTTTTACTTTTTTTAAATGTGGCTACTGGGAAACTTAAAATTACACAGATGACTCGCACTATATTTTTACCAGGATGCGCTGCCCCAGGTCAGATGGTCTTACCCATTTAGCTCCCAATCAGCAAAACTGACCTACCCCATGTGCCATTCTCTGTGCGGCCAGACAGTCTCTATTCTAAAGACCCACCCATGCCTAGGAGTTAAGGGGTAATGTGCTCCCCCCCTCCGGTGATGTCTAGAACAAGCCTCTAAAGCCTCAGGGTGATTTCTGCAGGTGTTTCTCCCCTTCCCTAGAGGGGATAGAGGGAGGGTTTCTGGCACCCCTCAGGTGACATTGATTCTACCTACATGAGTGGTGGCTTCCCCACAGCTATCTTTCCTGTAGACTGGATTTTTATCCCCTGAAGTATGGTGGTAGCTTGGGGAGGAGGAGGAAGAAGGCAGTGTTGGATGTTTGGCGGCCCCACTCCTCATTCTTCCCTCCTCCCTTCCGGGTAGGAGTAGAATTCACAGAGCACATGGAAACAGTGCTTTTCATGGATGCATGCCTGTCTTTGTTGGGAGTCGTGCTGAGGGCTTTGGGTGTATCACGTCCTCTCATTTTCCCACCCACCTCAAGAAGTTGGTGGCCACAGTTTTCTAGATGAGGAAACTCAAGCTTTGAGAGGTTCAGCAACATGCCCAAGGGGACCACAGGAAAGTGGCCAAGCCAGAGGGTTCAGGTCTCATCAGTTCCAAAACTCATGCTCCTCACCATTGCTTAACTTCTTGAGGCCTCAGTTTCTTCATCTGCAGCATGGCAATGATAGTAGCCCGGAGACAGGGTGGAGCCCTGTGACCCACAGACCCATCCTCCCCTGGAACTGGGTTCTGGGCTCATGAGGAGCCTCCATCTTGAAGGCCCTCCAGCTCTCGCCATTCCCTGGCAGAGCTACCCCCTCATCCTGGGCTGACAAACCCACCCTTGTTCTCTCAACTCTGAGGCTCCATATAGCTCACTCTCCTGCCTGGGTGCCCTCTACTTCTTGTCTCCAGGGAATTAAACACCTCCAGCCCCTTATATCAAGACTCCATCTAAACATCACTTCCTCCAAAAACCCACCAAAACTAGTAAGTCAGAGAACTGCTTCTCATGTTGCCCTTTCCGGCTTCCCAGGACGTGATGATCTTCCTCATCTGCCCCCATTCCTGCCGGGCCTTGAGCTCCCTCCCCAGCCAAACTCACTCCCAAAAGAAGCCTCGACATGGAGAGGCCTAAGTCTCTCCTCCCACAGGAAGGATTCTGCATTCCCTTCATTCAGCAAAATATTTCCTGAGCACCCACTGTGCAGCAGCCATTCTCGTAGGCCCTGGGAACATGGCAGTAATGGCAACAGGGCCCCTGGGCTCCTGAAGGGGCAAAGGTTGCCTCCAAACATCCATGCTCTAAGAGCAAAGGTTGCCTCCAAACATCCATGCTCTAAACACACTAAACCAATGATCTGGGTTCATATTTCTCAAGATTCTCCTGCTGTTCTTATTTTTAGGTCAAGGAATGATCAGTTAATGGGCTCTGGGTTTGGTTTTTTGCAGGCGTATAATGGTTAAAGTATGAAACATGACCTGAAGGAAGGCTTCCCATCTATTAAAATACATTTCTAGAGGCCATGATGGCCTTGGGAAATGTGACAGAATGCTCAGTAAGGAGACCACCTGCAACACCATAAGCCGGTAGCTCTTCACATGGTGACGGAGCAAGGCCAGGAGTGAGCGGCACCTTCCCAAGCACATCCACCACGTGTTGGAGGAGCGGACTGCTCTCCTAATTTAAACTGCATTCGGCAAAGCTCGCTGAAATCTTCCCAGCCAGTGGGGAGATGTGGAAAGTACATTTTCTTCTAAGTATCAGTGATTCACAGTGGGAATGGCTCAGACTCCCAAGAGAAGAAGCCCTTCTGTTTATTAAGAGATGGCACGGGCTTACAAAATTTCAGAAAACGATGTGCAGGGGTATGTGAGTGCCACCACTCATGTAGGTAGAACCAATGTCACCTGAGGGGTGCCGGAAACCCTCCCTCCATCCCCCCTAGGGAAGGTGTGTGTGTGTGTGTCTGTGTCTGTGTGTGTTGGTGGGAGCAGAAAAAAGACTGGAAGGAAACGCACCAAAATTAGGGTGTCGTCACAGCTTGGGGGTTTAATTTTACACATATCTCTATTTCCCAAATTTTCTATCATGACTCTCATGGCTTTTATAATCAGAAAAGCAGTAAACTGAAGGCTAATGGTTTTTTAATTTCCTCAAGAATCTGTTTTTACAGGCACCATTTCAGTGGGGTTTGGAAAGCAGCAGGGTGTGAAACACAAATGAAGTCCCCCATTCCTGCCGGGCTGAGCGTACCCCTTGGCCCTGAAGAGAAACCCTCCCAGCACCCACGCGGGCAACCAGCTGTCCACAGCTGTTCCGAGGAGGCAGCGAATGAATGGAACTGCTGGAAAAACACAACGTTCCTGACTCTCCAAGGGTGGCATTATGCTTGGAGCGCTCGCTCACCAAAGAAGTAAATAAACAGAGAGAGAGGTGGCAGCCAAGCCAGCTAGAGGAACTTCAGTCCTGGAGGTGGGTCAGCTGCCAGGGCTTCTGACTCTTAACATAGCATCAGGGGAAAAAAAGACCCCTCTGCCCAAGCCAACCAGCGCTGTGGAGTCAGGGCTAGCCCCGGCTGACCACGGCCCTCCCGGGCTGTGCCTCGTGAAAGCCATCCGCGCTTCCCGCCACCGGCAGAGCACACAGGGGCACGTTTTCTTTCTGCCTCCAGGCCAAAGAGATCCCCGAGGCCAGGGCCCCTGGCGGGTTCATCTCAGCAGACCACTGGCACTCACGGGCACACCCCACTCACCATCAGTTTCCTCGGGCACTGCTCCATGCCAGGCACCGTTCTGGGGCTGAGGATACGACAGGGAACAAAACAGACAAGGTCCCTGCCCTCCTGGAGCTTACATTCTAGTGGGAGAGACAAGTGACAAACAAGAGGAGAATCAGGATTATGTCCCAGACAGAGGTGGGTGCTACGAAGAATAGAACACAGGGTGCTGTCTCCACTGGGACCTGAATGACAAGGGGTGGGGGTCAGCTGGGGGTAGATCGGAGGGAAGGGCACGCTAGATGAAAAGAACAACTGAGGTGAGCGTGGGAGGGGAGGGAGTCTGAGAGGCAGGCAGGGGCCAGACCCCAGAGGGCCCACAGGAGGGTACGCAAAGGAGTGGCCTATCTGCCTCATGAAAGGAGACTCACTCTGCATGCTCCAAGAAGGACTCCATGGCTGTCCCTGGCTTCCAGCATCTCTGGCACGGTGGAGCGGCCAATCAGTTTGGCTCGGGGCTTCTCAAAATGCCTGGTGAACGCTCTCTCTTCTCATGTACCCTCTGATTCTGCCTCCTCGCCCTCGCGACACCAAGAAACACTGCCCATGGCAAGGAAGAAGCAAACCCGACCGCTGTCCACCCACCCACCAGTGCCCCCCAGCGCTTGCTCAGCCAACACCTGCCATGCCCAGGGCTCGCGCCGCGTGCTAAGAGGGTGCCAATGAGCAACACACGAGCCCCGCCCTCAGGAGCCCCCCGCATGCGATGCCCACGCCAGGCTCACCAGGCACCACCACCCTCAGCCGGGAGCTGCCCAGCACCCACCTCTCCACCTAGGGCCTCCCACTTGTCTTCTCTCCCTGGCAAAACCTGCCTCAAGCCCCTGAAATGGTTCTGATGGGACTAAACAGAGAGACAAGCTCAGTGCCTTTGCCGGCTTCTTCCACCGCCCACCCTCATTCTTCCATCCACCAACCCAGGGAGAAAATATGCCTAGCTGCAGGGTTGAGGTTGTAACCAGTGGAATGGCAGATACTATTTATCTGCAGACCAAAGAGGACTGAGGTGTTGGTCGAAGAGTGCAAAGGCGAGGGGGACCATGGGGGACTGGTCCAGAGTAGGGGTGGGCAAGGGGGGGAAGAGCTTTGCGTGCATGTCTCATACCTCCCCAGCCCGCACCACACAGCAACGCCATGGCTTATAATCAGAGGAAAGCACATCTGATAGGTCGCTTTCAGAATCTCTTCTCGCGTAAAAATCACTGTTACCACTACTCAAAACAGCCAGGTACCCCCACTTTTGCAGATTCTTAAGTTCTGCTCTGTAAGATTTCTAGGGTGTGCCTCATTTTGTGCAAATGGAGGGCCTCGCCTGAGAAAAAGTGCACACACAGGCTCCAGGAAATCCTTCTATCTTAAAACTCCCAGAGCTGCCGAAGTTCCAAGAAGATCTGCAGGACCCCTCCACACGGGTCAGGGTTCACACCAATACCCACCATGCAGTTGGGTGGTGGTTTTCTTCCAGTGGGGCACGGCCATCCTGGGGAGAAGTCACCACCGAGGATGGTTCCAGACCCTTGAGTCTCTTCTCCCCAGGAGGGGAGGAGGGGTTATAAATAGCCTGGACTCCTTCAGACCGACACAGGCGCAGATCCCACACCCCCGTCCCAGCCTCAGCCAGCTGGTCCCTCCTCCCCCAAGTTCCCACAGCCTGCTATAAGAGGGAGGAAACTGCTCACCCACTGTGGGGGTGGGGAACAAAGCCCTTCAGGCCCCCATCAGAGAGAGTGGCCTCCCACGAATTATAACTGTAACCCCACCACACCTCTGCACCCTTCTGTAATGGCAGTGCTGGAGAGGGGCCAGGGGCAATATGATTAGGGGACCTCTTACCCCTGCCCCTGGGTCACCCCCAGAAACCCTGAGGCGAATGCCCAGAGTACGTTAAGGCACTGAATGAAGCATAGGAATAACCCTCTCTCTTCTCTCTGCCTCAGCTTCCCCACCTGTAAGATGGACAGAGAGCTGAACTCCCTACCACGTGGGGATGGCCATGACATTAGCATGCGATGAAAGTGAAAAGGCGCTGTCAGAAGGTAACCCTGGACCATCATGATGATGTCAGATCCTGCATTCTTCTACAAGAGCCCCCAGCACAGCTGTGGAGACACCGATTCTTATCTGTTCATGAGAGGAGAAGAATTCTACTCGGTGGCATTGAGTTAGCCTTGAATTCTTGATACTGCATGCCCTTGAAAGCAACAAAACTTACAAAATATTCTCCCTTACAAGTCATTTCTGACTAATACAGATCAAATACGCCACACCCAGACCTATTTCGATGGAATACGGTTCTGCTGGACTGTACATGACAGTATATACTGAAGGATGAGCATTGCCCTAGAATATTTGGGGGGTTTTTTGGGGGGGAGCTCTCAACAATCATTCTGTTTACCATTCAAACCCTTCCCATCCATACCCACTGGTAAGAAACAAGTGGCTAAAATCTAAGTGGCCAACTCCCAGTTCTTTTTAATTAAGACACTTTGTTTGCTCAATAAAATACAGCATAAAAAACATTTACTGAAAACCCACTCATTGATGTCTAATAGCGTGTCAAATACTCATAACAATTTATTCCAACACCCCCAGATAATTGCTCATCTTTCTCATTTGGTATCCACAACAGCACAACATTCATGTCCAAGTGTAATTGATCCAGAATTGGGCTCCCTTTCAAAAATATCTGTAAAACCTAATTACCAGGAAAACAGAGTTCTGGCATCCTACAGAAAGAGGGTGCTTCACAATGAGACAAGCTGCAAACTCATCTTGGCCAATCAAGCTGCATTATGTTACAAAAGGAGTTTGAGGAATTTGGGGTGAGGAGGGAGCAGGAAAAGTTGGAATAGCGTCAGAATGGAATCTTCAGTGATAGTCCTTTTTTTTTTTTTTAAGCCAAGGGCAGAGAACAGGAGATATACCACATTAGCTGGCAAGTATGGCCATAGAAAGTACCAGATAATGAGCCCCTGATGGGCTTGGGGTGTGAGGTGGCATTTCTGATCTCAGGCCCTCCGAGGCCTTGCTGAGGGAACTCTCTCCACCCTGGTCTGAGAGGCTGATGTCATTTCTCATCTCCCGGGGTTTCTAACCACTGTGGCAGGTCACTTTCCCTTGGGCCTGAGTCTGCTCATCTGTAAAATGAGTGTTCCTCATATCTCTAGGACATCTTTCTGCTCCAAAATCCTGTGCCCCCCCCCTTTTTTTTTTAAAGCAAAGGGCACGGTTTCTGCTCAGGTGCTCGGTGGGGTTGGGGGAGAAGCGAGTGCGTGCAGGAGCAGTGGGGAATGAAGGACTCAGTGTTTCCAACCAACTCTCTCGCAGTTCTATGCACACTTGCACCAGCTGGGTATCAGATCAGACCCACTCCGGGGATAAAGATTCCTTTTAGCCCAGGACGGACCTACCGGGGTGGTTCTAACCTCGCTCGCTGCCCTGGATTCGACAACAGGCCAATGAGGAACCGGGCCAAACCACTGGACTTCTTGGAGCGTCTCTCCCAGAGCTCTCCCAGAGCTGACTACACCACAGCACATCTTCCTTTTCGGAGGGGTGTTCCCTTCCCACCTTCATCTTCTTTCTGTCCCAGAGACCCCAGAAATTCCAGCTCTAGCCTTGCGAAAGATCCGGTGAAGCTCCCAAGGCAGGGAGCACCCACGGCCGTCTCCTGGCTCCCCTCGTCCCTGGACCCTCCTAGCCTAGATTTGGATACCAGCCTCCACAGCTGGTTTCAAAGGAAACGAGAGTTGTTGCCGCTCTGCTTTTCTGTGGCTCCTCCTAGCTCTCCTCCTAATGAAATCAGACAAGCAGCCCGACTAACAAAGCAGCACAGCGGCCAGAGAAATTCGATTTTCAAAGGAGCAAGAGATGCGCACGCCCGGAGCGAAGACGCGCGCGGTTCCTAGGAAGAGACCCTGCGCTGCCCCGTGTGGGCGACAGGTATCGGGCTGGCCTCAGCTTAACTTTCCCCAGGCACGGAGGAAACGTGTGCGTGAGCCCATTTCCCGCAGCTTCCCAAAGGGCGGCCGCGTGAGTCTGAAGGTCCCGCAAGAGCGCCACCTCGGGCAGGGACCGCCACGAAGCCCGTGAGCCGCGTCGCGAGATGCGGGATCCCAGACTTTCCAGCCCCCTTTCTAATCTTCAAGATAAGATAGTGTGAGGTGCGGGTGCCAAAGTCTCGGGAAACCGTCCCTCTCCAAACTGTTCCCGCGCCTTCCCGGCAGAAGTGCGGTAAAACTTTTGGCAGAAACCACCTGTGGCTGCCGACAGGCCCGCCCTGTCCGGGCCCCGAGGCGCCGCCGAGCCCGGGGCCGCACGCGTCCGCAGAAGTTCCCCTCCAGCCCCGCGCGCCACTTCGCTCCGGGCCGCGGTGCCAGCCAGGAGGCGCGGCGCCCGCTCGCTGGCTCGCTCTCCGCTGGCTCTCCCCTCCTCCCTCCCTCCTCCTCCCGCCTCCTCCCGTTGCATGGCTGCCGCACGGAGCCCCTGAATAGCCACCGCAGCCCCCCGCCTCCTGCCCGCCGCGCTGGGGGCGCCCCTGCCCCCGCCGGCGCCCCGAGGCGCGCGGACCGCCGACCTCCTAGCAACAGCCCCGAGACAGCTTTCCGGCGTCCGCGATGCGGAGCCACCCTCCCGGAGCCCCGCGACCCCCTGACCCGCCTCGGCAGCGGAGGTGCGGGGGAGACCGTGACCCTCGCAGCCGGTGCCCGAGCCCGGCGCGCGAAGCCACTCACCTCTGCGCGCCGCCAGCCCCGCGCGTCTCCCGCACTTGGCGCCGGTCCGCGGTCCTCGCGTCCTCCTCCGCCGCCGCCGCGGTCCGTCCGTGCCTGTGCGCCCGAGCAGCGCGGGCCGCGCGCTGTCAGAGTCTCGTGGCGGGGCTGCGCCGGCGGGTGTGGAGCCGAGCGGCGGCGGCGGGCGCGCGGGCAGCTCCTC